>NC_143213.1:3480653-3797076 GCF_030267445.1 Bombyx mandarina
AACATAAGTATTATCAATGATCTATCAGAAGGTAGTACTGATAGCCTCTAACCGCTTATGAGTCCGCGCGGGTAGATACCAACACTCAGCCTATTTCTGCCATGAAGCAGTAATTCGTTTCGGTTTGAAAGGTGGGGCAGCCGTTGTAACTATACTTGAGACCTTAGAACTTGTATCTCAAGGTGGGTGGCGCATTTACGTTGTGGATGTCTATGGCTGTTTGCGTAAATCATTCTAGTCTCTAATAGATCTGATTTAGTCCTACCTAAGCTGATGGTCTAGAGAGACCATATCAGTGTAACCTTAACGAGTAGGTGAGCTCACGGGGCTCAAACCTGACGATGTGTCTAACACGAACCCTAGCAAGAGCCGCGCTTCGTAGAATCTACCACCGGATCGGAAACGCGACCCACTGAGAAGATCCGGCGAGAAACTCAGTGGGCTGTGTCTGTGGGTTAATTTACTCGCCGAGCGCTACGTCGCAAGCGACGGGTTCGACGAGAACGATGATCGATGCTTGGGGTACCTAAAAGCACCGTTAGTGGATCGGGAGGATCCGAAATGACGTGTTTTGGGCGACGTCGTCTGGTTACCGTTTGGTCTGCAGGATCGGCTATGTAGTTTCTGGCGGCCACGATGAGAGGATTCTCATGTCGTGCCGCTTTATCCAAGTGGCGCATTGATGCCGACTGTAGATACTTCTGGTTAACAAAACTTTATG
This sequence comes from Bombyx mandarina, assembly GCF_030267445.1. Classification (NCBI taxonomy): domain Eukaryota; kingdom Metazoa; phylum Arthropoda; class Insecta; order Lepidoptera; family Bombycidae; genus Bombyx; species Bombyx mandarina. Next base: position 3,481,375 of record NC_143213.1, read on the forward strand.
TCGAGTTTAGAATGTCAGATGCGATAGGGAAATGCTTAAGCATGCATCAGTGGAAAGAATACGGATACTTTATGCGTTCTGACCTACCGTTTGTCTAGACATACCTGAGCATAATGGATCGTTGAAAACAATGTTACAACGAGTAGATGACAAAAGTTGTGCGCCTATGATTTTCCACATGATCCTGTATTCACAAACACCGCAATTCACATAGAAGTTATAGGTTGATTTCTTATTACATTGTTTCAGAAGTGAAGCCCCGGTACAGCTGGTCTAGACAGGGCAACGCTATCATAATGCTGGGAGAGCACAGGTTCAAGAAGCGATCGAAACACACAAACCAGAGGAAGGAAATCCATTGGGTCTGTAATAAATGCGATAAAGGATGTAAAGCCAAACTCACCACACTTAACGATGCTATAATCAAAATATATAATGTACACGATCACGCGGGCTTCAGGAAAAGTAGAACATAATTCTTATCTTGGTAATATTTTTTTTATTGCTTAGATGGATGGACGAGGTCACAGCCCACCGGGTGTTAAGTGGTTACTGGAGCCCATAGACATCTACAGCATAAATGCGCCACCCACCTCGAGATATAAGTTCTAAGGTCTCAGTATAGTTACAACGGCTACCCCACCTTTCGAACCGAAACGTATTACTGCTTCACGGCAGAAATAGGCGAGGTGGTGGTACCCGTGCGGACTCCCAAGAGGTCCTACCACCGGTGATTACGCAAATTATAATTTTGCGGGTTTGATTTTTATTACACGGTGTTATTCCTTCACCGTGGAAGTCAATCGTGAACATTTGTTGAGTACGTATTTCATTAGAAAAAATATTATCTAATGAAATGATTATATATAATTATTAGGCATCGATCTGATTCGATAAAGAATTCAATTGTTGAAACAATTTTTCTAATGTTCTAACCGATGTGTTTAATGTTGGTAGATAATAAAATGCAAATTAAGTTTTCTTTTTGTTATTTAGGTATTTGCATTCAAAAATTGTAACTAAATTCCGAATAATAAAATCTTGATATAACAATCATACTTTATAATTGGTTATAGTGTTTGAAGTTTTACAAAATAAATTAACTGGTATGTGAAAAAAAAAATTTGGAACTGTACGTATTTTCTTAAATTTATAAAATAAAAGATGATCAAGTAATTGTTTAATTTTCATTTCCCATCACAATTTAATAAAATAACGTCATAACCATTATAAACATTCCTTTTTGGTTGTTTGTTAAATAATAGTATACTTACTGTTCGAAAATAATTGCTAACACTAGACGTTGCATTATCAAGAAATGTAAAATACGGAGGGCAGTTTTTTTACATTAAAACGATGAAAAATATCAGATTTATTTATTATAAAATGCATTCATTACCCTTAATTATTTAATAATACCATTTATTTTAAGGAATTAATAGTTGTTTTTTTTCGTAGTTATGTTGTTTTTTTTGTGTGATTACAGTAATGTAAATGAAAACAACTATAAAATGTTACAAAAGTTATATAGGAACAAAACGTTAAATGTATTTAAGAAAAATAATGCGACATGACTTTTAATTTTCACATATGCTTACAAACGAAATCTACATCGGGTAGAAAAATCATACTGTATATACATACAATTTAAACTCGAAAGCAGTGAATGCGGGTCACCTAAAGAAACCTACCTAAAGAATCTTGGAAACTAAGAATGCTAGCTTAATAAAATAAACGGTGTTTCATAGACAATATAATACCCCTTGAATGAAAGTAATAAAATTTATAAGCCACTAAAGTTTATTTATTACAAATTACATAAAGAAAAAACCTGCTGATATCGCCTTAAAACAAAAATAGGAAACATGACATTTTTGTACAACAATATGATTTTCTTAAATTTTAACACTTTGTATGGCCTCTTCGTGCTCCCATTATTGCGTTTACGCGGCTTGGCATGCTGCACATCAAGTTTATTTTATGATTTTGGTAAATATTCTCCCATTCCTCTGTGAGATCAATTTGAGCTCACGAAGCGTGATTGGGGGAGGGCTTCGTTGTTTTACGCATCTCCCTAGCTCGTCTCATACATGCTCGATCGGGCTAATATCGGGGCTGCGTGCTGGCCACTCCATACGAGTTTTTTTTTTTTTTTTTTCCTACCTAAGCTGAGAGCCTTGAGAGGCTATTTCCCTAGGCGTAACCCTAACTTTTTGTAGGTGAGCTCACGGGGCTCAAACCTGATGACGTTGCTAACACGAACCCTAGCAAGAGCCGTGCTTCGCAGAATCTACCACCGGATCGGAAACGCGACCCACTGAGAAGATCCGGCGAGAAACTCAGTGGGCTGTGTCTGAGAGTTAATTTACTCGTCGAGCCCTTCGTCGCAAGCGACGGGTTCGACGAGAACGGTGACCGGTGCTTGAAGTACCTAGAAGCACCGTTAGTGGATCGGGAGGGTCCGAGATGACGTGTTTTGGGCGACGTCGACTGCTTTCCATTCTGTCCGCAGGATCGGGAATGTAGTTACCGGCGGCCACGATGAGAGGGTTCTCGTGTCGTGCCTCTTTATCGAAGTGGCGCATCGACGCCGACTGTAGATACTTACTGATGGACTCTAAGTCCAGATCGTCATGGAGGTCGACGTTCCTGACGAACCACGGGGCTCCGACGGCTATCCTGCAAAAACGGGATTGAATAATTTGGAAGGATTTTAAGTGAGTGCGGGCCGCGTGAGCGAACACTACACTTGCATAGGTCATGACGGGGCGTATGCAAGTTTTGTAGAGTGTTACCTTATTTCTAAGGGACATTTTACTTCGCCTGCATAACATCGGGTAGAGACGTCCTAGAATGAAGGCGGCACGGTCGCGTACCGCCTTGATATGAGGGCGGAATGTCATCCTTCTGTCGAGGGTGACGCCTAAATATTTGACCTTCGGGGCCCACGGTATGGGCTGGTCGAACATCGTGATTGGGCGAATGGCGGAGGCGGAGGTGTCGACGCGCCTAGACGAGAGAGGGATGCTCAACGTGGTGTTCGGAGGGCGACCCCTTCTGAAGAGCACTGCTGTGCTTTTCGTGGGGTTGATGTCGATGCGCCACTTCCGGAACCACTGTCCCATGGTGGTAGCTGCGGTCTAAAGTCGTCGATGAAGCAACGCCTTTTTCCTACACGAGTAGTAGATGGCGGTGTCGTCGGCGAAGAGCGCCAGATGGGTCTCCGGAGACCGGGGTATATCATTGATATACAAACTAAATAGTAACGGGGAGAGGACGGAGCCTTGCGGGACTCCGGCTGTGACGTGACGGGGCCGGGAACACGTTCCCTCGACTCGATATCGGAACGAACGGTTCGACAAGTAGTCTCGTATGATGAGCACGAGTCTGTCTGGCACTCCCATGTTATACAGTTTGTATATCAAACCGTTGTGCCAGACTTTGTCGAACGCCTTCGCTATATCGAAGAAGAGGGCTCCTGTCGGGATGGGTTTCCGCCTATTCAGCCCTAGTAAGATGTGCTCCGTAAGGCGGTGCACTTGATGGACGCACGAGTGTCTGGCGCGGAATCCAAACTGCTCGTCTATAAGAATTTTGTTCGCGGATACGAAGTCCCAGAGGCGTTTACGAAGGAGCCGTTCGTATAGTTTGCCTATCGCCGGGAGGAGACTGATGGGGCGGTAACTCGCGGTTTCATTCTTCGGTTTGCCCGGCTTGTGTATGCCGATAACGTCAGCTTCTTTCCACGCCGCGGGAAAGATGCAGTTCGTCATAGCAGCAATTAAGATGGTGGCCAACATCGTTATTAGTTGGGCAGGTAACAGTTTTAGCGCGCGATTGCGGATGCCGTCGGAGCCGGGAGCTTTCCGTGGTTGTAGGCTATCGATCGCCTCCTTAACCTCGGAAGTGGTAATGGGGGGTAACGCGTCCGAGGGCGGCAGGGAAGCTCTGCGCTCGACCTCCCGGTCGACTACTCGGTGTGTTCGGTGTCCGCGTGTTGAGTATTGGTGGTGCACTGCTCTTGCAGTGCATCGGCCAGCAACTCTGCCTTGTCATCGTCATCGTAAGCCGGTGGTTGGCCTGAGGGGCGTACGAGAGGCGGCATAGTGGCGATAGTTTCGGACTTGAGGGTCCTAGCTAGTCGCCAGTATGCTTGGTGAGTGGGCGCGAGTTCTTCTAAATAACTACCATACGAGTAATGTTCATCTCTTGTAGGTAGTCATTCACAATGAAACCTGTAAACGGTCGGGCATTATTATGCATAAAAATAGTATTTTCTCCCAAATTGACCATAAATGGCCCAACGTGTTCATTAAGGATTTCTTCCAGATATTTTAAGCTAGTTAAAGAGCCGTTTTCTTTGAACACCAGTTCTGTGACTATTAGAGAAAATTTCGGCCCACACAAGTACAGATCCACCATCGTAGGCTACTTTTTCTTCTATGTATGCTTGAATATTTCCCCTTCTTTACACTCTGTATCTTCCATCGTGCTTGTAGAGCACAAATTTCACGACGAATCACGTCGGAGAACATAACTTTCGACCAATCTTCAATAGTCCAATTTAATTGGTTCTGGGCATATCTTAGTTTTGAAATACGATCACCGCGCACCAGTTTAGGGCCATTTGCAGATCTAAGTGATTTCAAATTAGCTTCAGCAAGTCGTCGTCTTACTGTCCATGCGCTTGGATTACTTCCTCCGAGGCGTCGAAACTGATTTGTAAGTTCAGTTCCTGTGAGAAAGCGATTACGAAGCATGGTGTTCACCAAGTATCAATCTTCTCGTGCTGTGTCATGCTTAGTTCTGCCTATTCCTGGTTTATGTAGATTAGAGCCAGAAGTGACTCGGATTCATTACTCTCGAGTATATGTGTACTCATGTCTCATAATGACTCCGTAAAACAGTAAGACCTCTTTGAATTGTGGGATTCCCCGAAATTGTACGCAGTGTTAAGCTTTCTAATATCCGGAACATTATCTGTATTTCTGCTTTGCTAGGGTGTTATAGGAAAGTATTTTTATCGTTTCAAACATTTGTTGACTTTATTGTTAGTACGAGTATTTCACTAGAAACTAAAATGTAAGTGCTTAGAAGATAAGATACTGGTGAACGGCAATCTCAAATTGGTGCTGCATTGAATTTGGCAACCTCAACGATAAGGACTATTCTTAAGAATAAAGAAAAAATATTGTTATCGGCAACTGCAAGTACGACAAGCTCTGCAACTAGAATTACCCGCTCTAGAAATAATACAATAGAGGAAATGGAAAAACGACTTTCTATATGGATAGATGACGAAATTGAACGCAATATGTTTCTAAGCCAAGCTATTATAATGGAGATAACTTCTAGAAGTATTTTTAATTACATTCAGGTTGAGGCAAGTGACCCTAGTGAAACTTGTGTTGGAAGTCAAGGCTTAATAGATCTAAACATAGAAATAATATTAAAAAGGAAAACACAAATTACATTCGATACCTTTTTGATAATAAGGCAGAAAATTGAAAATTCTGAAAATGCAGAAGAGAATGAATGACCTGAAATTAATATATTGACTTACAAGTTTTATTTATTTTTATAAGTATATTCGTTTATGATGTTTCTGTATTGGTAAGATTTTTTTGTTTGTTTTATTGATATATTAAAAAAAAATATTAATGGTAAAACGCTTGACCAATTTTCTACTCAACTTCCTCTAACCCCAGTATTTATGTGAAATAAAATCGTTTAGCGTGGTTTCCTATTACGCTTTACTTTGACACCCCGCATTAAGCGGAGCCTTACTACATGTACTTTACAAAAAAAAAATCGAAAGGCGTATAGGAGAACGTGATACTTATTGTTTTTATGTTATTTCTAAGGAAAACAATAACGCAGGTTTCAAGAAAACTATGTCATATTTTTTTAACTTGTAGATATAATTTGACATTCAGCCAATTCGATAAATAATTGGACGGTTTAAACTAATATGTTTCTAATCAATATTTTGTTAGTGTTTGTAGTAAAAGTAAGTAAAATAATAAGATTTGTGATTTTTTTATTATTTATACACTTGCATTTAAAAAATGTAACTAAATTGAAAAATGTAAAATCTAGATTTAATTACATTTTTTTATTTGTAATTGACGAAGAGGAGAAAATTATACTTATTGCCTTGGCCTTATTTTAAAGAAAAAAAGAAATTCTGTACAATAGCTACTATATAATTTAAAAAAAACCGTTAGGTTGTCAAGAAGTAAAAATGGTACCAGTTATTTTGTTTTAGTCTATTTATATTTAGATTATAAGACCGGCCTTACCTACTGTGGTATAGTTACTAGTATACTACTGTATAGTAATACTTATCTACTATTGTAGGATTTGATTCAAGCCCTACACCCTAACATTGGGTAATAGGAAAGAATGATGATGATGATGATTGTATAGTTTAATTGATACATAATATATGTATGCATTTGCACATTAAGTACAATTATAATGAAATCAAGAGCAAAGTGATAGTTTAAGTACTTTTAGAAATTCAGATATGTGATTATTTTACGTGTTTTTAAATAAATGTTTTGAGTTAAAATATAAATTTTTTCATTATCAATAATCCCCATAGTTACTGCAATTGAGACGAGTATCTATAATTTTTTACTATTCATTTAAAAGATATAGTTGTTTAAATGAAAACTCTCTTAGAAGAGGGATAAGGTTAAAATCATAATGATTTTTTTTGCTTGTAGTTAAATTTTTATTATTTATAAGAAACTTTCCGACAAACACTTCAAAACCTAGCTTATTCTCGACTTCTCGACAATGTTAACATATAAATTACATCTGCATATTTACAGTAATATGCAGTTGGAATTTAAATGATTTCATTCGGTTAAAATAAAACAAATTTTTGTAGTTAATTGTATTTATTATCACAAAAAATCATTACAACATACAGAGAACAGGCAACAAACAGCTTGAAAACAAATTCTTACATATGACTTTTACTATTAGTAATTAAAAGAAGTATAGTCTTAAACGTAGGTACATGTAGATTCGAAATAAAACTTAATTAATGGAAAGATGTGGATTGGTGAAATATTACTGTTTACCTAATTAATTTAAGTCTAAAAACATGAAAAACTTAATAAAAAGGGAATATTAACTATTATATCTCTGGTCATAAATTCTGTTTTGATGAAAGAAAGCACTATTATTGCATTTGAATTTGAAACCTGTATTTTTATAGTATGATTGTTCATCGTGTTTACCTATTTTTGCTCCAATATTTTTTTATATTACAACGGAGTGATGCCACAAAGAGAATCGAAGTTAGAGAGTTTAGAGAATAGACATATTACCCAACATAAAAATGGAGACAAATGCAATTCTTCTAATCTTTGTAACAGAAAAAGATATGCCCATCGACGAACCATTAAAAATAATACCAAAAAACCAAAAAAAATCCTACCGACCGTAAAATATCGAGGAAATGAATATAACACTCAAAAACTTGTTGTGTAATTGTAACGATGACTTAAGATTTATTTAGGGTTTAGCTATTAACGGAGTAACTGAGAAGTATTTTTGTGAAAAAGATATAAAAACATCGGACCAGATACATCGAGATGCGATTTTTGAGTTAAACATCTTAACAACACCATGAATAAAACAACAAGAAGTCTTCCTATAGTCACAAGGACTTCGTGTAGGAGAACTTGATTAAGACTCTTTTATGGTTTATTTTAGAGAGCCCAGCGTAAATATATATAAAGGTTATAGTAATTTTACAGAAGTAACAGCACGATGCACTAGTACAAAGTGTAAACAAAAATTTGCAGATCTGTTATTATAATTAACCTCTTCCGTAGTAATCGTCAATACATAGTTATTTATGTAGAAAGACTCAATATACTACTTGTACTAATGAATTAAGATAAAATAATATGTTATAACTATTTCACATTTTTTTGTTGATAAAGAAAGAATTTGCAATATTATACGTGAAATTTTAGATAAAGATTGAAAATCAAGTCTCTACAAGCATTTTTGTATGACCAAACTGAGAGAATCTTAAACAATGTCGGTTATCATTGATTGCAGATCACCCAATATCTTTTCGATGACTGAAACCATTATATGAATTTTGTTTTACATTTAAATATTAACATTTATGGACTCTTAACAGTAAAAATCAGATCAATAATCACATTGTGTTAAAATAAAACTAAATTTAAAAATTAATTTAATAGGAATTACGTTCATACCGTCGAAAGCTAAATTAACTCTATTAAAGGCCCCTTGTAGAACAAACTTAACTATTATATTTATTTATTGATAGGAAATTTCAATTTGAGTCCATGTCGTCCATTGTTTTTCATTCCATTCATACATTTAAACAAAATTTGTTAATGCGTATTATTCTAACACTTACATTGGATTTGTTGACTCAATGGTTTTTGATTTTTAAAGCAATAGTGCCGATATTAAGTTCTTAATTTCGAGACCACGATCACTAGATAAAGTTAAAAATGTACTATCCGAAACGAGGAGGCAAGGAGTAAATTAAAATTTCGTATCAAGGACGAATGTGGAAATAAAAATAAAGCAATTTAACAAATTTCAAGTGGAGCCTATTAAATTAAAAATTTTCTATCTACAAAAACAGGTTTAGCCGGGCGGATGAGTGTGCTTGTTCTGTTTGTCGACCATGGTGTGCCCGATGGTGACCACGATGGCGTGGCAGTCTCTCAGCCGACTGTCCCCGCAGAGCCACTTAACCCGCGACGAGCAAACGGAGTGTCTGGTGTACCAATAACCACGGAGCTTCATGATCTTTGCGCCGTTATTCGAGTTGTAGAAGAGGGGACGATCTAGGAAAAAAAACAAAACATGGGCGATCAGTACATTTACCTAAATTATTTCGCAAACTTTATATATAATCAGGTAATTTAAAGGCACAGTTAAAATTGAAAAAAAACAATATTTTTATGAGAATATTTATTGGATATGAATTTTTGAAATTCCAATAATCAAATCATGGCACGCTTCCCCACGGTGTTTTCTATAAAAAAAAAAACTAAATGTAAATTGCCGCCTAACTAGTATTAAAATTAATTCAGAAAAACTGAAACATGTCGTTGCGTCTTTCAAGAATGATTTGTTGCTCTCTTTGATAGTCGATTTGCAGATTCATTATTACGTAAAATTACAAACCAGCGAATCTACTGTCGTGTTTATAATAACCATAATATGAATTGCTGTTCGTTAGTCTCGCTAAAACTCGAGAACGGCTGGACTGATTTCACTAATTTTGGTCTTGAATTATTTGTGGAAGTCCAGAGAAGGTTTAAAAGGTTGATAAATATGAAAATGCTCGGAATGAAATCAAAATAACAATTTTGTTTTTCCTTTGATGTGTCTCCCGTCGGACGAATTCCTTTTGTTTGTTTTAAGCTTATTTTATACAAAAGTTTAAGTCTTTTATTTATCGATTGAGGCACTACGAAGTCTGCCGGGTCAACTAGTAATACCATAGCTGTTCGAAGTTAGCCGATCCATGTGTGTTAATTCCAGCTATAACTACCTTTTTCGCAACACCAGCGGCAAACATTATCGGGTTTTCATAGCCTGACGACCGACGTAGAGACTCCGGCGGCCAGACGTCCTTGTCTGGTTGTTGTTTTCATCGAATAAACTCCCCCCAGCCCGAGTTCTGTTCCGCAATTACTTTGTGCGAAATTTCAAGCAAATCTCATTTTCCGTGGCTTTGTGACAAACATTCGGACGTACAAACTCACATTTATAATACATAATACAAGCATTCATAAAAAATATATATTCCAATTTGACTGAGTAGTATGGCTTGATTGATAACACTAACACTAACTTTAGACATTCATATACATATATTTGGTTTAATTATTTTATGAAAATATTTATTAATTTGTCTATTTTATGAACTACTATGTTTCAGGGGATATTGTAATAATCTACGTTTCACTGTAAAACATCCATTAAAATGACTTAAAAATAATAGTGAGCCATCTATTATATTATGTATTTTAACGGTACTACGCCAGAAAAGTAATTTCAAGTATCAACTACTAAATACAGTTTAAAAAAGGTAATTGTACCTCAATCTCATGCACGATCACGAACGAATTAACAAAAGAATATTAATTTCTATAGACTAAAACGACCAAAGTCCCGACTAGTAAACTTATAAGTTCTTTTTGTTTCTCGATTTGAAAATCAAAATGATTTCCAAGTAAAACAGACCAACGTTTTTCTTTAATCACACGAATGATTGTGACCGTCCATGAACTTAATGATGACGTCATCGACAGTGATAATGGCCGCCGTGCAACCCCTGTGCGTCTTCGAACATCTCCATCTGACTTTAGGTCCCGTTGTTCGTTGTTTGCAGAACGTATAACCGCGGTACATAATCCGAGGCACTCCTCTACTAGACGTCATGAATATTGCATCTGTAATGATTACTTAGTTAATATTTAATGTGGCAATTGGTCTTCGTCAGATTAGAACCCCATAAGCTTGTGGTGAATGGTTTTTTCCACATACAGCACTAGCAACGGGAGACATCCCTAAGAAAAAAGACAGGCTGTCAGATTGAGGGATAAAATGTCATGATAGAAAATTGTGTTCTACCTTGTTAAAAGGTTCAAAGATAAAAGCCAATTGATTGTTAATGTATAAGATTTTAAGGTGCGTGTGGAATAAATAAGTGCTTCCTATACTGCAGTTTGAGTTCAATCTGCAACAACGACAGTTGACAACATATTTCCTAGTAGCTCACCTACTAGCCCGATTAAGCTGGCATAATCCCTCGGGACTACCAGCATAGATAGGAAGAAAAAAAAATTGGTTTAACTGTTTTTTTAAATGTTATTCCCTTCATTTAAGATCATGATAGCATGGCATTTTAAATTCATTGTAGGATTGACAGTTTTACTTCTTTACTAATAGTGAAATAAAATCCTTGAAACCTGTATGTTTTTATATTTCCCTCTCCCTGCACATGTTCTATGGGAAGGGCACTAAGAAATAGTTTGCTGTTATATCGTCATCATCGATACCATCGTTATTCCGATCCTATAATGTATTTATTTCTGTTTGTAATAGATTACACCTCGGACCATTGTCGTTTATGAGCGACCATAAACACTGCATCTGCGTTCATATACTGTCCAAAATTTGGTTTTCCAGATCTTTCCTGTTCCTAACATAAACATAGTTTTGGTTCATTTGTTCTATACAGACATGATTGTGATTTTGTTACCTCTAATTATTATTTTTAGTAATACCTATTCTCTATTGTACTTCTGTTTGTAGAATATTCCTTCCAGATTCTAGCATGTGAATATAGTGCTATGATTGTTGCGGCTACATTATTACAGTTTCACCTCCGATAAGGGCACAATAACATAATTTCCGTTCGCGGTTTTAATCCTAACTACATGGAGAAAAATATTTGACCACATTCAGTGAGCCAGTCTTCACCGAATGTGGTCACTTTTTCGTGTAAATTTTTTTCTAATTAGAGCCTACTGATGTAGCGAGTAATTATTTGATGGCTGTCAATAATTCTTTTATTTTTTGTCTATAGTATCTATCTCTGTCACTTTGGCGTTTTTTTTCAAGTGCCTATTTACGTAAATTGGCTCTGGGTCATCGCACATTCGCCGTCTCTGGCTTTCGGTGTCTTTTTTGTTTCTCTCTTTTACTTAAGCATCTGGATTTGTAAATGAATTTGTCGATTTGACAATAGGGAAAAACTTAAGGGAAAAAACTATTTTTGTTTTTTCTACAATTCACATTCAAACCACGCCAATTAAGCAAGTGGCATTCACCTTGATCTGCTCTTATGATCTGGTGTAATTAGGTAGTCCGCAGGATACGTTTGTTTAGCAAGTCATCACACCTTTCTTGTTTAAAATAAAAGTGAAAAAATATTTTCTTGTTCTCAACAATTGATCGTTCTTTTTTATTAACAATTTCGTCACCATGGCAATGCCACCGAAGATTTTTAATTTCGTTGTAAGAGGTCCGATAGGATTTGAGGGTGCCACTTTACTTGTCTTCAAGTCGTCTGCATCTGGCGCAAATTTTTAAATGTGCAAATAAAACGATTGTCGGGACGATACAAATACTCGTAAGCGTCGGCTGGATAAGGCAAGTTACAAGACAAATGAAGTTATATCAGGAACTTAATAATAAATTTAATAAATTTTAGAATTAACAAAACCTTTTAAGGCACAAAATATATTTCATTATATGATATGTTTTCATGGAATTAAGGTTTTGCCGAGAAATCAAATAATGATTTTGTAATTACTTTCATTGCATTAAAAATCCTTCTAACCAAAATAAACACGAGTTCTATTGATATTAGTATCAGTTACTCAAAATAAAATACGCACCTCTGTTACTTATACATATATTTCCAGTAAAGAATCACACAAAAACATTGTTACTAACAAAATAATTAGTAGCCTAAGTAAATACATAATGTTAATTACAAATACTTTACCCTCAATATTTTAGTTCTCATCTTATCTTCAGATACGGATAAAAATATTTACATACGTACATTCAATCCGACGGTAAGTTCTATTTTTCCACGTAAAGAGCTAATAAGTGTAATAACGAAGAGAAAGTAAGATTTGCTTAGGAATAGGGATGCTACCAGCATTTTTATCTCATGATAGTGAGACATATGCTATGCATACTATATAAAATATATTATAGAAGTATCTTAATTCCACACGAAAAAGGTTCAAACGCTTATACATACATAGTGCCGCGTAATTTTATTAGCCGATTTTAATTAATTATTCAATACATTTATATTTAATAAACATTTAACCAAATCTATGAAGTTTAATAAAAACGATACTAGACAACTTTCGAAATGTCAAAAATGTAAAAAAACATACTTTTTTTTTGTATTGTTTAGATGGATAGACGAGGTCACAGCCCACCTGGTGTTAAGTGGTTTCTGGAGCCCATAGGCATCTACAACGTAAGCGCGCCACCCACCTCGAGATATAAGTTCTAAGGTCTCAGTATAGTTACAACGGCTACCCTACCCTTCCAACCGAAACGCATTACTGCTTCACGGCGGAAATAGGCGGGGTGGTGGTACCTACCCGTGCGGACTCCCAAGAGGTCCTACCACCAGTCAATACTGTTGAAAACACATAACATATATAATATTTAACTGCTTTTTATTTTTATTTTAGATTAGGTGTCTCCCGCGGTTTGACAAGCAATCTAAAAGCGCTGTTTCAAACCAAAATTTCAGTATATGAGCCCATAAAGCCACAACTTTTTTTTTTTACGTAAACTTTGTTATGTACGGTAACCATTGCGTGCAAATAATGTAATGTTCGATATTCGTCTCTCACTGAAGGAGAGGTGGATGATTATGATGATTCCAATGTTTCACTATCACATCTTCTATCGTGTACAAAAACGCGGTGCACGCGTAATTGTATCGGCTGCAGCGCCATCTTGTTTTGAGCTTCATGATCCTGTGCTTGTGGTATTTATACCCTGATAACCATATACGATTATTGCTCTCGTAAGATGCCGTTCGCACTGTAATTGCTGAAAAGTAAAATCATTGAATGTATTACGAATAACTAAGTAGGTTGGGGTCTCCCAGATCGGGTTAGCATTCGCGTCTTGTGTGTGCGCGCGCGCGTGCGTGTAGGTGTGTGGGTGTGTGTGTGTGTTTGTGTCAGTGTTGTGTGTGTTTCATATTCGTTTGACTGACTTCGTGGTGCAACAGTAGTGCCTCAGATTGTTGCGCCAAGGTACATCAGTCTTTGGAGCCTCTGACAGCATTTGGAGCCAAATGACCGTGCGTGACTAGTTGCCAATATTTATTATTATTAATATTAATTTCTCGATATAAATAAATTGATACAAATGCAGGTTACGCACATAATCTGTATATAAGTTTCTAGTTCTAATAGGGAAACCTGGTCAGGTCAGGTGAATGTAAGCTATTTTCCTTCGACAATTTATTTCGCTTTTTTTTAAATTTATTTAAACAACAAAAAAATATTACGCAGTAGCACCATCTACATACCGGGAACATGACACGTTGTTTATACCAAAAAAAAATCCGCCAAATTACCATAAAGTAGGTATGTATTCACCACTAATTTCCCAAATCACCATTACGTAAATGTATTATTTTTTTAAAGCCAGTATCTATATATTAAATACGTGAAGCAAAAACTTTGTACTTCTTTTTACGAAAATTGCGTGAACCAATGAGTATGAAATTTTCCACACTTATCGTTTATATAGAGAAGAATGCTAATTTTTTTTTTTAATTGTGCATTTGCGCATAATTATTTTTTTTATCAGTAAAAAAAAACATTACACACACTACCATGTATTTGACACACACACGCATATATACATACCGTCTGCGGTCAAATTGAGAATAGATTAATATTGTTTGTCTTCAACATTATTTATCTTTAATTGGTAAGCCTTGGTGAATTTTGTTATAATAGAGATATATGATAGTCTTTGACAATAGACCTTTAGTAATATGTTAAAACTTATAATTCAAATTATAGTCGAATTTCGACTACCGGGCGACCGCTAGTTGTTTTAAATAACTTTACCTTGGGTTTCATTAGATATCAAAATCTCTGGCCAGTCTGTGTAGATTATCCCATTAAGCCGGACCCCTAATCCGTATTTCATTTAGTTAAGAGGCGGATGATTATGTAGATTCTGGTGTTTTACTATTACATCGTCTATGGTATGAAGGAACGCCTTACAAGCTTTATTGTAACGACTGCAGCGCCATCTTGTTTTGAACTTAATAATCATGTGCTTATGATATTTGTACCCTGATATCCAAATACGATTGTTGCATGATTCCGTATGTGTAATTGCTAAAAAAGAAAGGGTTCAATGTATTATTTTTTTAAAACGTGTAAAACATTTTTTTTTTTATTGCTTAGATTGTTGGACGAGCTCACAGCCCACCTGGTGTTAAGTGGTTACTGGAGCCCATAGACATCTACAAAGTAAATGCGCCGCCCACCTTGAGATATAAGTTCTAAGGTCTCAGTATAGTTACAACGGCTGCCTCACCCTTCAAACCGAAACGCATTACTGCTTCACGGCAGAAATAGGCAGGGCGGTGGTACATACCCGCGCGGACTCACAAGAGGTCCTACCACCAGTATAATGCATAACATTTCTTTTTAAACCTAAAAGACATGATTTCTTTTTAATTCACGCTCTTTTATACGAAGAACTGAGTATAGTGAAGTGCACTGTTTCTTTCTTTATTATCATTAATAATAAGCTCATGGTATACCTGGCTTAAAGTGGTCATCGGAAAACATCACAACGTGAATGTCGATACCCACTTTAAGACACGAGGTCTTGATCGGGCTGTTATACTCTTCAAACGAGGAATGTAGATTTTCACGACGACTTGAAATTAGAATCGATAAGTAAGTATCTGAAGGCAGCGTCAGAAAGCCTTATCAAAAAAGCGGCGTGAAACGATGACCTTATTATCATGGCCACCTCTAATTACGTATACGACCGGAAAACATAAAGCCGCCGTCGCCCTGAACACGTCATTTCGCATTCTCGCCACCCATGTTCTCGATATACTTTTGGTCACTGTTATCGTTGAATATAACGAATGGTTCGATGTCCAACTTAACTCACTCAGACTTAACTCAATGAATTTCTCGTCGGATCTTCTCAGCGGGCCGTGATTCCGATCCAGTAGTAGATACAAGCACTGCCTTGCTGGGACTATTGACAATTTCTTCCAGGCTGAAGCCGCCTGCTTACCCACCCGGTGTGACCATCCGAGAGTTACTGGTCTATACTATAGCTGCTACCAGGACGGTGGTAGCGTGTGAGTTTCCTACACAAGCTACCACCAGTAAATATTTGCGTTCGCGGTGCACTGGTGTAATACTTAGAGTAAGCTGCTACCCATTTCCCGGTAAATCTCCTAGTCAACTTTCCCGACACCCAGGAGACGTTGAAAGAGTTTGTGAATGAAAGAGATAAGAAAGCCAAGATAGTCCAAGAGATAGTTATTCAGAGAGGCCACGACCGACACACCAACAACGACAGCATCAAGGATATTCGATGCAAGGAGAAGGATATTTCGAAACCAAATTATATTTAAGTATATGTTTTATTTGACTAAAGTTTCTTTAAGCTGCATTTACGGTAATTTATTCTTCATAATAACAAGCGATTACTAGATTTAAAAGTTAATTATGACGAAAGTAAAAAAAATCAAAATAAAATGAAACACAAAACTCGTTAAAAACATAAGGTTGGTCATCATCATCCCTTCCTTCCTATTACCCTCTGCTGGGGTGTAGGGCTCGAATCAAATTTTTCCATTTACATCGGTCTTGGGCAGTCTGTTCTAGCTCCTCCCACGTCATGCCCAAGACCCCTGGCTCCTGCTCCACCGAGCGACGCCAAGTTGTTCTGGGGCGGCTTCTCTTCCTCGTTTTTCGAAAAACAAAAAAAAAAAAAATATATTTTTCATGCTCTCTGTAACTCTCTCTAAATAGGAATCGCATCATTTGCAATGTTTGTACTCTGATGCGTGATGTGCCAGGATCTTCATTATAATTTAATATATTCCAATCTGATCTGAGGTACTAATAAGAAGTGCACAAAAATTCACCTCAAACAGATAAAACTGACGCTCGAGGTCATAAAACAAATAAACTCATGATAACATTTTCAGTTTTATAATATATTATACTGGCTGCACTCGCGACTTCGCCCGCAACTAAATACACTTTTATACTAAAGCCATAAAAGCTATAAGACGATTCAGAAAGCCAAAATACGTAATATGCGTTTCGGTTTGAAGGGTGGGGCAGCCGCTGTAACTATACTGAGACTTTAGAACTTGTATCTCAAGGTGGGTAGCGCGTCTACGTTGTAGATGTCTATGGGCTCCAGTAACCACTTAACATCAGGTGGCTGTGAGCTCGTCCACCCATCTAAGCAAAAAAAAAAAAAAAAAATATTATTTTAGACAAACATACATAAATTCTCTTTCACATATATAGATCTCATATCAATACGACCTATGTATGATTCAAAAGAAAAAAATAACACCATTATCGGAGTGATCATGTCGCCCTTTAAATGTGGGCAAAGTTTCATATCAATTGGGCTAACGGTTCCCGAGTTTTAAGTAAACATACACAAACACATACATCTTTTATATATATAGATTCGAAGAAGATAACGAAATATACACATTTTTAACGGTACTTAACTGAAGTTTTTTTACGTATAAACTAATATTTAATTGCTACATAAAATTAACTCTTGTTTCCTTACGCACATGTTACATACCAAATTTATTTTAACACAATTTTTATTAGTAGATAGACTAGTATACCTAGGTAAATAGGAGCTTAAAAAGAAGATTGTGATTGGAATTCATAAATAACTTACGCCAATCGCGTTAGAAAAAGGGGATGGAGAAACGATATGACACTTGAAGAAGACGCCGAAATTGTATCTGAACGTAAGAGAATGCTTTAATGAAATGTGCATGTACTTATAATTATTGTGTCACCTTTAGACTTCAAAATGATGTAATTTCAATAATATGTCATCAGTCATAAATATCGTCATCATTTATGAAACCATAAAGTGACTAACAGAACCAGTGTCAGTCCAGAACACATTCATTCATATTCCGGAACATCTAATACAGTGAAAGCTCTCTATGGAGAGGAATGGTATGGAATGGTAATTTACATATACGGAATTATAGGGGATACGTTCCTAGGTGACCATATAAAAATAACATTTAACAACATACTTTAGGTGTCGTTGTAATAAGGTCTATTTTATTTTGTTACAAGCTGACCCGGCAGACTTCGTAGTGCCTCAATCGATAAATAAAAGACCGACGGGGGACACATCAAAGGAAAAACAAAATTGTTATTTTTATTTAATTCCGAGCATTTTCATATTTATCTACCTTTTAAACCTTCTCTGGACTTCCACAAATAATTCAAGACCAAAATTAGCCAAATCGGTTCAGCCGTTCTTGAGTTTTAGCGAGACTAACGAACAGCAATTAATTTTTATATATAGAGATTAGTCCATTTGACGACACGTTTACAAACGATATTCGGTTGGATACCTACATATTGAATCGCTTCGGAAACATTAAATTTTATTATTAATAGCAGAGTCCCGCGCGGTGTTACCCGCGATTATTTTCGTACCGTGGGTGACGCCGCGGGGCGAAGCTAGTTTAAAAAAACTAGTGGTTACTCTTTAGATCATCAGCTATCTATCAGTGAAAGTCTCGTCAAAATCGATCCAGCCGTTCCAGAGATTAGCTGGAACAAACAGACAGACAGACAGAGAAAAATTGTATAAACTATTATTTTGGTGTTGTGCCGTATATACTTAGTCTGGCCATAAATACTGTTACAATAAAAAATAAAAAAAAATCTATTGCAAATAACATTTATTACTGTTACAATGTGTTAGTTTAATACATAAATATAAAACAATTTAAAGTATAAAAAGCTTATTCGAAGTGGTCTCCATTGGCTGCAATACAGTCCTTTAACGTTGAGGCCAGTTATCAATAGAAGCACGCACTCATTCCATGGGAAAAATGTTCACTGCCAATCGTACGGATTGTTTTTCCAAATTATCATGGCGTTTAGAGCAAGCCGTACTCTCTAAAACTGACCATAAGTCTTAATCAAGCGGATTAAGATCGGGACTAGACGACGGCCAGTCTTCAGCTCTGATGAAGTCCGAAACGTTCGTTTCCAACCAAGACTGCGTAGACCGAGCTTTGTGACCTGGCGCCGAGTCTTGCTGGAAGGACTATTCTTGATTATTGAACATGGTGTTGTTAAGGGGTTTCACTACCTTCTCAAGAATGGTATCTTGATACATTTGTGCTAATGTTTTGATACCTTTTTCACAAAAGTATGGCTCAGTCACTCCTTCATAGCTAATACCCTACCAAACCATCACTGAAGTCGGATAGTGCCCACGTTGCACTTTGTCGACTAATTGCGAAGCTTCCTTAGAACTTTGAGCATAAATACGGTCATTTTGTTTGTTAAAATGTTGCTCAATTGTAAAAAAATTCTCATCCGTAAACAAAACTTTTCTATGACCTCCCTTTGCGTGCCGCTTCAGTAGTTGTTTCAGTTTTACCACCCTATTCTCTTTTAAATTATCAGTTAAGAAATGACCAGTATGTCTCTTATAGGCTGCAAGTCCTAAGTCATCTTTTAAAATACGCGACATGGTTCTAGGTGCTATCTTCATCTCCCGAGATAAAATCTTTAGCTTTCGGACAGGATTTCTTCGAATTATTTCCCTTACTGCTTTGACCACCTTTTTCGTACGAACACTACCTGGATGGCCAGATCTTTTTCTCTCACAAACAGAGGAGGTCTCATTGCACCTATTAATAGCCCGGTACACAAACATTTTACTAATACCAAGCGTATGGAGAGTTTTAAAAATTGCATTTGGCTCCGTACCTACTTTGTGTTATGCAATCACAGCGATTCGGTTCTCTTTATCACTCACTCCATTTTAATATCGCAAAATATTGTACAATGTATTGGCGCCAAAATGAGAAAACTCAATGAGCAATCATATAACAATTACAGATTCCAAATTCAAATGTAATATTTTGTTTATTTTTAATTGTAACAGTTATGGCCAGACTAAGTATATTCATATACATGTAGTAAAAAGCGGTTATTTCAATATTACAAACAGACACTCTAATTTTATTTATATGTATAGATAGAAACTGTGATTCTTATTTTGTAAATATTATTTCCACATATGAAATTATTCTTACTCTAATGACAATTTTTATTTATATTATGCAGCAGAATGACAATGTATCCTCATTTCGGTGGATGACAATGATCACTTTTGATTTTAAATATTTGATCGTTCAGAGTGTGAACAGCAGCTTTGCAGGCGACGTTATGCTGACTGCACCTCCATCTGACCTTGGTCAGACCACCCAATTTCCTTGTCACATGATGCACGTACTTATATCCGTCTAACACCAAGATCTTATTGTTATGATGTGACATTATGTACTGGGGACCTGGAAACAGAGAGCGGATTGGATGAGGAAGTAAAATTGTAATCTGAGAAATCAAAATTTCTATATAAATTTAGCTTCGCAAAACAACCGTGGTGCCAATTGAAAAGAAAAAAAAATTGTGTGTGTGCAAGTCACACACGGTAGAAATTAAACTTATTAAAAATAAATATAATCGCAAGGGTCAACCACTCCGCAGTGCAATGGAGCAGCTTCACCCTGATGATGACCTCACCCGCATGATACGCTAGGTAAGTATGATTTAGTAAGAGAAATACGAGAAGGTCTATCAACTGTGTAACATCTCGTCACCGCGATTCAGGAATTTTTGAATTTACGTGCAGCGACATCTGTTGATAACAAACTAAATAGAAATAAAAGTATCTCAGGGCGCTCCGAGAGCCACGACAGTGTGCACGGACGTCAAAAACACACTTAACTAGTCGGGGACGCGAGACCGTGTGGAGCGCTTCGTGATTTGTCGGCGCCGCTCGGAGCCGCTTCGGCAAGCCAATCGCGGCGCACTTATTTTTTCGTTTCGTTTCATTTCGTTTCATCGAGTTTAAAATCACAACGATTCTAAAGAAGTTTCACTTCAAAAAGCAATTTAAAGTAATAAATTGAACATGTAAAGTGCTCGCTCGCAAATGTTAAAGTGAAACATAAACGTTTCTTTTTACTTCCAAGAATAGTTCTACACTTAAATATTTCTGCATTTTTTTGTACCTGTAACAAAAAAAACACACCCTGTAAAACTAGTAATAAACTTTAATTTCTCGTAACAACCATGGTGCCGTATAACCTAGTTAATAATTATAAAAATAACAAGAAACTCTTAAAACTCCATATAAGTACGTGTAATTTTTGTCCAATGATTTCGAACACCCTGTAATCTGAAATGCTAAATTAATTTAGCACCATTGATAACAATTTATCTATAATTACTTATTAAATATTAAAATACTCATTATATAAATCTACTTACTTACATAGATACTTACTTACTAATTTAAATGCTTAGTTTAAAAAATATATGTTAGTCGATACATATTTTAACAGTAAATAGAATGAATCCTGGTGTATACCAACTATTTCTTTAGATTGGGTTTGTATTTGGCTTTCATAAAAAAAGAGATGCGGTATTCGCGACCTATTCTAGGATTAGTAACACCGCAAAATATATTTTAAATAAAGCGAAGCATTTTTTTTACTTTATTTAAGGAGACTAGCGACCCGCCCTCGCTTCGCTTCGGAAACTGTAATTTATTATTAAGTTCTCCACTATTTAATGGATGTTATTATACATATAAACCTTCCTCTTCAATCACTCTATCTATTAAAAAAAACGCATAAAAATCCGTTGCGTACTTTTAAAGATATAGGGATATAGGGACAGAGAAAGCGACTTTGTTTTATACTATGTATCGATAGTTATTATTCATCTAGTGAATATGCTACTCCATTGTGCAAGAAAAGAGAGTAACAAAATAATTATATAAAAAAATAAAGGAAACTATGTATTATCGTCTCCGAGAGCCCACCAAGACCATTTTATAAAGTGACTTAGCCATTTCGGATTCCGGAAAGGCTAATACGTAATTTACACCGCCAACTTGTCGAAAATCTGTATATTTTGCAAAGAATTGTTGTCTCAAACATACTTAAGTATTGTCATTCTACAGCAATATGCATAGATATCTCAAGACCGTAAAAAGGATATGAAAGGATATGAAAACAACAGAAACAAATAAGAAATGATATCCAGTTAATACTAAAAGAGGGAAACATATGTTTACTTGTTGTATTTATATGGACATATGAAACATAAAAGTTACCGGAACAAATCTTTAAAAAAATCTTTGCAAAATAGTATATAATACATAGTAATATATAATACAATAGTAAATAAATCTCGTTACGTAAGGGGAATAGAAATATAACTATCAAACTTAATTTGGTTGCATAAATTCTAAATTTTTTTTATATATACAATTGTTTATTAATAATAAATTCAATGTAAAAATTCACGTGTGCGTGTGTTGATTTCTTGAAATAATAACACTGTTTGCGTAGGTCACAATCGTCGCCTTGCACCCTTTGCTGTGATGGGAGGAGCACTGCCAACGTATTTTGCTTCCATTTTGCGAGTGCTTGCTGAACCTCCATCGATCACATATCAGTAACGGCTTTCCTCTTGAAGATGTCGCCATTATGATCTCTGAAACGAAACTGATTGTGTTAAACCAGATGCAGAAACAACAAAAAGCATAACAAAAAACAAATGTAAAGTGCGCACTTTACTTTCGACATCCTTGTGTTAACATACTTTTATTTTATTATATTCTTATGTATATTTGCCTATCTTGATATCGATTTTATCGCACTGAATTTGGAGATTCACACTTAGACAGGAGGATTCAGACAGGAGATTCGGACTCAGCTAATTAAAACGGCAAAATTAAAACAAAAATCCCATTATGCACCTCTCTTTTTTTTTCCACCTAAGCTGAAGGTCTAGAGAGACCATATCGGCGTAACCTTAACTAGTAGATGAGCTCACGAGGCTCAAACCTGACGATATTGCTAACACGAACCCTAGCAAGAGTCGTGCTTCGCAGAATATACCACTGGATCGGAAACGCGACCCACTGAGAAGATGCGGCAAGAAACTCAGTGGGCTGTGTCTGTGGGTTAATTTATTCGCCGAGCTTTTCGTCGCAAGCGACGGGTTCGACGAGAATGATGACCGATGCTTGGGGTAGCTAGAAGCACCGTTGTGGATCGGGAGGATCCGAAATGACGTGTTTTGGGCGAAGTTTACCATTTGGTCCGCAGGATCGGCTATGTAGTTTTCGGCTTCTCTAGTAGAGGATTCTCATGTCGTGTCGCTTTATCGAAGTCGCGCAACACCTCTCAACTCCTATATAGGTACAAATGCATTAGGTACGTGGGTATAAATGTGGTAATAAGGTGAGTGGCATACTCAGTTTATGAAAAACCCAAAACGAGCCAAAGCTGTAAATGGTACAAGAATATCAAGGTAGTAAAAAAAAACATATGTATATAATGAAACCATATTATTAAATTTTTTCATACGGTTAGAATAAAGTATTTAGTATTTATTAAGTATTTAGTAACGAATTTTCTCATCATAAACACATTATTTTAAAACTACAAATTACAAAAAAAACTTTATTTTAAAATGAACACAAAACCTTTATATTGAACCAGCACTATCTTACCAATGATGGTATACAAAGCTGTACGTCAGTCATTAGTTTTGTGTAAAAACCCTGTTAATACCGGCTTTTATTTAATTCCAAGTTCAGTTGTTTTTTGTAGTTCTTTTTATTTTACTTTACTATCCTGACAGTGAACACAGTTCTATAGGTTTAATATTCGCTCTCGCGTTTGTTTGTTTTTGTAAGCTGTAAACTCTTACAGTAAACTCTCAAAATATTAATAACAAAAGTTTTAAATTTTAGCTTAAACGTTAAATGTGCTCCTCGTCTTATTTTTTTTTGTTTATTGCTTAGATTGGTTTTCGAGCTCACCAGCCCACCTGGTGTTACGTGGTTACTGGAATCTATAGACATCTACGACGTAAATGCGCCACCCACCTTGAGATATAAGTTCTAAGGTCTCAAGTATAATTACAACAACGGCTGCCCCACCTGCGTTCAAACCTAAACGCATTACTGTTTCACGGCAGAAATAGACGAAGCGGTGGTACCTACCCGCGCGGATTCACAAGAGGTCCTACCACCAGAAAAAAAACCGTCTAGACTCGTTTAATTTCAAATGATTTTTTATGATTGTGTTTCGTATTATATCGGATTAATTGATTGCAGTAGGTTGTGATGCTAGCTTTACATCCTCTGCTGTGGTGTGATGAGCAGTGCCAACGAATCTTATCACCTGATGACAGATGTTTCCCGAATTTGAACCCTTCGTATATCAAATGCGGCCTCCCTTTTGAAGACGAAACGATGATGAGACCTGAAGGAAAATATATGTGTTGTATGAACACAGAATTACATTTCAAAGAAAACATAAATTAGATTTACAACAACAACAAAAACACGTCTTTGGTTAAGCTAAAAATTCGAAGAAGTGCATATTGGATGTACTTCTACATTTGGGAGTATTTTGACATTTAGAAGTGTGAGAAACTTTTTACAATAATTTATTATTTCTTCAGTATGGTTACAATAAATCAACAGACGTTAAATGGTGATTCTTTATCATATTATCATATTATTCATTATATCAAAATGCTACTATATATTTAAATGAGTTAAGTTGCTATGAAGATGTTCTTCGCTATTAGTGTTCTTTTGTCACAAAATCTTCAAAACACCTTATATAACATATTCTCAACGTAGGTGCGTGAAGTACTACAGAAAATGAAAGATTTCCTTTAATGATTATGGTTATTATTGTGTTTGATTAGTACATTACAATAAGTTGTCACACTGGCTCTACATCCTCTGCTATGGTGCGTGGAGCAGTGCCAACGAATCTTACTACCTGATGTCAGCTGTTTGCTAAACTTAAACCCTTCGTATATCAACTGTGGCTTCCCTCTCGAAGACAAAACTATGTTGAGACCTGAAGGAAAATATATATGTTGTATGAACGCAGAATTACATTTCAAAGATAACATAAAATAGATTCAGAACAACAACAAAAACACGTCTTTGGTTGAGCAAAAAATTCAAATAAGTGCATGTTGGATGTACTTCTATTTGGGAGTATTTTGACATTTAAAAGTGTGAGAAACTTTTTACAATAATTTATTATTTCTTCAATATGGTTACAATAAATCAACAGACGTTACATGATGATTCTTTATCATATCAAAATGGTACTATATATACATAATATTTAAATGAGGTAAGTTGCTACGAAGATGTTCTTCGCTATTAGTGCTATTTTGTCACGAAATCTTCAAAACACCCTACATAACATATTCTCAACGTAGGTGCGTGAAGTACTACAGAAAATGAAAGATTTCCTTCAATGATTATGGTTATTATTGTGTTTGATTAGTACATTACAATAAGTTGTCACACTGGCTCTACATCCTCTGGTGTGGTGCGTGGAGCAATGCCAACGAATTTTATCACCTGATGTCAGATGTTTGCTGAACTTAAACCCTTCGTATATCAACTGTGGCTTCCCTCTCGAAGACAAAACTATGATGAGACCTGAAGGAAAATATGTGTTTTATGAACGCAGAATTACAAATCAAAGATAACATGAAATAGATTTCCAAAAAAAACACGTCTTAAGTTAAGCTAAAAATTCAAAGGAATGCATGTCAGATGTACCTACCCTTACTTGGGAGTTTTTCGACATTTAGAAGAGTGAGAAACTATATACAATAATTTATTATTTCTTCAGTATGGTTACAATAAATCAACAGACGTTAAATGATGATTCTTTATCATATTATCATATTATTCATTTTATCAAAACGCTACTATATTTACATATTTATATTAGTCTGGCCATAAATAGTGTTACATTAAAAAATAAACTATTTCAAATATCATTTATTATTTTTACAGTGAGTTAGTTTAATACATAAATATAAAACAATTTAAAGTATAAAAATCTTATTCGAAGTGGTCTCCATTGGCTGCAATACAGTCCTTTAAACGTTGAGGCCAGTTATCAATAGAAGCACGCACTCTTTCCATGGGAAAAATTTTCACTGCCAATCGTAATCGTATCGGATTGTTTTAGGGACTCCAAATTATCATGGCGTTTAGAGCAAGCCGTACTCTCTAAAACTGACCATAAATCTTAATCCAGCGGATTAAGATCGGGACTAGACGACGGCCAGTCTTCAGCTCTGATAAAGTCCGAAACGTCCGTTTCCAACCAAGACTGCGTAGACCGAGCTTTATGACCTGGCGCCGGGTCTTGCTGGACGGAACATTCTTGATTATTGAACATGGTGTTATTAAGGGGCTTCACTACCTTCTCAAGAATGGTATCTTGATACACTTGTGCTGATGTTTTGATACCTTTTTCACAAAAGTATGGCTCAGTCACTCCTTCATAGCTAATACCCCACCAAACCACCATTGAAGGCAGATAGTGCCCACGTTGCACTCTGTCGACTAATTGGGAAGCTTCCTTAGAGCTTTGAGCATAAATACGGTCATTTTGTTTGTTAAAATGTTGCTCAATTGTAAAAAATTTCCCATCCGTAAACAAAATTTTTCTATGACCTCCCTTTGCGTACCGCTTCAGTAGTTGTTTCGATTTTACCACCCTATTCTCTTTTAAATTATCAGTTAAGAAATGACCAGTACGTTTCATAGAGGTGCAGCCTCTATGAAACGTACTGGTTCTAAATCATCTTTTAAAATACGCGACATGGTTCTAGGTGCTATCTTCATCTCCCGAGATAAAATATTTTGCTTTCGGACAGGATTTCTTCGAATTCTTTCCCTTATTGCTTTTACCACCTTTTTCGTACGAACACTACGTGGACGGCCAGATCTTTTTCTGTCACAAACAGAGGAGGTCTCATTGCAACTATTAATAGCCCGGTACACAAACATTAGCGTATGGAGAGTTTTAATAATTGCATTTGGCTCCAATCCTACTTTGTGTAATGCAATCACAGCGATTTGGTTCTCTTTATCACCCCACTCCATTTTAATATCGCAAAATACTGTACAATGTATTGGTGCCAAAATGAGAAAACTCAATGAGCAATCATATAAAAATGACAGATTCCAAATTTAAATGTAATATTTTGTTTATATTTAATTGTAACAGTATTTATGGCCAGACTAAGTATACATAATATTTAAATGAGGTAAGTTGCTACGAAGATGTTCTTCGCTATTAGTGTTCTTTTGTCACGAAATCTTCAAAACACCTTATATAACATATTCTCAACGTAGGTGCGTGAAGTACTACAGAAAATGAAAGATTTCCTTCAATGATTATGGTTATTATTGTGTTTGATTAATACATCACAATAAGTTGTGACACTGGCTTTACATCCTCTACTGTGGTGCGAGGAGCAGTGCCAACGAATCTTATCACCTGATGTCAGATTTTTCCCGAATTTAAACCCTTCGTATATCAACTGTGGCTTCCCTCTCGAAGATAAAACGATGATGAAACCTGAAGGAAAATATATGTGTTGTATGAACGCAGAATTACATTTCAAAGATAACATAAATTAGATTTACAACAACAACAAAAACACGTCTTTGGTTAAGCTAAAAATTCGAAGAAGTGAGTGCATGTCGTATGTACTTCTGTTTGGAAGTATTTTTTACATTTAGAAGAGTGAGAAACTTTATACAATCATTTATTACTTATTCAGTATGGCTACAATAAATCAATAGACGTTAAAAGATGATTCTTTATCATATTCTACCGTACCTTATCGAGATGCTACTATATATACATTTTAAATGAGATAAGTTGCTACAATGATGTTCTTCGCTATTAGCGTTTTTTATTCACGAAATTTTCAAAATACCCCATATGACATATTCTCAACGTGAGTACGTGAAGTACTACAGAAAATGAAAGACTTCCTTCAATGACTATGGTTATTATTGTGTTTGATTAGTTCATTACAATAAGTGGTGACGCTGGCTTTACATCCTCTGCTGCGATGCGAGGTGCATTGCCAACGAATCTTATCACCTGATATCAGATGTCTGCTGAACTTAAACCCTTCGTATATCAACTGTGGCTTCCCTCTCGAAGACAAAACTATGATGAGACCTGAAGGAAAATATATGTGTTGTATGAACGCAGAATTACATTTCAAAGATAACATGAAATAGATTTAAAAAAAAAAACGTCTTAAGTTAAGCTAAAAATTCAAAGGAGTGCATGTCAGATGCACCTACCCTTACTTGGGAGTTTTTCGACATTTAGAAGAGTGAGAGAATCTTTATACAATAATTGATTATTTCTCTTGATTGATGCATTAATGCAAAGGAATCAAAATAGCGGACTATGGAGAAAACTGTTACTAAGCTACATATAGTATGGTTACAATAAATCAACAGATTAAAAGATGATTCTTTATCATATTCTACAGTAGCTTATCGAGATACTACTACATTTAGATACTTAAATTTAAATATGATATTTTGATGAATTTAAAGATGATCTTGGCTAGTAGCGTTCTTTTGTTACGAAATCTTCAAAACGCCACGTAAAACATATTCTGAACGTATGTGAAATACAAAAAAATGAAAGATTTCCCTCAATGATTATGGTTATTATTGTGTTTGATTAGTTCATTACAATAAGTTGTGACACTGGCTTTACATCCTCTGCTGTGATGCGAGGAGCATTGCCAACGAATCTTATCGCCTGATGTCAGATGTTTCCCGAACTTAAACCCTTCGTATATTAAATGCGACCTCCCTCTCGAAGACGAAACTATGATGAGACCTGAAGGAAAATATATGTGTTGTATGAACGCAGAATTACATTTCAAAGATAACATAAATTAGATTTACAACAACAACAAAAACACGTCTTTGGTTTACTTTAAAAATTCCAAGAAGTGTATGTTGGATGTATTCCTATTTGGGAGTATTTTGACATTTAGAAGTGTGCGAAACTTTTTACAATAATTTATTATTTCTTCAGTATGGTTACAATAAATCAACAGACGTTAAATGAGGATTCTTTATCATATCGAAATGCTACTATGTGTACATTCATCCGTGGTTATCGCACCATCTCTTTCGAGGCGGCGTGGGTGCTGGCTGGGACGTCACCTTGGGTCCTGGAGGCGGAGGCGCTCGCCGCTGACTATCAGTGGCGGGCTAACCGGGGCGAGCCCGGGGCGTGGCGCGCCCCAGCCCCAGTGTGGTCAGAGCGCGGAGGGCCCAATCTCAGCGGTGTTGGAATCATGGTCCAGGCGGCTGGCCGATCCTTCGGCTGGTCGTAGGACCATCGAGGCGATTCGCCCAGTCCTTGTGGACTGGGTGAATCGTGACAGAGGACGCCTCACTTTCCGGCTCACGCAGGTGCTCACTGGGCATGGTTGCTTCGGTGAGTTCCTGCACCGGAGCCGAGCCGACTTGTCGTTGCCGAGTGTTGTGTCATCGATACTCGGCGACGACGTGTCGTGGAGGGCGATGCTCGACTTCTGCGAGTCCACCATCTAGCGGAAGGAGGCGGCGGGGCGCGTGAGAGACGCACAAGCCCGCCGCCGTCGAGCGGGGGCCAGTTAGGCGGACCTCGCCCAAGCCCTGGCCCTCTAAGTCTTTCGGGTCCCCCTCACATGTTGGTTTGGGGACCGGCGAAGGGGGCCTAAGAAGACGACGTGCAAGCTGCTCTGTACGCGTTTTACGTAAGAGCATCCGGGTGATGGAAGACCGGCTATCCTCGACCCACGCTGGTTTTGACCTAGCGGGGTATTCCGTAGGATAACCCATTCTAACCGGCGCCATCTAGGCGGGCTGGTGGTCGTGGCGCTGACGACCGCCAGTCCGGCGTCCCGAGGAGGAGGGTGATGGGAGAGATGTGCTCTGCACTAAACGCTTCACTCTCCCCCCTTTGCCTTTTCATGAGTTCTGTCTCATGCGAGGTTTGGATGCTGGTTGTTCAGCGACAGGAGGTTTTAGTCGGTTCGACTCCGATATACCCCGCCCGCCATCCCCAGTGAAGGGTGGGAGTCCGGCGATTTCCTCCTGACCAAAAGAATATATATATACATATTTTTAAATGAGGTAAGTTGCTACGAAGATGTTCTTCGCTATATAACATTTTCTCAACGTAGGTGCGTGAAGTACTACAGAAAATGAAAGATTTCCTTCAATGATTATGGTTATTATTGTGTTTGATTAGTACATTACAATAAGTTGTCACACTGGCTCTACAACCTCTGCTGTGATGCGTGGAGCAGTGCCAACGAATTTTATCACCTGATGTCAGCTGTTTGCTGAACTTAAACCCTTCGTATATCAACTGTGGCTTCCCTCTTGATGACGAAACCATGATGAGATCTGAAGGAAAATATATGTGTTGTATGAACGCATTGATGCATTAATGCGAAGGAGTCAAAATAGCGGACTATGGAGAAAACTAAGCTATATATAGTATGGTTACAATAAATCAACACACAAGATGATTCTTTACGAGGGCGGGATGATAAGTAACTAGCCTCTATTATTTAAAAAGTTAAAATTAAAAAAATATATATGTCATTTTTAAATTCGTATCTCTGGCCACCTGTGTTCTAAGTTTGAATTTGGAGGCGTGCAATTTTATTGATTTTTTGTAATTTGAAAATTTATTTCGTCAAGTGTTTTCAAAATGGATAAAATTGAAGAAAGAGTGGTGATAAAGTTTCTTCATATGAAGGGAATGAAGGGGAAAGATATCTATGACGAGTTAAATAATGTTTTGGGTGAATGTGCTCCTTCTTATGCCACAGTAAAAAGCTGGGTGAATGAGTTTAAACGCGGTCGTACATGTGTCCAAGATAAAGCCCGCCCTGGACGTCCAAAAAGCGTCACGACTCCGGAAATGGTCGTGAAAGAACATGATATAGTTTTAACAGATCGACGATTGAAGTTATCTGAAACAGCTAACACTATAGGTATCTCAAAAGAACAGGTACATCATATCCTAAGTGAGGAATTAATTTTGAACATTGCTACAAATGATGAAGTCATAGCCGCTGTAGAGGAATATTTTGCAGGCGTCGAAAGAAATCATTTTATGGAAGGCATTACTGCTTTAGAACGAAGATGAAATAAGTGCGTAGAGGTTCACGAAGACTATATCGAAAAATGAAATTAATTTTATCACGAAAAGTTAAGTGTTAGGCTAGTTACTTATCATCCCGCCCTTGTATCATATTCTAGAGGAGCTTATCGAGATGCTAATACATATAGATACTTAAATTTAAATGCTATGAGTTGCTACGAAGATGATCTTCGCTAGTAGCGTTCTTTTGTCACGAAATCTTCAAAACGCCATGTAAGACATATTCTGAACGTACGTGAAATACAAAAAAATGAAAGATTTCCTTCAATGATTATGGTTATTATTGTGTTTGATTAGTTCATTACAATAAGTTGTGACACTGGCTTTACAACGCCTGCTGTGGTGCGAGGAGCATTGCCAACGTATCTTGTATCCGTTTTGCGAGTGCTTGTTGAATTTCCATTTGCCAAAAACCAGTAACTGATTGCCTCTCGCAGATGTCGTCATCACGAATTCTGTAATTAAAACCGTATATTAATAATGAAATTGTTAGAAATATATCCAAGTATAGTTTTATTTCGTTATTCAATTAAGAAGGTTGTATTTGTTTACGTATAATGTAATTATAAATTTATATATAAATAGAAATTTTTATTATTATTATTATAAAATCTATTTTTACTGAATATTAGTTTGCTTGAAACAGCCAATGAAACAACAACGTAGAGAAAAATATTTCACAAAATCACTTTAGAATCAGGTATATTTATGCTCACGAGGAGATAAATTTTAAAGTGATGAAGTTCGAAATTTTTGCAAAAGAGTTCAACATGATAAAAAAAAAATTAGAATGAAAGATTTGGGAATATTCAGACCTAATGTAAGATAGAGGAAGCATGCAGTTGTAGATGTTCATCATTTTAATATATAATTTTATTTAATTATAAATTATACAATTTTTAATTATAAAGCATAAACGTTGTACCTAATAGACAAGTATAGCAGTTTTTTTTAATTGTAACCCTTAATAGTCTAAATTATGAAGACAAATAAAATTCAATAATAAATCTTATAAATAACTTAAATGCTATAGACAATTAATATACCTGTAGGATTGGTAACAACGGAACGTATGAAAAGAGTGTGGAACGGAGCGTTAAGATGTGAGTGAGAGAAAACGGAAAGAAAGGAAGAAGAGAATGACAGACAGAATGATAGAGAAAAGGAAGATGGCGAAGACGGTTAAAAAATAAGCAAGGCGTAACAAAAGTGTTAATTAATTTTTAAATTATAACAGAAGACTTTGGAACAGTGGAAGTTTTATTTTATGCGCTGCGATCCCTACTCTACATACATTTACGTATCCAATTGCGCTGCAGTGTACTTTCAGCATAATGCCCTGATTCATCTGTGCGAAGCATGGGCTGGTTGCGAATCTTCTAAAAGATGAACTGATGATGCTTATCATATTCGATCTTCTAGTAATAGAAATACCAATACCCATAAATTTGGTTTTGTGTATTACGCGCAATGTAAACTAATGTAAAACGATTCAACGAATGGGGTCAACGATCTCGAGGGAGATGCGGGGGGCGTTTATTAGCGGACTTTAGGTTACATTACGTGTTCTCTGTTAACCTATTAAAAAAACAAGTGCTTAACTTAATTTTCAATGCTCGAATCAATATTCGACAATTACTTATGAAAGGGGATGGCCCATTTTAGGCCCAAAGCGGACAATAGATTATAGAAAAAATACTTAGTGCATTAATTTTGTCATAAATAAATATGCATTTACTTTCTTGCAAATAAGCGCCACTATAGTTTACAATAAGTAGTTTAAAAAAAGTAACTCTATTGAAAAAACAAGGATTTTTATTTTTGCGGGAAAAATATTGCCAGCTTCAAATCCTTTTACGTATGAAGTAAATATTTTGAGTATATAAATAAAACATATAAATAAATCATTTTAAGTATTATCATTAATCAAACGATTTTAATGGATTTTATGCACATAAAATAACATCGAAGACATACCCATTGGACTTTAACTTGTAACTATACTTGAGACCTTAGAACTTATATCTCAAGGTGGGTGGCGCATTTACGTTGTAGATGTATGTGGGCTCGAGTAACCACTTAGCAACACCAGGGTGGCTGTGAGCTCGCCCACCCATCTAAGCAATAAAAAAAACTTTACTAGTATTGTTATTTAAATATGTACAACTAAAACAAAAACAAAAAATAATGTGTACTCGTAAAAAAAGATTAAGATATAAATCAATTATCGGTTATTTAAAAAAATTATCGATATATGAATTTCATGTAATTATTTTTCTTTATACTGACAACACTGAATTTAATCTGACTGACTGACCTTCGCTTGCTGCTTGTGGTGTTGTACTTGCGTACAAAATGGATGTGTTTTGATTTTTCTTCGATTTATTTTACTTTTATCAAAAACGTTTCATACTACGACTAAAAAACATTGTGTGAATTGTGGTTTTACCCTGACCGAGATTTAAAACCGTGTATATGCTCTCCTTTGCTATTTTTAGATGATACTAATTGTGTATGAAGATGAAGAAAATATAGATATTTAAAGAATTAAGTGTGTTTTTATACCCTATTGGATAAAAATACATTAGGAACATCTTAAACATTAAGAAAAGAAACGTTCTTGAAGTATCTCACAATCCGACACTTATTTATATAGAAAATTAACCTCAAAACGAGTTTTTATTTTTATTATATTTTTTATAATAGTGGCGTCAATTTCAATATATTTTTTAGATATCCAATACATTTAAGAATTTGAATCAGTACATTTTTATAGTAATATTTGATGTCCATCTTGGGCCTAGCACACTATGGATAGTGGGCAATCCCCTTTATCGGCATTGTTTTTAAATAGCATTCAGAAATCCAAATTTTTTTTTGTCAAGAAACAATATAATATTATAATTTTATCAAGATCTTTTCAGTGATTATGTTTCAGTTCTGTAGAACTGAATTCTTGTTCTGTAGAACTTGATCCTTACTTGGGCGAAATGAATGCAGCAGGTACAAATTGTTAGTGATTAGTAATTTTGCTTTCGACCATACTTCATATAAATAGGACCACCACCCTGAGTGTTCATGGGGAAATTTTCAAACATTGAATTTCAAGTTTCTGTAATGACTTTTTGTAATGTTCAAGTATTTATGAGGAATGATAGGATACATGGAAATAGAAGAGTTATGTGTGAATTAATTATTATAGTGGTTGGATACACGGAATAACGCAACACGATATACAAACACGTAAATATGTATATCGTAAAACCATATATAGATAGTATGCAGGAATAACCAAAAAAGTATCTTACGACCGCCCTCATTTTAGCTTGCCGGCATCTATGAGGTCAAAGTCCTCGTCGGTGATGTGCTCATAATGGATTGATTGAAAGCTCCAATGCTGCCACCAGCATTCATATTTGTCAACACCAGAAAGGAAGTTTTTTTAATTAAAATAAAACATACGTATATAATTAATATTCATAATTATAATTCGATTATAAAATTAAACAGTATAAATAGATAAAAGCTAAAATGATCTTGTTATTGCGTTACAGTATTGCATTATTATTTTAATGATTGTGAGTGTTTTTGAAGGAAATTATTTGATCGTCCACGCTGTATATCGATGCTCTGCACCCCCTGCTGTTGTACAGGGTGCATATCCAGCGGGTTTTCATACCGCGCGTCTGCTGTTTGGTGTATTTGTAACCGTCTAGTATAATATTCTCTGAACCTCGCTTGTTTTTCACGTATAAGGGAGCTAAAAAATTTTATAGTCATTTTAGGTCTCACACGTTGGTATACGTCGTAGAAATTAGTTCTGCACTGGGGCAACATTCAGCCCGACCTCTCGGAGTCTCTCTTTTTTTTTTACCTATGTTGATAACCTTGAGAGGCTATTTCAGCTTCTCTTTGACGTGTAGGTGAGCTCACGGGGCTCAAGCCGGGAGTGTTGCTAGCACTGGCCCTAGCAAGAGCAGTGCTTCGCAAAATCTACCACCGGATCGAAAATGCGACCCACTGAGAAGATCCGGCGAAAAACTCAGTGAGCTGTGTCTATGGGTTAATTATATGGGTTAATTAAGAGGACGGTGACCGGAGGAGCCTCTCCGATTAGATGCGTAGAAATATATCGTTCTTGGATAGCACGTGGCTTTGAAATTAATTCCTCTCAACTGTACTCCCGGAGAGCTACGACATTTTCTTCTTCAAACGAATTTGCAATAGCTTGGCTGTTTCCGTGGACTGATGCCCACTAGCCGGACCATGAGGTCATCTATTCGAATTCCTTGGAAACAAAATGATCGAAATCGAAAATATGTACGTACCTTCTTTAATTCCAAAAATATGTGTCCATATTTTAACAATCGATATTTCGCTGATATTTTACCATATACACTTCATTGCTTCTATTACAAATCAATTGCAAAATTACATATTACCAAAATATTAGAATAAAATAAAATTTCGGATGCGTTAACAACAATAACAACAGCTTATATTAATATTTTTTATTGATAAAACACAAGTGACAAAAATATTTTCTAGTTTTATTTGAAAATATATCAATTATCGTAGCAATAACAATAAAAAGACGTAAGTAGATTGAGATAAAAAACATAAACAAAATTATATATCTAAATTTGCATTTAATGACTAGAAAACTACAGTTTCGTATTTACGACTTGGTGATAATTAGTACCTATAAAAGCCCATGGTCCATTAATATGATGGCTTTGTTAAGCCCATGAACAGGTATAATTAAACACTAGTAGTTTACTAATTAAAATTTTCAAGGCATAGCGTCATTTTAACTAAAATCAACTAATTTACCTAAAAGGCTTACAATGTTCAATTTTCCATTAATCACTGTCAGTTTACAATATCTATCGTTGCCATGTAAACTTTATAATAATTCAATACGTTTGAAATTTAAATTAGAATCTTCCGTGTATTTTGTAAAATTTTCAAGGCATAGCGTCATCTTAACTAAAATTGACTTATTTACCTAAAACGCTTACAATGTTCAATTTTCCATTAATAACTTTCACCTATCGTTGCCATGTAAATTTTACAATATTCCAATACGTTTGATATTTAAATTAGAATCTTCCACGTATTTTTATTCATTTTCCACTTTTGTTATTATATCTTATTTTACTGTTCATTGAATGAATTGTTTTTTTTTAGTCGTGACTATGCTCATTTTTCGTATAGACTACAAAATTGTCTATCGTACACAAAGCTGCTTTGCAGGCTTTACTGTCATGCAGAGTGCATATCCAACGGATCTTTGGACCGTGCGTCTTTTTCTTGGTAAATTTATGTCCTTTGTAAATCAAATTCTGAAATCCGCGCTTCGACGTTGTGAAGACAAGACCTAAAAGTAAAATAGACACGAATTTATTTGGTAATTAGTTAATCCGGCAGACTTCGTAGTGTCTCAATCGATAAATAAAAGACCTAAACTTTTGTATAAAATAAACTTAAAACAAACAAAAGAAATCGGTCCGAAGGAGGGACACATCAAAAACAAAATTATTATTTTTATTTAATTCCGAGAATTTTCATATTTATCTACCTTTTAAACCTTCTCTGGACTTCCACAAATAATTCAAGACCGAAATTAGCCAAATCGGTACAGCCGTTCTCGACTTTTAGCGAGACTAACGAACAGCAATTCATTTTTATATAATATATAGATTATACATAACGAATTCAGTATATTCAATGATGATGACCACTGCCCACAGTATCCTATCACTAAAATTTTCCATATTCCCGCAAGAATAACAAACCTCCTTAAATATTCCTCTTTAATAAAGATTTGTAGTGATTTTTTTTATATTTTTTTTATTGTCTTTATAGGCAGACAATCTCGAAAGACTTCTCATCACCGGCAAAGTGGAAGGAAAGAGGCCTAGGGGGCGTAGTCCCATTCGCTGGTCCGATCAGATTAAGACGACTTTGGAATCCAGCATCAATGTCGCTATCCACTGCGCGGAGGACAGAAGTGAATGGAGAAACATAGTCCTAAAAAAAGTGCTCAGTAAAGGTCACGACCCTCAGAACTGAGGAATACGACGCACGGAGGAGGAGGATAGGCAGACGAGCATACGGCCCACCTGATGGTAAGTGGTTAACGTCGCCTGTGGACTTCAGCAATGCCAGGGGCAGAGCCAAGCCGCTGTCTAACGCTAAGTACTCTCCACAAGCCTCGTTAGAAGAAGGATATGTCATAGCGCTCGGGAAACCTCGTGGAGGGAAGCTCATTCCAAAGCCGGATGGTATAACTAAATATGGGCATTAATTTACGGCATCGACATTTTTTACGACACGTGCACTGATCTCAAAAACAAATTAGTATCCAAGTTTCTTTGTTTATAATTGATGAGAGAATGTTAAGTAGTTAACTATTGTTTTCATGTTCTTTTCAACTTTTTATTTTTCTTATGTTGTTAACATTTAAATTTAACCTATTTTTCCGATGCTTGTAAAATTGCTGTAACATGTGTGTTATAAGAGATTGCTGTACATGCCTGTAACTGGCTTACATACCAGTACTTTATTTTATACCTGTTAATTTTAAGCTTGAATGTTTTGTGTGTATTGATGTTGGTGTGTCTAAATAAATAAATGGTGTCTTCGCCTATAAATGCCTGAAAAATATCAAATTTTATATAATAGTCATATAACGGCTTTCGTATTATTTGAACCGAAACGTGACCACCCACGGCAGAAATAGGTCATTCGGTATCATGTCGTGCGAGAAGTAAATAAATTTACAAGTCAATTTCATGACATCTTGTATCTATTATTAATTGGATCTATTAATCTGGCAAAAAATTGGAAATTAAGAATCACAGAATCACATAGTTACTTATTGTATTGTATACATATGTATGTAATATGTATTTAAATCCATAGTGAGAAATTAAATACAGTCATGTTTTTAGCTATCATGTATTATTAATTACTCAGCACACTTGTAGATCTTAAAGTACAAAAGATTCGTTTCTTATCAACACCTATTAGCCAAAAGGGTCAATATTAAGATTCAAAGCGTGTAATGTTTCATACACTGGCTAACGACTTTTATAGTTGTATGAAATAAACCCCGTAGTATATTTTATTTTTTTGTTGCTTAGTTGGTAGTACCAGCTCACGAATTATCTGGTGTTAAGTGGTTATTGGAGCTTATAGACATCAACAAACACACCTCGAGACCAGAGTTCTAAGGCTCATAGTATAACGGCTGCCGCATCCTTCAAACCGAAACCCATTACTGCTTTACGGCAGAATAGGCAGAGTAGTAGTAACGGTAGTAGTAAAGGACCTCATAGGCACTGCAAAGAAGTCAACTTTGCCTCTAAAATACCTCATGCGCAACACGTCCTTACGGATCCATCAAATTCAATAACCTTTGCATTAGACGCCTTCGGCTCTCTAGCAGCAGGCTTAGGGACTTCGGTAACCGTACTCGTAGAATTCGACAAAGATTTCGACGGGCTAGGTTAGCCCATGCATCAGCCCGTAGAGTTTCTCGCCGGATCTTCTCAGCGGATCGCGATTCTGATCCGGTAGTAGATTCATTCGCGAAGTAGCTGCTCTTGAGTTGTTAGGTCTCCTTCGGAGGCGCTCGGACAGCTGTTAGCAAATCCCACCCCTCCTGGCTCAGCCTTTGCTCGACCACCTGTCCTGGTGAAACTGGAAAGGCCTTCGGGCCACCAGTAAACTTTCAATCATTAAAAAAAACCTTATACGCACATGGCTGAAAGTAAAAGATAGGAACAGTCGACATTTATTGAGTACATTACGGCCCGCAAGATTATATTACCTGAAATATGCCCTGAGAATATATCGATTCCATGTTTCCTAATAACAACATTAACTATCTACTAATCTCGATCTTATATCACGGACAGGATTATTGTTATTTAAAAGATATATAGATATAAAGATATAGATATAGATATAAAGATATATATTATTTAAAAGATATAAGATAATGATAAATAGTTTCTAATGCATTTAATATAATTTACAAAATTATAGAACATCAACGAAATAGTAAAATTAAAGAGATCCAAGAGGTCTTTATGATTTTCTGTCATGTGCATCTGTTAGCCAGTCTTTACTTGCAGTTCTTTTTTTTTCGACATCCCAACGATTCCTGCCTTATCTTTTCCCTCTAGTACCAATAGAATAAGTCCATGATATGACTATTTGTGTATCATCTTCAATACGTTTAGGCATTCCACTTTAAGCGTTGGGCATGATATACTGCATATAGAAACTTCATCCTGTCACTTGTTTCCTTACTTTTTTATCTTTAAGCTTCATGTTAAGAGATTTCTTTCCATTGAATATTGTCATATTTGGATTTTTCTTTTAATTATAATCTTATACAAAAGTTTAGCCACCATCATTGATTTAATGCTCGTTGCCTATTGCGTGTCGCTTGGGGAAAAAGACGTGAATCTCATATACATGTTAGGCGATTGCAAAGTTTTGGTCTTCTTACCATGCGCGGAAATGTTTTAAAATCTTAATACTGCGCTGGGTCGACAGATTGCCCTTTGTATTTCTTGCTTCTTTGTCCGTATCTATAACCTCAACCTTCCAAGGACAAGAGACCGAAAAATAGTGTCATTTCTTTTATGTGTAGTAATGTGGACTTTTAATATTGAGCCTACAAATTGGCAAGAAGACTAGGCCTTTGGTTCTCAGCGTATTGTATTTTTCTTTTATGTCTCTTGTTACAGTGTGAATGCATTAAAAAATCTTTATTATCGTGTGCTATTTTC
Source organism: Bombyx mandarina (assembly GCF_030267445.1). Classification (NCBI taxonomy): domain Eukaryota; kingdom Metazoa; phylum Arthropoda; class Insecta; order Lepidoptera; family Bombycidae; genus Bombyx; species Bombyx mandarina. The sequence goes on from NC_143213.1 coordinate 3,521,119, forward strand.
GTTATTATTTCCTATAATGTTAATGGTTGTGTTCTACATAATTTAAATTAATTAACTCTTCATCAATAGTATAAATAAATGCACGACACCCTCTATGTCTCTCTGTACAGCGCCAGCGAGTTTTCAAACCAAACTGTCGGTGTACTGTAAATTTGAATCCCTTATGGACAATCATCGGATGGCCTCGTATTGTTCTTGTAAACTCCCAATCTAAAAAATAAACAAAGTCAAGGAAACTTAAAACAACAAGCGTCATTATAGTGAAATTTGTATACCTGAAAAAGTCATCAGAGACATTAAGTTGATGTCAAATTGATTACCTGAATTTAAATAAAAAGTATTTAAAAAAAACCATTAAGAATTTTAATATGATATTTATTTGCTAATTAACCACTACTTTTTAATGGTGGTAGGTCCTGTTGTGAGTCCGCATGGGTAGGTACCACCACCCAGCCCCCACTCACCACTATTTTTGCCGTGAAGCAGTAATGCGTTTGAACGGTGGGGCAGCCGTTGTAGCTATACTGAGATCTTAGAACTTATATCTCAAGGTGGGTGGCGGCATTTACGTTGTAGATGTCTATGGGCTACAATAACCACTTAACACCAGGGGGGCTGTGAGCTCGTCCAAAATACTAAGCAAAAAAAAAAATTGATCCAGCGAAACACCAAACCAAACTCTAATTAATAAAAAAACACAATTTATATTACCCCTAAGAACTAAAAGTAGAAGAAATAAAGAAGACACGTAATTATGATAAGTCAACAAACAGTAAAAAAAATATTATAAAAAATATTTTACGGTTTTTATCTAACGTTTTTTGTTTTGACTTTATTATTTCCGACGTTTTTGGTGTTACTGACAGCCAAGGTGTAATCGTCGACATTTGAAATAAAGATCATGTTAACTGTCGTGCAATTTTTTTAATAATTATTTCTTCTGGAATATCACTTATCTATCTTCAATCTTCAAGAAATATTTTAACACTTATAAACAATAAAAACAAATTCTCCAAGAATATCTTCAATTATTTAGTTACGGTCCTGGTTATCTCGTTTATCATCGATAAACACTTATCGCTAGGTGACACTTCAGCTCGTCTACCATGTTAAATTTAGAACTAAAGAAGGACTTTTGCAACAGTAAAATGAATAGTCAGACAGCTAGATATACTTATTTTATTATTAATTTACGGTACCATACACTAACAGTATACAGCTTTAAAAGTACTTCAAAGACACAGTGTCTATACTATAGTGTCACGTCCTTCGGATCCATCAGATCCAATAACTCTTGCATTAGATACCTTCAGCTCTAACACTAAGAGCAGGCTTAGGGACCCCGGTAACCGTACTCGTCGAACTCGACAAAGAGGTCGACGTGCAACCTAACCCATGCATCAGCCCGCTGAGTTTCTCGCCGGATCTTCTCAGTGGGTCGCGATTCCGATCCAGTAGTAGAATCATTCGCGAAGCAATTGCTCTTGAGTTGTTAGGTCTCCTTCGGAGGCGCTCGGGCAGTTGTTAGCAAATCCCACCCCTCCTGGCTGAGCCTTTGCTCGCCCACCTGTCCTGGTGAAGCTGGAAAGGCCTCCGGGCCACCAGTAATTTTTCAATCATAAAAAAAACTATAGTGTCAGTAGGTATATGGCCTCATAGCCAATTAATAATAGACATCTGTTAGTACAAATCATTTATTTACAAAAATATGAAGACTTACGAGAAAGACTCGTCTATTTGGGACGCTTAATTCTTATATTATGTTTTTAAATATCGAGTTTATTTTTTGTTCAATTAAATAATATCTCAGTCATTCTCGAATTTCACTGATTGGCTATTAGTTTTTAAACAAAAACCGTTAATGTGTATGAAAATTTTTAGATATAAGAATTTCAGATCCCACAGTGAATAAGACGGCTCGACAACCGCGATTGTGATGAGAGGAACAAATCCACCTAGTTTTCAACCCCTTCTTCGACTGTACTATGTATTTGTAACCAGAGTAGATAAGGTTTCGTGTACCGCGGCTGGTTTCAAGGAAGATGGGTTCTGAAAGAAAACGCAGTATTTATTTCAATGAACATCAACAAATTTGCTCTCAAATTTAGGGTAAATCGTAAACTTTACCTGGATATTCTGAAACTGACTTGTAATTCGGATTACACATAAAAATATCTTTTGACTACAATATAAGCCTGGCTCTTTTTATTTGACACCGTATAGAAGATGATGCCGTTTGGATTGTCAATAATCCTGGTCACGGATCGTCCGAAACTTTTGGGTCCACCAAGGAAGTACTTAAACTTAGAAGTACGTGGATACCGTGCGTATGTTCCATTGTGAATGATCTGAGGGATTTGTGGAGATAATGATGTCATCTCTATTTTACCATCGCACAATTCACCCCTGTGCAGAGTTTACTTCTAGTACTTGGAACACATGAACCCATCCAAAATGTGCTTAGTAGATCAGGTTTGGGCCAAGTTCCATCTAGTCCTTCCCTTTGTGTTGTTTCCTGAGAGCTATGATATTTTCGTTTTCGAACATGGTCTGAGAGCTGTCCTGTGTTGTAGGCACTTAGGTGTCCCTCTGGCAATACTGATGTCTACGAGCAACGGTGACCACTCACCATTTAATAGGCCATATACTAATTTCCGCACAGCAGCAATGAAATAAAACAAAATCGAAATGTTTATATCTTTATCAAAAAGTGGAAAGATTTTGTATACGGGACAATTACTTGTGAGATGTTTTTAATTTTTTAGTCATTAATTCTACGAGTATTAGTCATGTACACAAAACCAATGTAACAATACAATAAATTGAAATACTTTTTGCAGTGCACGTATATAGAACTGTTTATTTCGTGAATAATCTCTTACTAGAGCAAATATGTATGGTTTGTAATTGTTAACGAAATTAATAACATTTTTTTATTTGTTTAGATTATTAATCGCATTAAATGCAAAGCCCGCTCTGTCATCTTCATACAGTAAAAAAAGAACTGATCTAAACATCGATTGCATAAACTGAAAATAATAGTGGGATCAGACAATCCCCAGAAAATCAATCAATTCACTTCGGAGTGCAAGTCTCTTCGTGTGGTCATTGTGAAGAATGCTCATCAGAGCACCATTGGCTAATCGTAATACCATTGTCAAGTCTCAATCATTGCTATCGGGGTCTACTAGCGAGTTGTAGACTCAATTATCGATAATGAATGTCGGATGATTATGTTCTACATTATATTTCACTATTTTCCCTTCAATAGTATAAATGATTGCACGACATTTTCTGATTCGCTCTGTACAGTACCAACGGATTTTAGCACCACGTTCTCTGTGCACTGTGAATTTACAGCCATTGTGAACAATCATAGGATGGCCTCGTGACGTTTTAGTGAATATCCAATCTGTAATAAAACATTTAAAGCCTAAATAAAAGCAGTAAGATGTAAATAGAATTTTTTCCTAGATTCAGTTTATTATTGGAAAATACTTTCGATTTTTTATGTGACAGTATCAAATTTATTTGTAAATTAAGCATGCAACATGTAAAATATAATAATGGAGTGGAGAGATAGACCGGTTATCGTGGTATGGACATGTATGGATGGTATGAATGCGTAGAGAAAAGATGTATGTAACTAGAAGATGTATGGAAATGGTATTGCAAGGTAGAGGAGGAAGAGGTCGACCGAAGAAGACATGGATGGAGTGTATGAATGACGACGTGAGAAAGAGAGGAGTGAGTGTTGAGGTGAGGGTTGATAGAAGAGAATGGAATAGGAAAATTCGCTGTGCCCACCCCACCCAGTGGGATAAGGTGGAGACAAAGAGGAGTGGAGAGACGGAAAAGTGGGTGTGGAGCAGAATTATGTTGACATCTAATTGGCACGTTTGCACTTTAACTAACACCTTGGCTTCGGCAAGTAAACTCATAAACCTTTATCTGGAGCGGCGGCAGGTTGAAATGCGCTCCTAACGATATCTCGGCCAGTGCGTGGCAGGAATTTCTGGGTCCACCAGCACTAGAGTAGATTGAATTGCTATAACTTAGCTATAAATTATGTTGTATGCAATTTTTTTTGTACTGTTAGAATAAAATTAGAACCCAGCTTCCTTAGGTCCAATTCGCCCCGGGATTTACCAAATAGGAAATGAGAAATAAATCTGCAGGCCGATATCGACCTGAACCGCACTAGAAAATACTTTTAGTAGTGATGAGACAGACAAAAAATTAGAGGATATCGAAAATAAAATAGAATCATCGCAAAAGAAATGAATTTAAATATGGCTCTTAAACATGTTACGCAAAGGTTTTCGTTACATTTCCAGCAATTTTTTTTTTTTTTTGCTTGTGTACTATTAAATGTTCTTCGCAGTCTCTTGTAACACCCTGCCATCTCAAGGTCATGATCATTGTCCTTAGGTATTAGTTGATTTTCTGAATTTTTTTTCAATTCCGTATGTTTTTTTTACCTTAAAGTTTCACTACGCTGTTGAAAATTAATAAACAGATTTTGACAAGTTAAGATAGAACGCTTTGTACTATAAACTGAGGCAGTTTTTGGTAAACATTATGTCACGTCGCCATAGTGTAAGACCGTAATTTGGTTACATGTGTGTACGTTTACCTGTGTCTATATAAGTAGACACTTCGCTCAGGTCGCTTCGCTCACTCGCTTCGTTGATGTCAATGCGCCACTTCCAGAACCACTGTCCAATGGTGGTTACTATGATCTGGAGTCGCGGATGCAATAGCGATTTCTTCCTACACGAGTAGTAGATAGCCGTGTCATCGACGAAGAGCGCTAGATGGGTCTCGGGAGACCGGAGTATATCATTGATATACAAACTAAATAATAACGGGGATAGCCCGGAGCCTTGCGGGACTCCGGCAGTCAGATGACCCTGTCATCTGACTGCCGAGAGCGAGTTCCCTCTACTCGATATCGAAACGAACGGTTCGACAAGAAGTCTCGTATGATGAGCACGAGTCTGTCTGGCACTCCCATGCTGTACAGTTTGTAAATCAAACCGTTGTGCCAGACTTTGTCGAACGCCTTCGCGATATCGAAGAAGAGGGCTCCGGTCGGGGTTTGTTTACGCCTATTTAGCCCTATTAAGATGTGCTCTGTGAGGCGGTGCACTTGTTTGTTGTATGCACGAGTGTTTGGCGCGGAGTCTAAACTGCTTGTCTATTAATATTTTGTTCGTTTCGGTAACGAAGTCCCAGAGAAGTTTCCGAAGGAGTCGTTCGTAAATTTTTACTATCGTCGGGAGGAGACTAATCGGACGGTAACTATCGGTTTCGTTTTTCGGTTTGCCCGGCTTATGTATACCGATAACGTCCGCTTCTTTCCACACCGCGGGAAAGATGCAGTGCGTCATAGCGGCATTTAAAATGGTAGCCAACATTGCTATCAGTTGAACTGGTAAGATTTTTAGGACGCGGTTGCGGATGCCGTCGGAGCCGGGTGCCTTCTTAGGTTAAAGGTTGTGGATCGCTTCTTGATCTTCATCAGTGGTAATGGGGGGTAACGGGTCCGAGGACGGTAGGGAAGGTCTGCGCTCGACCTCTCTGTCGACGAACTCGGTGTGTTCGGGATCCGCGTATTGAGTGGTGGTGTATTGCTCATGCAGTGCATCGGCCAGCAGCGCAGCCTTGTCATCGTCATCGAATGCCAGCGGTTGGCCTGAAGGCCGTACGAAGGGAAGCATAGTAACGGTAGTTTCGGATTTGAGAGTCCTAGGTAGTCGCCAGTATGCTTGGTGAGAGGGCGCGAGTTCCCCTAAATGACTATCCCATTTCTCATTTCGGGCGTCGCTTAGGCGGGATTTGACTTCCCGCTTTAGACAACGCATCCGAATCCGGTTCCGTGCCCGGTCGGTGGCGCTGCAGTTGATATATCAATGACTTTCTAAACGGCGGCTAGGTTAAGAGCACTAGCGGTGAGGTATGCATATATATTCTAAGCCAAAAACTTTTTTTTTATCAACAGCGGACGTTCTCGAAAAATCATCTGAAGTTTCAAGAGTTAACTCAAGGAATGTTAATAAAAATAAATATGTATTTTTACTCTATACTTTATTTAGTTCTCTAGAACGCAGTAGCAAGTTAGGTACTACTTAGGTACTAAGCACTAATATTATTATTAAAGTTAGATAGTATAAATATTAATTATGAGAAAGCTAAGGTATTGATATAGAATGAGATAATTAAGGTATGATAGGAATAGTTTGAAACAGTGAAATTATTTTGTGAATTCATTTACATACAAAACAATATATTTTTTAAATCTATCTGTTTATGCAAAACAACATTAACATAAATAATTCCCTAACACTATCTATCTTCTATCTTTAAAGCTACAGACGTTCACTGCTGGACATAGACCTCCTCCAAGCCTCGCCATAACGAGCGGTCCTGCGCTGCTTGCATGCAGCGGATCCCCGCGAACCTTAATAGGTTGTCGATCCAGCTTGTAGGGGGAGGTCTACCCAAGCTACCTACGTCTTCCAGTACGCGGTTGCTACTATAGAACGTTTCAGCCTCAGCGACCATGGGTTAGACAATATCTATTTTTCTTTCATCAAATCTATCGCTGTCTATTTGTTTCTACCAAAAAGAAATTATCAAAATTTTAGTGCCAAATATACACTAGTTGAGTATTAATTCAGAAATTCTGAATTCTGAATAACGTTTTCGCCTATTCGCCTAATTATATAGAGGTATAGCGAGAATGCATGAAATACTATAATAGAAGGCTAATGTAATGAATAGTAAGAATATAAATGTTGGCCCGTATTGTTGCCACAAAAATACTTCACTAGATTAATGCAAAGCCTAAACCCTATCCAATAAAGAGCTCATATAGAGTCGATATAGTAACGATTAAATCCTGCTCCCTAGAGCGGGATTTTTACAACGCTTATGACGTGTTACTCGATGAAACATCAATCACGGTCATATCTCGGAGGATGGTTGTGAACATTGTTGATCTTGCAGACGATCGATTCGATCGTGAACACTGAAGCACGACAACCTCTGCTGGCGTGGGACGAACACTGCCATCGAAACTTCATTCCACTTCGTCGATGAAGGCAGAACCTATATCCCCGTACTCTGATACATATGCTTCCAGTATTTGTTGTTACGAATGTTAATCCTGTGGAGTTTATTGGACATTAGTAATGTATTTTAGGATTACAGGAAATTAGTGTCTTTTATTTGTAATAACTACATTATGCTTACTAAATAAGTAGAGTTTTTCCTTAATTTAGTTTGCAAAATAATTATGATTGCTCAAATAAAACATTCAACTATTTCATTTAAAGCAATTTATTACCAAGAACATTAAGAACATTAAAAAAATAACTAAATTACCATTGAATAAAAAACTATTTATTAATAGACTGCCGTTGTTGAACCACCAGTCAATCAGAGACCCACGATACATCCTCACGGCGACATGGCGTCGAGAATAGCCGCTTTTTGTACCAAGCGCTTAAACCAGGAATTTAATGTAGTTCTGGATGATTCGCGTTAGATATAACTGGTATGATGATACATGATTATGTAAATGAGCGTTCATCTAGTAACTAACATAAGAGGCGCAAGATTGGAATGGAGAGATCTCATTGTGGAGCCTAAGACCGAAAGCTATTACACCTTGAATGTCACACCCTACCTTTCGAATGAGATCATAATGGTCAAACAACAATCACATACCTTTTCTTTATTTACTTATTAAAATAACTGGAATCTATAAAATCAGTACAATTCTACTCAGCTGCCAACTGTGGCTGTTTGTAAAATTCAATATAATAATATCGAATAATCGATTTGGCTGATTCGCAATTGTCAGGACAAGGTTTGAATCAACTATAGTTTCGTGAAAAGTCTATTTGTCAGTGTTTTTCATAAAATTAACAACATATAGGAAGTGACCTGATTTCATAAGGAAAACGCAAATTTTACTTCAATCGGGTACAAGCAAATTAAAATGGCGTACGTTGCTTTTTTAGCAAAAGCCATCATGTAACATAAGATATTTAATAAATCCCTGAATCTCGCTGACAATATCTTCAAGATAAGCTTGCATATATACAAGTTCCGAACAACAACATTTGGCATAGACACAGCCTACTGAGTTTCTCGCCGGATCTTCTCAGTTGATCGCATTTCCGATCCGGTGGTAGATTCTGCGAAGCACTGCTCTTGCTAGGGTCAGTGTTAGCAACACTACCGGTTTGAGCCCCGTGAGCTCACCTACATGTTAGGGTGAAGCTGAAATAGCCTCTCAAGGCTATCAGTATAGGTAGGAAGAAAAAAAAAACATTTGGACCGTCGGTCTACCGAACAATATCACCCGCTCGGTGGAAGATGTTCCTTTCGTCTTATATCTATCGGGGTGTTTTAGATATACTTTTAGGGCTGTACGCAATGTAACACATTTAAAATCAGCTGAATGGCGAGGTCATTAGTCTCATGACAATGTGACATGAGGAGTGAATGTTCGCTCAACGCCTTTCTTTTAGATTGCTGGGTCACGAAATATAAACCTCCTAAAAATTAATACTTAGCACAGCTTAACAAACAATCGCTTACTCTTTATATTCGTTAGTATTATTACGGGTTCGACTTCCAAAACGGTAATGTTACTTGTTTGACACTTAAACAAGTAACACTTAAGCCACTTTTTTATTTAAACTAAACATATTTTATTTCATAATTTGGATATTAGTGTGTGCATGTGAAAGCGTGTGTGTGTATGCGGGTGAGTGTGTGAGTGTGTGTGTGTGGTCACCACTGCGCTCCTTGGCTCCACAGGAGTAGCTGTTATGGAAGCGCATGTATGATAATTAATACCTAAAAGTAAAAATAACTATAAAATCTTTGATTTCCGTAAAATTTAATTTAATTTTCGCGTCAGACTATTTTGCTCGTATTGACTAAATGGTTATTATAAATTGATAGCAGTTGCGATAATCTGACAGCATCCCGTAATCCGTGGCGCATTCATCTCTCCTTTTTTATTCATCATGTATATGTCTGGAAGAGATCTTTTTTTAAACTTTTACATCTATTTAAAATAAATTTAGAGTTCCCTGAATTATCATACAATCAAATCGATCATTCATCTAAAATGTAGCACTATGTTCAGAATGCTTATTTAGCATGTTTGTTTTAAGTAGCAATTCTTGTTTTATAGACGAAGGTAAGTGGCTATGTAAGTTTTTACACTTCACTATTATATCGTCGCCGTACGTGTGTAGTACAGCTTTGCAGCCTCTGTTCATGTGGGTGGCGCAATTCCATCGTGTCTTCAGACCCCATTTGTAGTGCTTACTAAACCTGTACCCGCCTATTGTTAAAATCTTCCTGCCTCTAGCCGACAAACTCACTTGGACTGGAATGAAATAGTGTACTTTAGTAATATGGCATGAAATAACAATAATTAATAAACAAGCAACGACTTATTTTATATGGCGGTAATGGATGCTGCTAATTTTGCGTAATGCACATATTTAATAAGTCATCTATCGTATACCGATCGTATTATGACAGAAACGTTTTTTAAAAAATAATTAAAATCACTTTTACGGTTTTACGACGCCTTTTTATTGTCATTACATTACTGGTGGTAGGACCTCTTGTGAGTCCGCTCGGGTAGGTACCACCGCCCTGCCTATTTCTGCCGTGAAGCAGTAATGCGTTTCGGTTTGAAGGGTGGGGCAGCCGTTGTAACTAAACTGAGGTCTTAGAACTTATATCTCAAGGTGGGTGCCGCATTTACTTTGTAGATGTCTATGGGCTCCAGTAACCACTTAACACCAGGTGGGCTGTGAGCTCGTCCACCAACCAAGGCAATAAAAAATAAAAACTGACATTTCGGATACTTTGTAGTTTCGTGGTCACGAGCGACTGACAGAATGACCGTAAAATTAGTTTTATTAATAGTTAATTATGTCTGCGATTGGCAAAAAATTAATAAAATAGTATTCCAAAAACAATTTGTTCTAAGTTCTAAGTAAATTGATTAGGCCATACACGGTCCGAACAAACAAACATATAACCATCGATTGGTATACACTAGAGATCTGAGCATTAATTATGATGTCAATTGTACGATATGTTTTCTATTAGATACTTACCAAATCTCGAATAACGATCAGGCCAAACCTCAAAGTCTAGAAAGCTGAAACTTCAGTCATGTATGTATACCTCAAATGTACTACTTAGAAAGCATTTTTTGTGAAATAACCATTCTTTGGGAACTTGTTTTTTTTATCATTCTACACAATTCTAATTCACAATTCTATCTGTACAAACTTCTTGACAGGACAATATTGATCAGGAAATGTGCCATTTTTTTTTCTAATGGTTTAATTATACATTATTTTTATACTATAAATTTAGTGAGAGTCAAAGCGAGGCGTGGTAAGAATTTATTAGCTTTTAATAAAAATTTACATCAATAATTTAATTCTGTGGCCAGAACAATCTACGATCCACCTGGTATTACATTGAAAAGTGGAGAACATAGATGTCACAGTGTGGATCCCAAATCTACCACGTCGACATAATATCCAATGGTAAGTCCAATTTTTTAGGATCTTCGCAGAAATGACGGTATAACGGTATCTACCCATGAGGGCTCACAGTGCGTCGTGCCACCAGTTTTATTACATGACCCTGTTTCGGTCATCGTCTATGTCGTTCGTGAACATATTCTAAATATTCATCATCATCATTCTCCTGTCCATCTCACAGTCTCCTGGGGTGGGCGCAACATGTTTTCTCCCTCCATACTGCTTTATCATATACCATTTCTTCGCTCACTCCTCTCTTATACATAATACAGTCTTTCACGTAATCCATTAATTTCTTCTTAGTTAGTCTACCTTTTCCTCTAAAGCCTTCCAAATTCATAATTAAAACTCTCCTAACAATTCTAAATATTCGGGTAGAAAAATTCGTATCTACTAAGATTTTCACAAATTACGGCATAGGCGTACCACTAGACACGAGTGCACCAGTGCACTTACTCATGAGGCCACAAACATTTGAAACGGCTTTAGGATGGGGCTATTCAATTTTGAGCTAAAATATACCTTTCGTTTTGAATCAGGCCTCTTTTTTATGGCTTCAGTAAGACGTTCTGCTTCGGGCAGACTGCGTGATTCTTTACTTTCACCTCCATAAAAATTTTAAAGGCGTAGAACAATGTTATGAAAGGTGGAACAGTTGTTAAAAATACATTCGAGATCTCTGGCCTGGAGATCCACAGGAATCACGAATGTCTGTGGACTGCGGTAACAATTTATAACACCAGTAGGACCGTGACTTCTATTACTTATCAATGCATCAAAATACTGTTTCAGCCCTTGAAGGTCCAGAGTCCACACATATTAGACATATTGTTTAGTTTTTATTACATTAGTCTTAGGAGCGCAAAGACTTAATATTAGGTGAATGCAAAGTACATAATGAAGTTTTAGTTTTAATTGTAACAATGCCCAATATAGTATTAAAATAATTATAGTAGCGTAAAGTGTACTCTGTTTTTAATACTAAAATTTTTTATTCGTAATCTTAAGTAAATAACGTTAAATTTCTAACATTCTACACACGCATCTTAAGTGCACTCCAATTGAAGAGATTACAATACTCTCGATGAAATTAACTTTGAAAGCATCGAAAATTTAAACAGTTAATACAATCGATGTTTCACTATTTTTAACATGACTAGTTAACTACTATTTCCAAATAAAAATGGCATACTAAATAATATTTCTCAAAGGTAAAAAGGCACACCGTATTAAATTAAGCAAAAACAATTTACTTTCGTGGATATTGTCATTTTAGTAAGCCATTAGGACCCCACAATGCAACAAACAATATATGATTACATTGCGTGTTGTACATATTATATTATTGAAAATTAGCATTTTCCAATTTTCTGATGACGATATTTATCATATTACAATTAACACTGCTAGTTATAATTTATTTTTATTGCTTAGATAGGTAAACGAGCTCACGGCTTATCTGTTGTTATATAGTTACCAGAACCCATAGACATCTACAACGTTCATGCCGCCAACCACGTTCAGACATGAGTTCTAAGTCTCAATTTTTGCAGTACCACGGCTGTCGCACCCTTCGAACTGAAACGCATTACTGCTTCACGGCAGAAATTTGCAGAGTGTTGGTACCTACCCGTGCGGGCTCACAATACATTCTACTACTATTGAAAATAAACATCCTACTTTAAAAAAATAGTGCAATACGCACATAACAGGCCAATCAATCTTAAACATGTTAATAAGTGCGAGAAATTTAATACTGTATAATACGAATAAGCATTTGTAAGTCATCGAACTACAGCAGTTATAAGCGGTTTTTTGATGTTATTTGTGTCCAAATAAATTTTAAATAATCTTATACCTTTAAACGAGCAATTATTGTATACTAATATATATATGTATATAATCTGAATCTCGGAAATGGCTCCAACGATTTTCATAAAATTTAGTATACAGGGGATTTCGGGGACGATAAATCGATCTAGCTACGATTAATTTTCAGAAAATGTTGTTTTATTCGTGTTTTCAATAATCAACTCTTCCCGACATCTATTGACGAATAATAATAATATTTTCCCTAATTGAGGGCAACTAACCGCTTTACAGACACAACAAGATGGCGTTATCAAAAAAAATCATCATCTAGTGTTCATAAATCGTGATTGTCCTATTCCTATGCTAATGAAATCTGGGTCTCTCGTGGTTATGTTCTGGACCGTATTTTACAATGGTATTTTCAACGGTCCATACGTGAGCTTTACAGCCTTGATGCTGCCTGGAGCAGTACCACCGGGTCTTCAACTTCCTCGTTATGTGCTGCCGAAAAGTGAACCCGTCGAAAAGTACAATAGTAGCACCCCTGGCTGATTTCGCAAAAACTGGAGCTGAAAATGAATAATCAAGTACTGAAATGCGCTGTTGCGAAATGCAGTTAACTTATCGAATTTTGGGCCGACCAACCGAATCCCAGTAGTGTCATCCCAGATATAGTTGGGGTTAAGCTCATCTTGTAATCTAAGTGAGCAGTTTGCGAATGATAATGTTTGATCTGAAAAATTCAAAGTCTATTTTATGAAGTCTATACCTACTTTGAGCTATGGTAAGTATTAGGGATTATGTATGTTATTCTTATTTTAGTCATTTTGGTTGGTTTTTTGACAAAAATAAATACCAACCGTTTCGACCTATAGTGATCGGCAAAATTTTAAGGATAAATTGTACTAGAATGTGGAAGTAATGATTTAACCAAATTCGAAATTATACTGGTATGGTGTAAAATCCATTTCAATTTGTTTGAATCTTGACTTAAATAATACGAACAATACGTTTGTTTTATTAGTTTTAATTAAACCACAAATACACAATTTACATAAGTACTAAATTGAAATGTTATTAGACACATGTATGTATAGTAACTGTAGGAAACACTTAAGTAGAAATTTTAGCTGATTGTATTACTTTAAACAAACATCTAAAGCCAATTTCTTATTCCAATATATCTATGGTGTAATTTATAATAGCAGTGGATACCCACAAACTTTGAACTTTGAATCCAATCAAATTCCAGGATAAGATTGAACTTCTTTTTTATTTATTAACGGTATACCAGGTTAAAACGTAGATAAAACCGATATTGCTTATACCCATAATAAACTCTCAGGGTTTTGGAGAGTCATCGAAACTATTAAAACAATTTTCAATAACTTGTTTACTTCATCGTTTTTAGCTTGACTCTCCAAATATGAACAACACAAGAAAGTACGCTCAATCCTGAATCTATGAACAGTTGATTGAAAAAAAAAACAGGACAGGTACCTAAAGTCCACGAGCGCAAATGGTTATATAGGAAAAAATAGTCCTACTACCCTTCAAATAGCATTAAACGTATTATTACTTTGCAGTAATCATAGAGAGGATGGTGATGTCAATAAAACTTCAGCCCCTCATAATATATCCATAGTCACAATGAATCCTAATTAGCAAACTAAAATATTAATAGAAAACAACAAAAACGTCCCCTAAATTGTTAATTAGCAATCTAAACACGCTTATTATCGACTACATTGTTATTATATTTGACATTTTAGTCACAGTAGCACTACCGTCTCTAAGAACTTTTTAATACTCATTAAAATAGCATGCAATTTATTTGGTATTTAGGTCTGTGTATCAGTTATTTAAGTTTTCATTATTCGGACCCCAAGTGTCTTCGTGTAATGTTTGAGTGAAATAATTAAGGTATTGCGGACGATCGTGATTGTGGCCGTGGTAGTAGTAATTCTTCAATAAGGCACCACCAGCAGTCCATGCATAGGCTTTGCAGCCGCTATTCTTCTGACTGCACAGCCACCTCGTTTTCTCGCGCTTGTTAAAATGACGCCGGTATCTGTACCCGTCGATAATCATAATGGCAGCTCCTCTAAGCGACGTCGTGAAGATAGGAACTGCAAAGAAATATTGTGTTAGAAACAATTCAAAGATCCTGTCGGATATTTAACTTAAGACCTTAATGTAAAATTATAAAAATATATGTCACCATATTTCAAAGAACGTGAATCCATGCTGAAGGTTTCTGGGAAATGTAAAAATTGTAAAAATTAAATTATAAAAATCTTCTAATTAATTATTAATAATTAAATCAGCGTTCAGATGAATTGAATTAATCTTCTCATCTCTGTCGTTTCTTGTTGCTTGTTTTACACAAGGATTTAAGTATGTCATACGATCACAATTTAACTATTATAAATGCCTATGATTTAAGAGTTTTACCATATCATTAAAGACCGTCCAGATATAATAACAAAGTTCCGAGAAAGGTGTTCCGTTTCAAGACACATATTTAAAATGACCTCCTCTTCAAGAAATTAGTATTCATGTCTCAGGTATCATTTTGAATAGCTCATTGATATTAAGAACTCACTTTGATAGCCCCATTACCAGAATTTTCTGGTTCTTTGTTTTTATGAAGATATAAATTAGAATAATTGAACAAACTAGTATAACCATTGTTATTTATAATATCATCGTACGAGGTACGGAATATAATAGTAAAGTCGCATATACTATTCTCAAATGAATTTATTAGATCCAGTTAAGTTCTATTGTGTTATCGTGATATCTCACTGTTTACAGAAGTCGTGGAATGTCAAGTAACTTGGGGGTAGCTCAATTTGTCTATGCTTGATGTTCCTATCTAACCAGGGATCGGTATTAATTTGCGATTATAATTTGTGTGAAAGTTTCTTCTCTTATTTCTTGTAATTTTCGTCGGCTGCAGCTCCCTCACGTCTTTATTCTGCCAGTGTTATATTCTGCTTTCTTGGAGCTTTTTTACTCTTACTTTGAAAATAATACTATGTACAATAACTAATTTTAGATGATTATTTCAATAAATAACAAACACTATTAAATCCTATTTAATGCTCGTTAAAACAATGATAATTTTTCCTTAAAAAAACACTGACGTTTGTTTGATTTCTTTTGTTGCTGGGCACACGAACTCATAACACACCTGGTATTAAGTAGTGCCCTGAGATTATAGACATAGCAATGTAAATGTCACCACATGGACCTGTAGTCTCAATAATATTGCTTAAAGTCCTTGGAAACCGAAATGCTTCATTGATTCTCGGGAGAAATAGATAGAATGGTGGCACCCGTCCGCACCAGACCCCAATATGACCTATCACCAGTAAATGGTGGTTGGTGATCGTTGTATTCTGGTATAAAACCAGAACGTCATTCTTCATTATCCGGCAAATCTCTTAATCGCCCTTTACGGGATCTACGCGAAGAGATAAGGTTGTGCTATTCTAAATGATAGTTCCAAATATACCCAAACTTTACCCTAAATTATGCTTTGGGGGTTATCTAAGGCCTGAGAGCGAAGAAAAAAATCTCAATTCATATTGTTACATCACTTCAAGACATTGTTATCCTTTTTGGTATGCACAGGAACATAAACGTGTCATTTTTATTTTAAATTAAGATACTGTAGGTAGTACAATTAATTAAAAGACACGGATAGTATTTATATTTGAATTTGAATTTGTCGTCTGTGAACAACCAAAATTGTAATCTGGAAATAATAAACATAGAGACTAATACGTAACAGTCAATTTGATTTAATAACAATTATAATGCCTTTCATTGAAACATTCTATGCACAAAGCTTGATTACATTCAGTACAGCTTGTAAGAATTTTTTTGGTTTTATTGGCAGCACATCTTCCGCTGTAATAGTGTCTTAGTTTAGCGTAGCATCCGACACACCTCTTTTTTCTTGAGCCTTTTTTTAAAGTGTGTTCTGATCGCGAGTACTTTGGTTCGTCAGGTCCTGTAAATGAAAATCCAACTTAAATCCAAAATTCATTAAATATTAACATTGTATTCCCAGATTCATACAACGTTTTTTTTTTTTTAATATCAAACTTTTATTAAATTATGTTGTACTTAATAGCATGAAGTATCTTCCTCAATAAATGGAATTATCCAATTCAAAATAAAGTTTGATAAATACCAGAATTAATCCTACCTCTGGGACAGGACTTCTAAGTACTAGTTCCATTTAACTCAATATAGAACAAGATTATGTTTTTCTGTGTTTTGTGCCATACGTTTGATGGAAAATGCGCTAAGGAATCGTTTGAGATTAACTTGTCATTTCCTTCTTACCATTGCCTGCCATACTCGCTATGAGAGCATAATGTATCGTATCTACTTGAAACGACTTTATCTATCCAATCAGTATTAATGACACGTGCCTACCATCTAGAATTAACCGGCCCATGGTATTTTCTGAGTGGTTTATCTTCAGGTTATTCTTCAGCAAGATTCTTCTTCACCAATGCTGTGGTAGCAGCTTAACTCTGTACCACCATACCGCCATGTATAGCACCCATGATAGGCTACTAACTCGTCTATCTTAGACGTCGATTACAAAAAGCAATTTAATCCAAAATAAATGCTTATTTATTTTTTAAAAACTGGTTTGTGTTCTGTGCGCCCTCATGCTCTTTTTCTATAATTTATAAGTACTATTTAGGTTGCAATATATATACATAATTTTTACACGTTTTAACATTATAATTTTCATAATAATTTCTAGGGAAATATCATAACGTCAAATCGTACGTATTTCGTATTTTGTTAATTCTCAAAGCCGAATCAATATTTTCAAATGTTGCTATGTTTTGATTTGTTTTTTATTGTACCAACTTTTATCGAGTAAAGTAGACAAATAATTTAATTCTAATTGACCATGAAGTGGGTTTGTAATTTTAGTAAATAGACACAGCCCTTCGCGTGCTTGAACTGCAAAGGTGCATCATGCAATCCACATAAAACATCATTTTCCTTATTTTAATGAATGTGTGTAGCGTTGACAATTATAATCTCCCCGTCCACAGTGATCAAATGGGCCCGGCATCCGTGAGGCGCATGTGTGGAGCAACGCCAACGTACTTTGTTCGACATAGACGGTAGCTTGTGATAAGTATACCCATTTAGACGCAGCAGTTGTTTTCCCTTCTGCGACACGACTAGTTCCGCTGTAGAAACAAAATCATTTATTAAAACGATGCGATATGTTGACCAGTAGAAGCCTCAAGTTTTTATTTACATCGATTAAAAACAAGAGGCGGTGTATTTTAAGATGAAAATCGTCATAATGTGACCAATTTCCTCAATATTATTACTTTTTAAACTGTGTGCGTGCCCACTCTTGAACTGAAGAGAGGCGTGATACCGCTAAGACACATTAAGTTGTCAACTGTTTAAAGCATATTAAAGTAAGAATAATTTATTGATAATAATATATTGAAGCTTAAAATATATAGTGTGTTTAAGTATATTATTGTTTATTGCTTATCACTAACACATCACATTAAAGTAATAATAAAGCATCTGCGAGACTTATTGGCGATTATTATGAATAAAATATACCTAGTCAGGTCATAAATTCTGTCACATGTTTAATGTAAAATATTTGAAACAAGTTTATTCATATGTAACCATTCATATACCAAAATGAACTTAACAAAACATATATTCTTATGACACTAAAGTTTATTCAAAATGACCTCCGTGATTTTGAATACAGGCCTTCAATCTGCGCGGCCAGTCGTCTATCGCAGCACGAACGAGGTCCATGTCAATATCGGCGGCTGCCTTAATCAAGGATGTCTTGAGTGACTCCAAATTGGGATGAGGCTTTGAGCACGCCTTTTCCTCCAAGTGTTGCCATATCTTGTAATCTAACGGATTCAAATCTGGACTGGAGGAGGGCCAGTCTTCGTGCCGGATGAAGTCGATTTCACGCGCCGCCAGCCAGTCTTGTGTGCTCTTCGTTCTATGAGCTGGCGCCGAATCTTGTTGGAATACCCAGTGCCTGTTATTGAACATGGTATGAGAAACAGGTTCCACAAGGTTCGTCAGGACTGTATTTTGATACACAACTGCATTCGTTTTTACACCTTTCTCACAAAAATGTACCTCTGTTAAGCCCCAATAAGAAACTCCCAACCATACCATGAGCGAGGATGGAAAATGACCTCGTTGGACACGCGGAATACGGTTGCTCGCTTCTTCACTACTGTGTGCGTACACCTTATCATTTTGTTTGTTGTAGCTCTCTTCTACGGTAAAAATTTTTTCATCTGAAAAAAGAATTTCCCGATATTTTTTTCCCGCGTACCGCTTCAACAAAGCGCGGCATCTCTTCAGTCTCAGGTCCATTAGACGAGCATTCAAACGATGTCCTGTTTTTCTTCGATATGCCCGAAGCCCTAAGTCTTCATTTAACACCCATTTCACCGTGGTTCTGCTTAACCCCATCTGAAGGGCCAACAGTTTCTGCTTACGTTTGGGATTTCTTTGAATTCGCGCCTTCACAGCTTTTATCACTGCTGGAGTCCTAGCAGACCGAGGGCGACCACTTCTTGACCTGTCATCTACACTAGAGTCTTCATTGTATCGTTTGATGGTTACGATAAACGAATCTTTTGGTTATATTCAAATTGTTCAGTATGTTAATAATTTGAATTGGCGCGTAACCGCAACGATGCAACGCAATAACTGCAACACGGTCTTCTTTAAGCGTCCACTCCATATTTAAAAATGAGTGAAATATCTATAAGTGTACATTTTTATTTTCATGAACAATTCGGAATTCGAATTCAATAAACTTTTTTGTAGCCAGCATTCTAAAAGAAAAGTTTTTACTGTGTGACAATACTTATGACCTGACTCGTTATATATATGTGTAAACAGTTGTGAGCATATTGCGAAAGGCATATCCCCAGGTGGGGAAAGAATTTAGGAATCCCACAACTTGAGCTCAGTGCCGCATAAGCTGATGACGATCCTTAATGATTGTGATTAGAATTTAGATGAATGATTTCGTCATCCACGGTAATAACGGATGCTCGGCAGCCATGCGGTGTGTGGGTTGAACAGCGCCAACGGCATTTCGCTGTTTTTGACGGTAGTTTGTAGTAAGTGTAACCTCCAAGGCGGATCATTTCTCTCCCTTTCTGTGACTTTATTATCTCAGCTGCAATGAAAATCACAAAGTTTTAGGCAACAAGCACACAGATATGATGCGCACGTGAATGAAACCATAAACTATGCGAAGACTCGTTGACTTGGACCTAATTGTAAGAAAATCAAATGAAAATTTTATCATATACTAGCTGACCCGGCAGACTTCGTAGTGCCTCAATCGATAAATAAAAGACCGACGGGGACACATCAAAGGAAAAACAAAATTGTTATTTTTATTTAATTCCAAGCATTTTCATATTTATCTACCTTTTAAACCTTCTCTGGACTTCTACAAATAATTCAAGATCAAAATTAACCAAATCGGTCCAGCCGTTCTCGAGTTTTAGCGAGACTAACGAACTGCAATTCATTTTTATATATAGAGATGGGACAGAAAAAAATAAGGGAATGTCGAAAAGAAAACAAAATTATCATAAAATAACTGAAGAATGTTTTCATTTATTTATGCCTCTCTTTGAAACATGGCACGCAAAGGTTTTGTTTACATTTCCTGCAATATTTTTTTATTTTCTTAACCTTTCTTTTTGCTTGGGTACTATTAAAGGTTTTCCGCAGTTTGTCGTAGCACCCTGCACAATTTCTTCGTTTATCGCTTATCTCAAGGATATTGTCATTGTCCTTAGATTTTCCTTGATTTTCTGAAATGAAATTTTTTTTCTTAATTTCGTGTGATTAATTATCCATTTATGAGTTTTACCACTGAACTCGCGAAACTGAACACACCAGGTGGGCTGTGAACCACTTAACACCAGGTGGGCTTCACAGCCCACTGGAGCCCATAGACATCTACAACATCAATATCGCCACTCACCTTGAGATATGAGTGCTAAGGTCTCAGTATAGTTACAACGGCTGCCCCACCTTTCAAACCGAAACGCATTATTGCTTCACGGCAGAAATAGGCGGGGAGGTGATGCCTACCCGTGCGGACTCACAAGAGGTTCTACCTCCAGTATTACACATATCGCAGGACTACAATTGCGAATCAAAGGTACGGTATAAAAAAATACAAGGACTTTAAAATAAAAGTTTAATCATTAAATGGAAATGTCAATCAGTAATGTGTTTAAATTAATATCTATCTTAATATCTATCTCCGTAGTAAGCTCGTGCCTTTTAAAGAAAAACTTAACATAGGATTATTACACAGAGTACGGTCAACCGTTCTCGAAGTCGAACTGGGAATAACTTCAACACAATAGAAATAAAATGTTCATTTGCTAAGCTTATCACAAATACTTCTAGTTTTATTAATTTTAATTTATGGAACGAAGTTCCTTATGGGACGATGCGGAGAGGTACCCACCCTAACCGGGTAAAAACGTCCGTAACATAAGATTGTTATGAGTAATGCACACAATGCACGACTTAACTTTGTAATAACATACAAATTAGTAATGCACACAGTGTACGACTTAACTTTGCAATAACGTACAAAAAATAACATATTTTTTTATCATTCATTGACCACGATCTCAGAGCGTTCGTTTGCGCAATACACTAACTCTTATGCAAACAACCGTGAATGAAATGTACCACAATAAGTTGGCAGGTTACCGAATGAGCGTGGTTTGTTGCGAAACCTCCAGTTTCATTTTCTTTATACTTCGAATAGAATTTAAAATTAACATTTTTATAATAAGAAACTTCGTTCCTATCCGTTGTCCCACGACACCACATATCTTTTTGAACCCGCAATCTAAATTGTAGGCAACGGACGGATCACGTCATCTAAGGACGTTGACCTCGAGCGGCCATTGATTTATGATACACTTTTTTTTTTTTTTATTGCTTAGATGGGTCGACGAGCTCTCAGCCCACCTGATGTTAAGTGGTTACTGGAGCCCATAGACATCCACAACGTAAATGCGCCACCCACCTTTGAGATACAAGTTCTAAGGTCTCAAGTATAGTAACGTGCTGTATAATCAAGTTGGTGAAATTTAATTTTCCGATGACCATTTCTTTAATGATATCGTGTCAATCATCAATCCGTGCTACCACCACCAGTCTTACTTATCGCAAACGGTTCCCGGACATCTGATGTATTTCATCATCTCACAATTTAAAAGCCCGTAATCTTATAAATAACTAAACTAAACCTGTTAATGATATTCATCTGTCGTCATTACATTAATATCATTAAGTTTAATGCAGAACAAATGCCATTTCTAGATTGATCAGGTGAATGCGCAGCAAGTCTATGATGTATCTACAACTATCATCAGACTGCCTGGTCTTGTTTCTAAAAATGTTTTATTCCGATGAACATATCTGGGTATTCCGCCACTACTACGGGTGGGTTTCTTAGTTTATTGGATTTTATTTATTTTTTGTTTGAGGAGGCAATGGACAGACCTTCGCCTTCACGTGGGAGACGGTAGGTGGAAACTAAGCCCCCTAAAATCTTCTATCGCTCGATAACCCACATCCAAACCTGGCATAAGACAGAACTCAACCTAGGCAGACACGGGGTATGGCAGACCTTCAGCAAAGAGCGCGCCTCTCCCCAACACACTACCCCTTGCGATGATTAATACGAAATGTTTTTATTTTACATTAATAGTCAAAATTAGTAAATATTTAAGCCGTTTAAGTATATACGTTACTAGTGCTATGTAAACATTAATATGTAGCACACATAAATATCGGAAATCGAAGTTGATCAACCTCATAGAGCTCTTCATGTTTTTTTTTTTTTTTTTTTTTTATTGCTTAGATGGGTGGACGAGCTCACAGCCCACCTGTTGTTAAGTGGTTACTGGAGCCCATAGACATCTACAACGTAAATGCGCCACCCACCTTGAGATATAAGTTGTAAGGTCTCAGTATAGTTACAACGGCTGCCCCACCCTTCAAACCGAAACGCATTACTGCTTCACGGCAGAAATAGGCAGGGCGGTGGTACCTACCCGTGCGGACTCACAAGAGGTCCTACCACCAGTAAAGGTGATGTCATGTCATGTGAATCTCTTATTGTACTAGACTGCAAGCGTGATAGATAGTGCTTTTTCTAACGACATTTGAAATCTAAATGCGCTTACCATATATATTTGTAATTTAATAATTTGGATATATTGTGTTCAGCGTGTATTCGCTTTGTATTACGTGTACACTTATGGATATTTTTCAGCTTTCAACTTTTTGTTCAATCTTAGCACACTGACTTCACGTATTTCGGTCAGGTCGAGAAGTCCAATTCCAAACGCATATTGTAATTCCGTACCCATCCGGTAAAATTCTCTCTCTACCTCTAATTTTAGAAGAGGATAGACGATCTGTCATGATTTCGATTGTTTTCGAGATGGATTACAAAATATACGAGCAAGGGGTCTCTTACAACATGCATTTGTAAACTCGGCCAGTGGTACATTATGTGGACTTGCTTGCTGACCAACAGAGACGATCATCGTAATCTTTTTTAGCAAATTAAACATTATCCGTACGTAACTAGAGCCATATTACTTAAGCCATTACCAGTATTAGCGTGTACAAACAATTACGTCTTATAAGACAGAAAAGAGATGAATATATTTTTAATCTTTACGTTTGATCAATCTCGGCGGGTGATTATGTTCGCCTTCGGCCGCCATTACTTTGTCGTTGTACGTAAACAGACAGGCTTTGCAACTGTAGGAGCATTGAGAGGAACAGCGCCATCGCGTCCTGTTACTCCTCGAAGGCGCAGCGTAATAAGTATACCCGTTTAATTCGATCAGACGTTTGCCTCGTTGTGAAACCTTGAAGTTAACTGAAAAAACACATTGGTCTTTTTAGTAAATGTACAAACTGAGATTACATTAGTGCACGTTAATGAATAAAACATATTAATTGAATGTAAAATTAATAAAAGTTACTTGAAAAAAATACATATGTTTATTTTATAACTAACAACAGAACAACAACAAAAACAGTGTACATCAATACGAGGATTTATTCCTACCCTCTAATTTTTGATATTACATGTGGGTATTAATTGTTGTATTACTTTATAGTTTTACTATTTATATTTTGTTAGACCTGTTTTGGGTTAAATCATATAGCATATACGAGCTTGAATTAAGTAAATTTTTAGATACAATAACAGTAATCAATTAGTCAGTTATTCCGTTACCATAAGATATAAGACAAAGATATATTGTATTGTATACTGAAACCGCTTTCAATAACGCGGTCTAGATTAACAGTGTGTTGTTTGTTGATTATTGGCTATTATACTCGGTCACTACTAATATTATCGATTCTCAATACTAAATAGCAAAATATGAGATTTTATTAAATAGTCAAGAATAGTAGAATTTTTTTTTTTTAACAATTACGCCACGTTAACTGGTCCCGTGATAAGTTCGTAAAGAACTTGTGTTACAGGTACCAGATAACGGAAATAAATGTAAGATTTTTTATTATACACATACATATATTTAATATACATCCATAACCCTGGAAAAGACATTTATATTTACCATACAAATATCTTCCCTTGGCGGGATTCGAACCCGCGACCCCCTTGTGTAGTGACCATGTCACTTACCACTACACCAGACGGCCGTTAAATCTGTTACAATTAAATCACGTGTTAAGAACGTTTTAATTACGAAAATATGTATTTACTTCTTTATTTTTTTTTATTGCTTTTGCAGGCAAACGAGCATAAGAACCACCTGATGGTAAGCGGTTACGGTCGCTCATGGATGTCAGCAATGCCAGGGGCAGAGCCAAGCCGCTGCCTACCATTGAGTACCCTAGCAACCCTCGTTTGAAAAAAAAACGTTTCTTTTCTAACATAAGACGCAATGTAAATAAAAAAACCCCGTTGCGGGGTTAACGAACTTTTATGGCACGAAGGAATTGTGTCTGCTTTGTTCTGAGGATTTACAAAAATTTCCAGTCCATTCAAAGGAAAATTATTTACTGTGTAAGCAATCATTGACAAAACAAAAGTTTTTATTTATGTTTATTACTTACAGTTTACGTGTTAATTATTTTCAATTAGAACAGTAAACGGGAGTTTGAATATAAAAGAAGTGAGTATATTTAAAAAATAATACTTATTTCAATGTGACCAAACTATTCCATGGACGTCTTATTTTTTATTTTCGGTTTTATTTTCTTAAAGGCAATGAGAAGAAGGAATGTTGCCACATACATTTGTCACATACGATTGTGTGCACGGTTTTTTAATCAGAAACAGTTCGCTCGAAATCCATTCGTATTTCATTACCCCTTATCGGAAGATTCTAGTATCTAAATTATTCAAATACCCTTATTTATGTACATACTTTTAGGTATGATACATTTTGTTTTGGTTTATTCATTCACAGACCAAATTATTTATAATTAGGTTCATGATTATGTATGTTATTAGCGTAAATCACTTCGTTGTGCACCACAATTAGTTTGGCTCTGCATTTCAGCTTGTGATGCGTGGAGCAGCGCCAATGGTCCTGAGATCGCCTGTGAAACCTGTAACCTTCCATTACTATGATGCTGTTATGTCCTTTACGTGATTTAGTTATTTCATAGAATGGTACGTCACCTAAAACAAATCGAAAAGTAAAGGGAATGACATCAGTTTTGTATCCGGCGTGTTTTTCTTGTTTAATTTGACTTGAGTTGTAACTTGTGCTACACGTCACTGTCATATACGATCAGAAAGTT
The DNA here is from genome assembly GCF_030267445.1 of Bombyx mandarina. NCBI lineage: Eukaryota > Metazoa > Arthropoda > Insecta > Lepidoptera > Bombycidae > Bombyx > Bombyx mandarina. Next base: position 3,546,435 of record NC_143213.1, read on the forward strand.
CGACGCGAAGTATTCTGACGAATTGTTCGAGATGATTCCTTCATATTTTTATTTTTTTATTCCTTAGATTTGTGGACGAGCTCACAGCCCACCTGGTGTTAAGTGGCTACTGGAGTCCATAGATATCTACGACCTAAATGCGCGGACTCACAAGAGGTCCTACCACCAGTAATTACGCAAATTATAATTTTTGCGGGTTCGATTTTTATTACACGATGTTATTCCTTCACCGTGAAAGTCAATCGTGAACATTTGTCGAGTACGTATTTAATTAGAAAAATTGGTACCCGCCTGCGGGATTCGAACACCGGTGCATCGCTCAACACGAATGCGCCGGACGTCTTATCCGTTAGGCCACGACGACTTCAGATACACGATATTATTCTTTAGAAAAGTTGGTACTCGTCTGGGGCACCACAAGCACCGGTCACCGTCCTCGTCGAACGCTTGCGACGAAGGGCTCGACGAGCGAATCAACCCACAGATACAGCCCACTGAGTTTCTCGCCGGATCTTCTAAGTGGGTCGCGTTTCCGATCCGGTGGTAGATTCTGCGAAGCACTGCTCTTGCTAGGGTCAGTGTTAGCAACTCTCCGGTTTGAGCCCCGTGAGCTCACCTACAAACGTTAGGGCGAAGCTGAAATAGCCTCTCAAGGCTATCAGCATAAGTAGGAAAAAAAAACCCGTCTGGGATTCGAGCACCGGTGCATCGCTCAACACGAATGCACCGGACGTCTTATCCCTTAGGCCACAACCACTTCAAAAAATCGTCTCTTGGTTTTACCTTCGGAGTTAAGTTTATCCTTTCTATCCGGTTCATTAACATTAATTTTGATACTAAAAATCAATCATCTCCAAATACGTAATAGAAAAATACATATTAGAAAATGAACTTAATAGATTTCTCTGAGAAATATCTCTGAAAAATAAGATGTTTAAAAGATGTCAAGTTACTCTAATATTGCCTATTAAATCTATTGGCCGTAAAATAACCGAAGCCAACTAAATAATTTTATTAGTGATGAGTGCGCAGACATATAAGCCAATAAAATATCGTTTTATAAGACCGATTGGCTAATATTTAATTTGCATCTATAGACATTAATTAACGGCAGGCAGCGGCTTGGCTCTGCCCCTGGCATTGCTGAAGTCCATGGGCGACGGTTAACGCTCACCATCATGGGTGGGCTATATGCTCGTCGGTCTACAAGGGCAATAAAAAAAAAGACAGTATGAAGACAATTAGCCCATCATAAGTCTTTACGGTGCGTTCAAAACGTCTACAGTTGACACGATCTCTGATTATCTTTAGAAACATACATACATACATACAACAACTGTAACATTTAGTTGGTAACAATATCTTTATTAATGCTATATAGTTTTTATCGTTTGAAGACATCATTGTCATTGGCAGGAAAGTGTGAGTTTTTTATTAATTTCATATAACCGGATTGTGGTTATGCGTGTTTTTGACAGACACTATGTCATTCTCGATCGTGTATACTGCCGCATTGCATTTTCTTGAGTGATGAGTGGAGCAGATCCACCTTTTCTTCATTGAACTTGGGGATCCGTAATTTTTTTTTTTGAAATATTTGTATCTTTGGTATATTAGGGTGTATTCTCCGGGCCGTCTTGACGGTATGAACAGAACTGTAACAAAGCATTTTTTTATCTTAAAATAAGTAATACGTATAGGTGTGTAATATTTATTAAGTTAGTAAGACCCAATCACCCGCGCTTCGAAGTATACTGTAAGCTGGGGACTTTTTGGCAGGAACGCGAGGCGTGAAGTTGTGCGATTTGTTTTATTTTGTTTATTTAGTGTTTCTTCAGGTTTAAATGTGTAATAACGGTTGTTTATTAACTGTTTAATATCTGTGAAAGTGCACAAATGTGGGAAAATGAAACAAAGCCGCTGGACGTAACTTTTCGGGATCCTCCAAAAAGTCCACTGAAAAAATCTCAGTAAATCACCACAATTTACTCAGATTATATTTCATCCCATAACATCAAATCTCATTGCATTTCATTTCATCCCAGTTGATTAATATCTCAAATTAATCATCTTCATTTCATTTCATCATTTTTCATAAAATTAAGAATATAAACTAAAATAAGACATGACTTAAAGGTCTTAGTTACCAGGTCATAAAATCACTTAAAAAAAATGACGTAAGCTCTATGGTCTATGGAACAATCGGTACGAGAGTCTCACTATCTCAGTCTAGTACGAAGCACTGATAATATACATAATATTTAATCAAAGCATCAAGGTGACTAATAGTGTTGCTTAATGATATCTAAACATGTTTTATTGATTACTAAGATTATTTGATACCTCTTAAAGAATAAGGATTTCCAATAAACTTAAATATAATTTCTCTGTGGTGCTCTCTAAGCACTAAGCGCAGCTTGTATCCCAAAAGTCCTTCGTTCTTATTTCTATTGAATGTACGTGCATAATATTTGTGACGCAGAGTTCGTTGTGAAAATAATAGATTTAGATATTATAAAAAGGCATATTTAGCTTATCACGTGTGACGAATAAAAATAAAAGAATTTGAGATGCAGTTGGATATTTATTTTCTCAAAAATTCTAAAAGCTAAAACTTGGACGGCAAATTGAATTCAAGCCAGATATCATTTCAGTTTAGTTATAAAAATCTTATTTACCTTATATCATGTGGAATGTATACTAAAATACATTTTATGTGACATCACATCAATAAGTCATTTGCAAATCATAAAAATCGCTTTAAATATTGCGTTTATGCTAACACCGTCAATACATCGTTTTGAATGAAATAATTTTAATTTTATTATGATTCAAAAAGGCTTTCATAAATTTCATTTTACAATTTTTCGACTATTAAATTATTCAATAGTCGAAACTGGCACGATTGAATAGTCGAAACTGATAGTCGAAAGATCAATTGTCGTAACTGCTATCCCATGTTGGTGATATTTTATTGGAAATATTCCCCGCAGTGCCCACAACAATCATACAACTTCATGCCAATCGGATAAAGGACGCGTATTCGCCACGGATAGGAAAAACAAACTTGCAAATGTTCATTTTTATACAGGGTGTATTAAAACTGTTCCCAGCTGAAACTACCTAAATGTTTATTTTTATAAAGGGTGTATTAAAACTGCTCCTAGCCGAAACCAGTAGTAGCAGTAAGTAGTAAGTAAGGTAAAAACATTTTTCAACAGTAAAATAAAGTAAAAACATTACTCACCTACCAAGCTAAGAATAATTTTTATTGCAAAGACGAGTGAGCGAATTCACGGCTAATGTTGTCTTAAATGGCTCTCGCAGCCCATCGCGAGATCACATCACAACGCAAATGTCACCATCCACATTGAGACTACACTGAGACCTTAGAACTCATATCTCAAGGTGAGTAGCGGTATTTATGTTATAGATGTCTACGGGCTCCGGTGACCACTCAACACCAGGCGGGCTGTGACTTCGTCCTCCCATCATGGAAAAAAAATGTGGTTTTGATTGTGTTTTATAGCAGATGCAGTGTATAAGTACATGTATCATGATTAGTTCGAGTTTCGAGTACTCACAAGGTAAAATCGGTTGGCAAGCACTTCCCGCGTTCCCTCGGACCGTAGATATGGAACACAATTAATTTGGGTTTTTGTAATGAACAAATTAGTAAAATTAGTTATTTTTGGACGTGATTGTTTTTATCGCACTTTTATTTTCTTGGCTTGTACGTAAAGGAACCTTTGAACGTCATTTTGACTGACTTCAAGACGTCCGATTAACTTGAAAATTTTCACACGGATTAAGGACCAGTAACTATAGCCCACTTGGTGTTAAGTGGTTAATGGAGCCCATAGACATCTACAACGTAAATGCGCCACCCACCTTGAGATATAAGTTCTGAGGTCTCAAGTATAGTTACAACGGCCGCCCCACCCTTCAAAACGAAACGCATTACTGCTTCACGGCAGAAATAGGCAGCGTGGTACCCACCCGCGCGGACTCGCAAGAGGTCCTACCACCAGTAAATCTATTCAAGTTGTTTTTTTTAGTTTTTAAAATACATTTATTTCCTACTTAATCGTTGGTAGGCTAAGAGGCTATTCCAAGTATACCCAATTTCGATTTATTATAGTAATATCACATTAACAGCTTCTTCAGAAACACTCTGTGATTTTGGAATCGGTTTTAACACACCCTGTATGTTACACGGACTGTTCTATGTTCATTTGATTTTATGATTATGTTCGTTGTAAATAGCAACAATTTTGTTGTCAACAACATGTATTCGGGCCTTGCAGTACTTGTTCTTGGTGCAGCACCACCGCATCGTGCCGGTAACAGCGTTACCCGGCTTCAAATAAAAACTGGACCCTGCCACTTTAATGTTAATTTTACCCTTTTTCGTCTTTACCAATTTTACTGGAAAAAAATATGTAAAATGTTCGATTAAAAAGTTCGAGTAAAAACTGGATGCTCCCACTTTAATGTTAATTTTGCCTTTTTTTCGTCTTTACCAATTTTACTGGAAAAAAATTTAGTAAAATGTTCAATTAAAAAGTTCGAGTAAAAACTGGATCCTCCCACTTTAATGTTAATTTTGCCTTTTTTCGTCTTTACCAATTTTACTGGAAAAAAAATTAGTAAAATGTTCAATTAAAAAGTTCGAGTAAAAACTGGACCCTCCCACTTTAAGATACATTTTGCTTTTGTTCGTCTTAAACAAGTTTACTGGAAAAAAAAAAGTCAAATGTTCGATCAAAAAGTTCGAGTAAAAACTGGACACTCCCACTTTATGGTTAATTTTGCCTTTTTTCCTCTTAACCAATATTACTGGATTTTTTTTTGTAAAATGTTCGATTAAAAAAAGTTATGCGTTCTACTTTCGACGACCTAAAATATTCTGTCATGTTTTCGCAACTAGGATTCTATTATTCTATGTATAATTTAATAAAGGTCTGATCGAGATTTGAACTCACATAATGGCGACTGAATTAATAACAACGTGCTACTGACCACTAAGCAAAGTATAGTAAACTTTATTCCACAACGAATACAGCAATATACAATTATATTTCACGGACAATTGCGAGAAAGACGTACAATAATAGGCGGACTCTCATCATTTGAAGCATAATTTATTTGTATGTTTTTGTAAAAAAAGAAAAAAAATATATAAAAATCAACATAATAACCACATTTTATAAACTAATCAACAAAAAAATTATTAGAAATGTGAACGCATAATTCAAACGCAGCATTATATTTAGGAAATTAGATTTCTTACCCAATTTATTCTACTACTAGCAAAATAATACTTTTAAAACACATGTGACTAAATTAATCATTGTTAAAAAATACTTTAATAATACAATAATACTTTAAATGCAACCGACGCTTTCAGATGACGTGACATGAGAAACAATTAATATCATACGATACGATTTTGATTTACGATGCGATACGATACACCATAGTTATTTGAAAATACTAGCGGATCCGACAGACGTTGTCCTGTGAATTTATACACAAAAATCCATTCAAGTCAATCCAGTCGCTTAGTTGCAGTATAGATAAATAACCTAGACACCGACAGCAGCGCCATCTGCCGGGTTCATTTGTAAATCTAAGCCATCCAGGGCGACACCCAAACGCATACAAAAAAATTCATCCAAATCGGTCCATCCGTTTAGGAGGAGTTCAGTGATATACACACGTACAGTATCACTACATATGTCCCTATGTGTGCTTAAATCTTTAAAACTACGCAACGGATTTTGATGCGGTTTTTTTAATAGATAGAGTGATTGAAGAGGAAGGTTAAATAGTAGAGAAATCAATACATAAATACATAAATTACAGTTTCCGAAGCGAAGCGAGGGCGGGTCGCTAGTAATTATATAAGAATACATTGTTAAGATGTACACATTATAAATAAATAATTCATAAATACGTTACGCAAAAAAATAGTTCAGAAAATTCATAATCTGTTTACTGTGGCGAGGAGATCTTACACATTAGAGTCAATTTGGGGTCATTGATTCTAACAATGGAGGTACTACTAACATCTCTCCATTCAACCGTAGTATCTTCAGAGTATTTTTCCAACTAACTCTCTCATTTATCCGCATTCGGTAGCACACGGTAGCATTCGGTAGCACCTTTCTGTTGACATTTGTCGCGCATCAGCTGTATGATCTTGAGCAATAAAAATTCTGCCTCCAAGCTACGTAAATTGTATTTACGTTATTGTGTCTAAGGGCTCCGCAAGAAGAGCTCTAGGTTTCAGTACAATCGAGAACTGCCTCTTTTAGTGATGTACTTGCCTAAAACCTGTGATGTGTTGGGACGTCCCTGGGCTTAGGTACCCGATGTTCATTTTTTTGCATGATTATGAACATTATTAATTTTTATAATCTGATCATCGTAAGTGTATACGAATGCCCGACATCCCCTCGTGTTGTGTGTAGAACAGATCCATCTTATCTTAGATCCTGTTACAATTTGCAAACAAAACGTAAAATCATCGATCCTAATCATCTTCTTCCCTCGTTGTGAAAGCACGTACATTACTGTAATAAATCGAATATGGTTATATTATGTACTTAAATAACAGTAATATATTGTCTGATTGAAAACTTATTCTATAAAATACCATGTGTTACTAGTATAAAAAATAAAATATTTTTATTTATTTATTTTTTCTCCTTGACATCTGTCTCTCCGATCTATCTATCTGCCTTAAGCGATAGTACCCTGGGCCTAAGACCGCAGATCGGGGTTCTGATACACCTTCCCCGCTTCAGTAGGGAACTCAAACTCACAGATTCATGAGTCTAGGCTCACTTATTTACAATGAAAAGAAGATGAAGAATTATCACCTCACCTTATAAAAGAGGAATTGAACCTTTTTACTTCACATCGAAAGTTTGTTGTATTCTTCTCTAAAAGTTATATTTTGAATCATTTCTAATTGTAACGGAATTGTTAAAATAACGTAATCTTTATTTAAAAAAATCATGTTTTACTAATTTCATTACACATATAAGTATTGAGTTAGTTTATTTAATTTAAACTTTGTATTATTACCCAATCGTATCCATCTGCTATCTGCCGTAATGCGGATAGATAGTTGTTACATCAGGCAGATTTTGAAAAATATGTGGCCTTTCTCGATAATGAGCTTGGGGTGGACCCCCCTACTCTACGTCGGGTGTAAGAGTGCAGGGGAGTCGTTTAATGCGGTAGTGCCCTAAAACTCCTTGGACTTGCGGCCTGCTTCCAACATCTGCAGATCTTCAAGTCCCACATACCACACGCGCCCCCTAGGTGCAGGGACCTCGTAGGAAGTTCGGCCCCGGGCCCGAAAAAATTAAAAAAATAGACCGGAGAGGTAGAGGTTGAGCAGTGCGCCAATGGACTCAGTGCGCTGTAAAGTTGATGCTTAAGTGCGACCTGTTGGTGTTATATTGAGTCCAAGCCCGGTATTGCTGGTTCTGATCCAGCGTATTGTCTGGGAACACCAATGAAATGACGTAGAGACTTTTTGGCGGGAACGCGAGGAGTGAAGTTGTGTGATTTTGTTTTATTTTGTCTAATTAGTGTTTCTTCAGATTTAAATGTGTAATAACGGTGGTTTTATTAACCGTTTAATATATGTGAAAGTGCACAAATGTGGGAAAATGAAACAAAGCCGCTGGACGTAACTTTTCGGGATCCTCCAAAAAGTCCACTGAAAAAATCTCGGTAAATAACCACCACTTTACTAAGATTATATCTCATTCCATATCATCTCATCTCATTTCATTTCATTTCATCCCAGTTGATTAATGTCTCAAATTAATCATCTTCATTTCATTTCATTTCTTTTCACTCCATATTATCATTTTTTATAAAAATAAGAATATAAATTAAAACAAGGAATGACTTAAAGGTCTGTACCCGATCAAAAAATCCCTTTAAAAAAAATAACGTAGACATTTGACGGTCAAATGTTGTTGACGTTTTCACCGACGATATTTTGCCATTCTTGGTCAAGGTAATCCCTTCTTCTCTAAAAGGAATCGGAAAAAATATGGGGTCCAACACGCGATCTACCTTGTCCCGCATTGTACAGGGATACAACACGGTTGCAACTCATGGTTGCAACTACAGTATATATGTGTCAACAAAAAATGAAGTCAAAGGTCTACAAATTGTAGTGTCATATTATGACTTTTAAAACAAACGTTACACCTCTAAACGGTACAAAACTTTGCAAAAACTCTCACACCACTAACTTCTCTCATTTTATATAATTAAATCTTTTTTATCATTGTTTTTTTACCTTTGTTCCTCGCAATTGAATATCAAGGTATGCAACAACCTCAGAAAAAAAAGGATGCGAGTTTAAGCCACTGTTTAAATCTTGGCTAAAGTGACTCGGGTTAGAGTGAATGACCTCGATTCAAAATATTCCTCTTTAATAATAAATGACGCTGATTTAAACGAGTATAATGTTTTATTGATTTTAAATAACCTTACTGTTTTATATCAGATCTTATTTATCAGAATAATACGACACAAATAAACTCAGCAACGCCTCGTCATTATCAAATTTGATACTGTTAATAAAAGCTGCTCAATAACCCAGTCAAATTTGGACGAACTCATATTCGTTTGGTTAGGTTAATCGTCTCTGGCCAAAATTGTCATCAAAATTTCAGACAGTGCATCTCCCAATGCCTAACAGCAGTTAATAGTTTGCATATTTTTTTTAAAACACAACATTACTTTTATTTTTTACATTAAATGTTTTTTTAGGTGTTCTTCAATATCTTACTGTTCCTGATTTCGTGGTTATGTTCATTCTTTACTTTGATTATTTCGTTTCCTACTGTGTATAAGTACGCACGACATTTTTTTCTGTTGTGTGTTGAGCAGATCCATCTCGTTCTGAGGCCATAGTTCATGTGATGACAGAATGTGTACCCATCAATAGATATCAACATTCTACCTCGCAGCGACGTTACATATTTCACTGAAGAAAAAAACACATTTAAAGTCGATGAGTAGTTAATTTTAAATTGTATTTTTCATTAGGAAATCAATTTCGTGATCATATATATTGTCTTCTTAATAATGGACCTATTTTAAATATTTAAAGATAATAAACTGTAAATATTGTCCTTATTATACTTAATAAAATTATTTATATTTTTTTTATTTTAAAATACTTATCTTATCTAATCAGTTGTAGTCAGGACGAGTTCCATTTAACAGAACCATAAATTGCTAGAATTTCTTCACACCTATTTCTACATTTTAGTATATAAGCTTAATCTATGTGACACAAATAGATTAAAAAAAACTATACAAAAAGGAAAAAAAACGAAATCGTAGTTTACTGACATATGTATTTTTAATATTGTTACATAAAGTTGTGTTCGCGTGTGAAATCTTAATAACAATAAAAATATAAGCACAATAAATAAGTTTACGATATAACTCCTCTAAAGAAAAAGGAAAAAAGAGATCGAGCAGTTAATAAAAAAAAAATCACATAAAACAAATTGTATATTGACTACGTGCCTTAAATATAAATAAAGTAATTGAGAATTTTTTTCGAAGTTCCAGTTGAGATGAAAAAAACATATTCCGAAAACATAGATGATAATGGGATTCGACCTAAAGATGCTTTTTACTAAAATGTATCTCATTTTAAAACCAATTGACGCATGAACCGTGTTTCTTTTGTCGGATGTCTTCGTCTTAGTTAACTAATTCTTGTAACATAAACATATTAAAACTACAAGTATTTATCTTGAGCGTAGCAAATGATTGCTACGTATTTAAAGTGTCCCTTTTTTAGGTTTTATTTGAGCATTTTGCTCAGACCACGGTAATTATCAGGTCTGCTATGATTAATTAAAAGCATGAATGAACTCAACAAAACGCGGTGGCTCCACGCCTGCGACACCTTTAACCTTTATTTTATGTGTATCTATTAAAAGTACTCTTATAAATTATTATTTCTTTAAGTGTTTTAAGCTGTCATGTTCGTAAAGTAATATGAACTAAATATGTAATATAAATGTCACTATATATAATGCCAGACTGTTTGATCGCCGTGTCTATCTGTTATTAACTCTGACTACCGGACCCCAGTGTATTATATTCAATCCTCAATTGGATTTCGTATTTACATTTTAAATATTTGTTACTCAGAGTTTATCTCGTTCAAAATCAGATGCAATTATTCTTATCCTGGTATGTGTATTCGAGTCCATGACAAATCCTAGTTTAGAAACGTTATTTGATAATAGTAGATTCGAATTGTCAACCGCTACGTTCGAAGTCTATAGAAAATAATGGAGCGTCAAATTCCAAAATATTTAATGACGATATCGTCCAATAATTCAGGCCTCTAACGTAGTTCACACTTTATAATTTAAGTTCGCTTATACTAAATATAGTAACTATTATTCTAAATGTGGACTTAGTTTTTTTTTCTTACGCTACATTTGTGCCAAACACCGGATAATCGGATTAAAAAATAGAACTCCCGAATTATTAGTAATGTTTTTGTGACTTACAAATTATCAACGTAAATCGCATGTCATATCCTAGCTTATACTCAGTAGATCTTTATAGTGCAAATAAAGAACAGAAGTCACTGGAAAGTGTTCTAATATCATTGATATGACCTCATTCTTAAAAATAACATGTTGCGTAGATTCAAACATCCAAACATTTTTTTGTGCAAAATTACTTAGTAACTTCAAACAAATTTCACTACTACTTCGATTCTCTTTTGGCCCCTACTGTTTTAATACAATTCATTGTGCACAAAAGTTTAGTGATAATAATCTAAAAATAGAAAATAATAATTAATTATCCAAGTTTTGTGAGAGCGAAGTTGTCAAGAATAAAAACATAGCAGCCTAAATGATCAGAAACATGAGGTCGGATATAGTCTCCGAAAAAAATATCTTTTTTACCTTTCTGCAACTATGCCGTGATTTTTAGTAAAAATATTTATTTTTTAAAACCTTGTTATAAATCTGTCCAAAGAGAAAGAATAGAGACCAAGATACAACAGTTCTGTGTTTGCAGACCGATATTCTTTTTTTTTTTTGTTTAGAAGCTACTGACGAGGTACAAGTCAAAAACTGGAAACAAACCTTTTTTCCGCCTTTACATAAAACAAAATGTTAGTGACAAAATGAAATCGAAAATGAATCTAAGCTTGAGTTGTCATTGTCTATAACCGGCATTAGTAACATAAAATGTTCAATTAGAAAAGTTGAAATATTCGACCTCATGACTCTAATGTCGAGAATTGATGCCTCCGATGTCGTGCTAACAGCACAACACACAATCAACGCTATTTGATATATACATATGAACTAGCGACTCAATCATAGCAGAAAATTAGGTACTAGTGAGTGTGACCGTTAAGGAATTTGATAATAAAATTGTTGAGGGTGTGCACCCGTGCCCGGCAGCCCTTGAAGCAGTGGGTGGCACATACCCATATAGAACGGGGGCCTCGCACTGTCTTCGAAGTGAAAGTGTAACCTCCGAAGCTCAATTGAACTCGTCCGCGTCTTGATGTTATGAACATCCCTGGAACACAACACAAATAATTTAGTAAGTATTATACTTTGATTTAATCAAACTCCTTTCGAGAACACAAAAAAGAACTCTCTGCAATAGAAACTAAACAAATACTTATTAGATTATTCGAAAATAAAAATAAAATCATGCGACCAAGCATTTTACCAAAGGAAAAATAACATTTAAATCAAATATATATTTGATAAGCGTGAAACCGTAAAAGGTTTTTAATCACATTCCTAAAATCTCCCAGGTCAGGTGGTTATTTGTTCATATTTACGAACTGTTTACGAACACGTTTTTTTATATAGTCTACTGTTTGTTTTTTTTAATTTTTCGGGCTAATTTCTTAAACGACTTTTCAGTTTTGATGGGCCTTTCATTGGTAAGTAGATAAGATCATTATCACTTATTATTACTTCATTATCACTTTCCGTACTTGTTTAAAACACTACAATACGCAAACATCCCTAGTATTAGTATTTAAGAAGTCTTAATGTATGAAAATATAATGTATGTAACTAAACGAAAGTTATGCCTCTGAATCCCTAAGCTTTCATTAAAAACACAGCATTTCTTTTAACTGATATTTTATTGTTTTCAAATGAGTATCAAAAACAGTTTTAAAGTAAACGAAAATTACCGAATATTTAAAAAAAATATATTTGATCAGATGCAAAAGAAAATTAATTTTCCTGTTTCAATTCATGTTTAAATTTTTCAATTGTATACAAAATTTATTAATCATAATAAAGATGTGTAAAACTAATTAAAAATTATTTAATTAAATTAAAATTATAAACGATGACAACACTATTACATAATCTCAAATTAGATATCCAAAAAAATAATACGGAAAAAATAATACTGATTTTCTATTACAATTAATAATACACAAAATAGTGTTAGGTTAAAACTCATGGTCATTTGTTTTTGGTTTCCCTTTCTTTTGAGTTTTTCTAAGTTAATGTCATGATAGATTGTAGGTAAAAGTTACTAAAAAATTAATTTAAATTATATTACCTTTAATTATGAACTCACAAAATAAAAACTATTTTAGCCAAACGTTAGTAGTGGCAGTAATTGTAGTAGGCACAGTTTGGCTTAGCTCCGACTGTGGCTTATTGGCTTGTCTGTATTAGACACTGTCTGTACTTATTAAAAAAAAAAAAAAAAATGACCTGCCCGCTGAGTTTCTTGCCAATTCTTCTCAGGACCGAGGCTAATTCTTGTGAATTGGCGGTAGTTCTTTTGACGTTCAACAAGTATGTACTTTCATTTATGTTCAATAAAACTTTTTTGATTTGATTTGATAGATGGGAGTTAAAAATTTAATACATTATCATTTTGCGCGACAAAGGACAAATGACAAAATGTTTGAAACGTAATCGACATCCTTCAAAATTGACAGAACATAGAATTGGTACACGATATTTGTTATACTTTAGAGACACAAGGAAAGGAATGGTTTTAACCTATGTTCCCATTTTTAAGATAAAATTTCTTTAAATAATTTACCTAAAAATAAGAGACTATAATATCGAAGGCGTAAGAAAAAACTAAAATCATTACACACGAACCTACATAATTGTGATTTCCTTACATGTCTTTCCTATCTTATATACCTATATAAATCTAGTGTCAATAAATACTACTCTAATAGTCAATACGAAGGGTTATTAATTTTAATACAATTGAAATTTTAAAATATTGATGGATTACAGCAATTAAATAAAAAATTTTTTAGTACATAAATTTTTTTGGCGTGCGGCGTGCTTTTGTTCAACCCCGTAGTATGTAGTTACTGTCTCTAATAGACATTGGAAATGTCTAAGCAGCAGTCTATGTCATACGTTTTTTTAAAGTTAGTAATATTCTAGAGTTACAGTTGAATAATCAGCCTTAGAACTTGCATAAAACAAAGTGATGTTAGAGAATATCAGGAGATCACGAAGCCGCTACGAAAATAAATTACATTAAGGTGAACCAGAAAACAATATCCATTTACTAAGGTTAGCGTATATCTGTCTTTTAGCAAAGTACGGATCAGCTGGCAAGCGTATCCTGTTTACCCTCGAAGAGTTTCCGCACTTCAGCCGATTCCAGATTATTTTCGTGTTTTTTAACTTTTTATAATTTAACGTTCCGTCAGTTAGCTACCACTTTAAAGTATTATATATTACTAGCTGTACCCGTCCGCTTCGCTGGGCATTTAAAATTAGCATTATTATTTCTCACCCCCACAAAGATTCTCATCATTAACGCCCCCGCAACTGGTGTAGGGAATCCAACACTCATATAAATATTAGCCTATCCATTAAGTACATGTATTTTCTACATGGATACCCAGTTTCAAGTCAATCGGATGCATGGTTCAGTAGTTATAACGGAACATCCGTAAAAACCACTGTAGATTTATATATTAGTATAGATTAGACCTATTGCCAGGGGTAAACGTCTTTTGTTTGATAATAAAAATCATGACTTCGATTTGAAACAGCTCCATGATTATGTTCGTTTTTTATCTTGACTATCATGTTTTCTATTGTGTGTATAACGGCACGACATCCCTTCGTGTTGTGCGTAGAGCAAATCCATCTTTTTTTCATGCCTGAAACGTTTTGCACGCAAAACGTGTAACCGTCCAAAGTGAGAAGAGTTCTCCCGCGGGTTGACTTTGTGAATATAACTGAAATTGTAAATTTATTTGTAAAGTGAAAACATGTTTTTTTCTTGTTTTTTTATTACTGCCCTTATAGGCAGACGAGTGTACGGCCCACCTGATGGTGAGTGGTTACCGTCGCCCATGGACTTCAGCAATGCCAGGGGCAGAGCCAAGCCGCTGCCTACCGCTTAATACTCTCCACAAGCCTCTTTTTATAGCCATATCGTTGAAAGAGCCACGGCTAAACAGGTTAAGCGTTTGACTCAGCTCATACACATCACATTACAAATGTCATTGCCAATTTGAGACCTGAGACTGGAGTTTCAATAGCGTAAAATAACGGATACTTGGAAGGAGTACATTAGTATTGATTACTAAGTTACCAACGGGTGTACTTATCCCCTTATTGCATAAATAATAACAATTTTATACTGTTATACTTGTATATACAAAAATACACAGCTATCTAAAAAGTCTTAGACAGATGTGTTATAATACAAACCTTTAAAACAAAGTTAGACATAAGGTTTTTATTACGAAAGTTGTTTTAAAATATTGGTTTATATTTTAGTGTGACTTTTTTGGACCAGGTGGGGGAGAATCTGCCACTATACGCTTTGGGTCGTTGTGGTGATACTGCGGTCTTTGAACCTCAGTAAAACGACATCACTATGAGATAAAGTCACAGAACTGCAACATTATGTTCGCTATCTACCACGGAAAATCTATGCTGCTATTTACACTTACCACAGCAAATAGTTTTCGGACACAATTATTATTCAATTAATATTTAAAAAACAAAATATAGGCATTTTATTGAGTAATTCGGCGATATGAAGACCGGTCAGCTCTGATTTACAACACTCAGTTAAACTTGCAACAGCTGGCAACTTCTTTACGTGTGACGTCATTTGAGGCTAAAATACACGATACAATGTAACACTAATACAGCGATGTTTGGATTAATGTAAAAAATGAAAATTTTATTGATTGATTTCATATATAGATCATTAATATTAAACAAAAATTGAAAGGTTTTAATTTAAGTAAAATCCATCATATTAAGTCCTTTCAGATTTTTGTGTCATCAGCATCGGATTGTCATGATACAAACAAATTACATTCCATCTTTATCTAAATAATACGTTTCCAGGGATTTCAATGGAGCAGATCATTGGAAGGTTTGTAAGGCATCTCATGGTTATGACCGTTATTCATTTTAATTATAACACCTTCAACCGTGTGTATAACTGCACGGCATTTCCTGTGATTGTGTGTCGAACAGACCCATCTGAATTTGACACCAGTGACACTCTGTAGGCAAAACGTGAAGCCGTCAACACTTAGAAGCGTCTTACCTCGACGCGACTTCACATAGGTAACTGAAACAGAATATTTGATCGCATTTTATTACATGGCTTACTAAAGTATGAGTATCGAGACGTATTTTTATTTTTTATTTTTTTATTGCCTTTGTAGGCAGACGAGCGTACGGCCCACCTGATGGTAAGTGGTTACCGTCGCCCATGGACTTCAGCAATGCCAGGAGCAGAGCCAAGCCGCTGCCTACTGCTTAATACTCTCCACAAGCCTCGTTTGAAGAAGGACATGTCATAGCGTTCGGGAAACACTGTGGAGGGGAGCTCATTCCATAGCCGGATGGTACGTGGCAAAAGCAGTAGTGAGTATTTAAATGAAAAGTATGCTTGGTGAGCTCATCGTTATAAATTTGTTGTAAAAAAATATATATATAATGATAACACAACAGTTGTTAAAAGCCAGCACTACGCCGACCAAAATACCACCAACATATCGAAATCGACTTTTTGCTTACATGGGTGGACGAGCTCACAGCCCACCTGGTGTTAAGTGGTTACTGGAGCCCATAGACATCTACAACGTAAATGCGCCACCCACCTTGAGATATAAGTTCTAAGGTCTCAATGTAGTGACAACGGCTGCCCCACGCTTCAAACCGAAACGCATTACTGCTTCACGGCAGAAATAGGCAGGGCGGTGGTACCTACCCGTGCGGACTCACAAGAGGTTCTACCACCAGTATGGTACCAGGTACATGAGTACTTGCAAATCATTTTATAACGTAAGAAATCACCTGTGAAGTAATCTTTTAGATGTTTTAAATTTTTAAATACAAATATTTTATCACTTACCGTGGTATAAAAGTTGATCATTTTTTTTCTTTTTTTTTCACCATTTTTTTATCTTGTCGGTGGGCCACCTTGGGACATGTAGACGGCCAAGGATTACACATGGCGTAGCGACCTCTGTTCTAAGGGAAACGGCGCCCAGGCGAAGATGTGGTTCGAGCGCGAAGGCTCTAATCTAGGCGGTTCGTGTCGGAGGGCTGGTCTCGCCGTTTGGCGAACCCGTCTTACGGTTGGCAGACTGTTGAGGCGGTCTGCCCGGTCATCGCGAACTGAATAGGCCGCGACCTTCCGGTTAATGCAAGTGTTAACCGGCTACGATTATTTCGGCCAGAACCTGCACGGTGTCGCCCGGGGAAACCGACAGTATAGTCTTTATTTATATACATACTCTTTGGTTGAATTTATATTGGAATGTAAGAGCGCGCTGATGGTGGATTCCACGAACCTCCACCTCCACAACATACACTAGACTACCTGATGGTTGAGCGTTGCCAAGGAAGCTCCTGAACCCCCGCGCTCATGCTGTGCGCTCTCACGGGACTGAGCTGTCCACATTCGTCATCTCTCCCCCCAGCATAGGGGTACCCTCAGAGATCCATCTTTTCGCTCTCCCCGTAGGTGGTCCACTCTTCCTTCTGGGAAGACCTTTCGGTTCTTCCCTGCTCCGGTCTGCCCCGACAGGGGAGTCTGGTACAAGTGAGCGCCACGAATGGTTGTATCCCCTCCTCTAACCAGTAGAGTTGGGGCCCCGGCATGGAGCCGGTGGCGGGTCTTACTCCGTCATTGCTGACTGTTGTCATTATGTATATAGTGTAGATAGTAGTTGTAGTTAGGTGTAAGTTATAAAGAAATAATAATAATGGAGAATAAATAATAATGACAACAATTGGCACCGCGGCGAGGCTGTCTCCGGGTATTATTCCGCCGCTACAATCCGCGGAAAACCCGATAGGCGGTATAAAATTAAGAGTGTGTGCTGGTGATAGGGCGTCATGTGAACGTACACGGGTGGATGCCACCACCCTGCCTATTTCTGCCGTAAAGCAGCTATGCGTTTCGGTTTGAAGGGCGGGACTGCCGTTGTTGTGTATAAACTGAGACTTAGAACTTATGTCAAAGATGGACGGCGGCATTTCCGTGGTTGATCTTAATGGGCTCCGGTGACCACGGAACACCAGGTGGGCCGTGAGCTCGTCCACCCAATTAAGCAAATTTTTTTTTTTAAAACCTAACAATTTATTATATCCCTTCACTAGTGCTACAAAACTATGCAACTCCACAACTAAACAACATAAACGCGAATAAAAAAATAGGAAGGAAGAAATTTTCCGGGGTAAATTAAATTAATTTTTTTTTAAAACAAGTTATTTATTTATTATTATTAATTAATTTATTATTAGTTATTATTATAAATTAAGTATTAATTAAAAAAATAATTAATAAAAAAAATAACATGAAAAATAAATTAAAACTACTTCCTCGGTTTATTCTTTGTTTTATTATTAGGGACAGAGAATCATCCCAGAAACCTTTTAGGGTTCTTTTACTCGCTCCTGTTCCTTCCACCAAACGCTATTTATTTATTTTTATTAATTCCGTGATTGTGTTCGTTTTTTACTTTCACAACAGTTCCTTCCACAGTATGGACGTAAGCCAGACATTTCTTACCGTTGTGAGTTGAGCAAACCCATCGCCTTTTGAAGCCATTGTCTTTTCGGCAAGAAAACGTGTAACCGTCAATGTTAAGTAGCATTTTACCTTTTTGTGATTGAACATACGACACTGAAAATAATTATTATTTCATAAATAAAAAATAACAATGAAAAGTAAATAAATTTGGGAATTAACATAAAAAATCCAAGTGATCAAATTTTTGAAAGTTTGAAACATGATTCCTATTGAAATTTGTGATAAATTCAGGTGCATAATAAAATGTAATAAATATACTTTTTAAAGGATTTAGGCTTATTGGAATGTAATCTTACACACTGGAGGTACCAATCACATAACTTACTTCAGCCGCTAATCATTGTTCTGGCTCCATGGGACAGACGTTATACTTGGGAAACAATGAAAACTTCTTCATTAGATAACTTTTTTATTAAATATATCACAATTTTTACTGCATATGTCAAAATATTTAATATATTTTGTTAATAAAACAAGTTCTTTACAATAGTATCGTCTGAAATCTCAAGGTAAAAGGCGATATTTACATTTCTACACGGACGGGCTCCCGAACTTCGGGTAAGCTTTTGAGCTCGGATGCCTATTTTCTGCTATACAAAAAGTAAAGTTAAAAGCATCCAGGGAGCAAGTAAGGATACGTAAGAAATGACCTCATCGCTTGGCTGTCGAGTGTATGTGTGAAGTCACTCGAGGAGGTCATGTTTAGATTCGCATGTGATATGTACGGTCGAGCTGAAAATGGATCCTACGGGATATGCTCCACTGCACCCCAGACCACCAGTTGGTAAAACTTGCCGCCGAATCTCCTGAACTCCCCGATTATCGTACGGAGATAAATGACCCTCGACGGCTGTGAGACCTGAAAGGTCATATAAGTGCCTCCACAGGAATAAGCTATATAATAGGGCGAGGAAGCGAGGACTCTGATGCAGAAAAGCGGTCCACGCACTCCCCTTCAATGGTATGTAGTAAAGCGTGGATATGCATTGTAATGCAGCAGAGGCATGGCACAAGCGATATAATAAACCTCAACGTATTTAAGTTAATTAGTAAGTGGTAGGACATGTGACTCACACATTCCTTTTCGAGACGAGATGAAAATGAGGTTGGTAAGAAAATGTTAACTATGAATATGGAAGGATATAGAGGAAGAGGTAGACCTAAGAAGAAATGGATGGATTGCGTGAAAGACGATATGGGTAAGAGGGGAGTGAGCGAAGAAATGGTGTATGATAAAAGAGTATGGAAGGAGAAAACAGGTTGCGCCGGCCCCAGGTAACTGGGAGAATGGCAGGATAATGATGAGTAAGTGGTAGGAAGTTAGTTGTAGATTTGTGGTAGTACAGAAAAATACCAGTTGGGGGAGTCATGACCCACAAGAAGAAAAGACGGAATAGCAGAAACAAAGACGGAAGATCGAAGAACCACCAAGAATACTGTTTCTCTGTGCTTCGATGCAGGAGCCGTCGTAATGCGGAATCATCTCCCGTCATCACACAGTTCCAGCACACATACCATACCAGCCAGCATAAAGTACATCCCCTGCCTTATTTTGTTACTTCTTTTAAACATTTTTTTTGTTTGTTGAATTTCAGGTTTTTTCAATTTCTTTTCTTTCTATTATTTTTTTAATAGTGAATCGTCATCGTTCCTTAATAAGTACACCAAATTTCGAGGTAATTCGACGTTTTGAAGGAGGTCAAAATCATGTTCAAAGATTCCGTTACATACTAATATACATACGTCTGAAGCTAATAAAAGCATAAAAGGTTTGGTACTCAACATTTTTTTCTTAATGTCGTAGGGTTATCTACATATATCATAAAATATATAAATCTATGTCGCGAAGCCATGTAATCCGATTCGAATGGTGAGGAAGCCGTCGAGCAATACAAGTAAGACTTCCACCCACGTCTCAAACTGGGTAGTAGTTTTCCCTTTCTGATGTCTGTGGACTCCTAAGGCTGATAATTTCGTAAAAGGCTACTGAAAACAAATAATGTCAGCGCTACAATTCTTCCGGCAATCAAATATGAATATAATTAAAGCCCGAAGCCACGTTATGGTCATGACAAGTCTAATGAGCCTTGTAATTGTAATTACATACTAACTTGTCTGTCTAAAGCTAATAAAAGCGTATTAAAAAAGGCCAAATTCACAGAATAAATATTTTTTTGTAAAACTTATTAACATTCTAGTGATTGTGGCAGTTTTTTAGTTTAACCAATTCATTTTCGATCGTATGTGCTCTGGCCTTGCATCCTCGACTGTTGTGAGTGGAGCACAACCATTGAATTTTCGGCCCCACGGCCCTTTGGCAACAGAATGTGAAGCCATCGACGCTTAGAAGAGTCTTCCCTCGTGATGACATCACGTATGAGACTGGAATTAAAACAATTTTGTTACACATACATCATAAGCTTCAGAAACAAAAATAAAATAAAAAACATGTGACTTTGATCACATATCATTTTCACTCATACGACTGATTGTAAGAAATACAGTATGCAAATAGATGACTCACTGGATATGTTTAAATGACTTGAAAAGAACAATATCAAAACTTCACTTCTATAGAGTCAGTTACAAGTCTATGAATAATGCTGCTTAACCACTATACGTAATATTAATTTCATTATTTCTAAATGCATATACATATATGTATGTATGCTATACACTAACGAATGGATATAAAAAAATATATGTAAAACTTGCCCTTTTCCACTGCATTAATATGTGTCATCCTTAAATCATTTATAAGTAAAAATGTAAATTTCATTTATTTGCATATTTTTTTTTTGTATTATAACTCAACCCACACAGTAGAACAGATCTTCCAACGCGCTTGAAGGAGGCACAGTCCCCAAGATACTGGCTACGTTGCCTCGTTGGACAGCCAGACTCACTCTCTGTGCAAAGTACCAGCCAGCCTTAGCATCATTTGTAACCTCCTTCAAGCGTTTGGAGATTTCTGTTAAAAATTTCTTTGCTTCAGGGCCCCAAGGGCCCATCGTCTCAACCGCGAAAGGCAAAAAAGAATAAGAAGAAGAATAAGAAGAATAAGAATAAGTAAAAATAATTTCAAATTAATTTAATATAATTATTAACAACAAAACATGGGTAAATCTACAACTTCCTAATTATCTCTTAAGAACATAATTTTTACCCTTTGAAATTGAAGTGTCGATGTTTGTACCATAGATCTCACACATTAAGTGTAATTGTAATTTAACGGCCGTCTGGTGTAGTGGTAAGTGACATGGTCACTACACAAGGGGGTCGCGGGTTTTAAATATAAAAAAAATGTATTTTCCAGGGTTATGGATGTATATTAAATATATGTATGTGTATAATAAAAATCTTACATTTATTTCCGTTATCTGGTACCTGTAACACAAGTTCTTTACGAACTTACTACGGGATCAGTTAACGTGGCGCGATTTAGTAAAAAAAAATTTAAAAAAAAAATTATGATCATGTATGTGTAAGATGTATATAATATGTTAATATTTATGTTAACTCTTTCATTTGATAGATATTTTACCTGTTAATCACCCAAACAATTAAATTAACATAACCGATAAGTAAAAAGAAATATCCAATATAAGTTATATTAATAAAAATATTTTTAATTCACATTTCTAATATTCATTTACAAAAGACAAAAACATTACACATAATTATTTAATTTATTATATTATATAATAAAATATTTTATAATATTATTAATAAAGTTTTAATAAACATTTAGAAAACTATATGATTTAGTTCAACAAGACCCTATATGCCCTTATAATTTACCTACCGATTTTAAATGTATTTACAAATATATTGTACAAAAAGTTAAAACAGGTATTAACTAAACACACGTTACACGTATAACAGTAAGTAGGAAGAATTTACTGTCTTCTTTTGATTCAACAATAAGGAAGGATGCAAGCATAAAAATACAATTTTTTATATTTTAATATGTATTCCTACCTCATCGTTCAGTACTGTTTTCATCGACAGATTCCATACAATTACGAACAATAATATTAATAGTGTCTTTGTTATTCTTTAGACCGAAAACATTTAAACAAGATTACGACATATTTGTTTGTTTAAATGCCATGAAAAACTAGTAGGTATATATGTATTTCATCTCGCTATTGTGACGAGAACTGGAGTGGTCAATCAATAAAATCCATTTTATCACCCTCTACTGTAGCTCCCATTTTTTGGTTGGAACCATGCCAAATTCCGTGTATGGACTCTGTATGGACTCATTTACAATTTATAAATTAACTTTTATGACTCACATGGCAAAGATAACAAAACGCACCGTGCGGACGAAACATAAGCCTTTAACAATTTACTTAATTATTCACATTTGGTTTTAATTGCAACAATTCCTCATTGGTATGAATACAAAAAATATTTTATATTTACTCACTAACGTTTTGAATGTATAATCGTCATTTAAAACACTTTTTTTTAAACAAAATACGAACAGGGAAGCTAACTTGAGCAATGTCGTTTACTTTTACTTTATTTCAGACATTAACAATAGCCGAAGTGGACGGAAGATATAATCTAAATACCCTTGCGTAATATTTTTTTTATTGCTTAGATGGGTGGACGAGCTCACAGCCCACCTGGTGTTAAGTGGTTACTGGAGCCCATGGACATCTATAACGTAAATGCGCCACCCACCTTGAGATATAAGTTCTAAGATCTCAGTTTAGTTACAACGGCTGCCCCACCCTTCAACCCGAAACGCATTACTGCTTCACGGCAGAAATAGGCAAGGCGGTGGTACCTACCCGTGCGGACTCACAAGAGCTCCTACCACCAGTAATTACGCAAATTATAATTTTGCGTGTTTCACTTTTATTACACGATGTTATTCCTTCACCGTGGAAGTCAATCGTGAACATTTGTTGAGTACAAATTACAAAACAGTAACTTTCACCTTCAGTCGTGTATAGCGTAATGGTTATGTAAATTCCTCATCTTGACAACGCTACCTTCTATTGTGTGCACGAGAGCCGGGCAACCTCTAGAGTTGTGCGTCGAGCATTTCCATTCGGTTTTCAATCCCGTGCTTCTTTTGTGACAGAACGTGAATCCCCCAACGCTTAGCAGTTGAGTTCCACGTCTTGATGTAACATACGTCGCTGAAATGCATGATTTCCTGTGTTAAAGATTAAACTCTACAAAAAAAAATAATCGTTCTTTGTCCTAACGTTTGTACTAGGTTTTTCCGGTTAATTATTCACAAAAACGAAAATAAAATACCTTTTTTTTTTTTGTATAAAGTTTGCTTTTGTGATAGTTATAGTAATAATACTCATTTTTCAATGTTTTTATAAATTTTTATTAATTTTATTACTTTCAAAAAAACCGCGCTATGAGAGTGGGGTGTTTACGTTTACACAGTGCCACTAGATGGCACTCGAGTCATAAACAACGATCATGTGTTTTGTACAAGCTCAGAAAAACTTAAAATGACACGAAAGTGTTAATACGATGCTGATGCATTTTGTTTCATATGTGGTCAATTTATTAAAGTTCAAAAGCAAACTGTTTGATGCCATTTACTTTTTTTCATCTAATTACGATCTAAAATATCGAAATTTTATGCTTTGCAATCAAATTCAAATTTTGTGTTGACCCATCAATAGTCTGGCATTCTGCGCATATTTGCAATACGTTCTCGAATCAAAAGAGTCGTACAAAACTTACACGGGGCTCTTTAAATATGACTCAGAATTTACTTGACTGGTGTTCTTTTAAAGAAAAGACAAAAATTACAGGTGAGATTATTTATTATTCTTCTATTTCATAGGAACATAATTTGGTGGACAGATCTACAGTAGAACAGGGTTTAATTCAGAAAAATATTAAGCCTAGTTTTTTTTTTCATTGAAATTTTCCTTATTGTTACAGATGATTGTGAACGTTTTTAATTCTAATAATTTCACAATCTAATGTGTAAATCAAGGCACGACATCCTTTCGAATGATGAGTGGAGCACACCCATAAAGTCTTCAATCCAGTGATCCTTTTGTTAAAGAAGGAGAAGTTACCTATTTTTATTAAATCCCTTCCTCGTTTGGATTTCGCGAATACCGCTGAAAAGTAAACAGCATTTTGATTAAAATTCTGTGACGTTATCAGAAAAACTATAAGTCATTATTGTTTACATATTACCATTGATTAATAATTTTAGTTTACTGAACCTGAACTTTTTTTTTGGGCCGGAGCCGAATCTCCTAAGAGGCTCCCGCACCAAGGGGACGAGCGGGATATGTGGGACTCAGTGGCCAGAAATGGTAAAGGCCCGCTCACTAAACGACTCCCCTGCATTCGCGGCCGACGACCATTGCCTGCCCGAGACAGGGCCTAGATAAGATAGGGGGGATTTTCTGTGCCCTCGTCCAGCGGTTTCTTGCGACCGTCATTTCGTCATCGGTTCACCTTGTAGCAGGCTTATCCAAGTTACACCTTGCAGATCGTCAAGTCCCACATACCCCGTGCGCCCCCTAGGCGCGGGGACCTCGTAGGAGGTTTGGCCCCCATCCGAAAAAAGGCTTACCCAAGTTACGCCATTTGAGGACTTAGACCTCTTCTTCTTTTTCTAATATTATAAGGTCAATCGATTAAGTTATCTGATCCCGGTAATGTTTCTCTTAGTATATTCATTAGTTAAGTGTTCAATATAAATTTGTAGTTTATATTCTAAGTTAGCTTTTTTAAGTATTTCATTAGAATGAGTTGTAATAATGTGTGTTATGAGATTAAATTATTAAAAAAAATATCTTCTACAGAACAACTAAATGATCATAGGCGATTTAGGATAGGTGTTCTTTGTAATTGTTTGTGATTTGACCTAAATCTGTCCAAGTATCTGGTATTTTTATAAAAAATCTGTTAAATCATTACACAAACATTTATTATCACGTTAACTTTCAGTTACGTTTATGATAAGATAAGTAACAAAGTAATAACACAAATTAAAATACAAATAATATCTGATAAAATTATATTTGTATTTTGAACATTAAATATCTTATTGAATAGACAAAAATAAAGTAATTTAATAATAATAAAATAATTATGTTCTATATCTTGGTCCTCGTGAAAATTAAAACTAATAAACGTACAGTAATTTAATTCAAGAAAATCGATAAAAATTAAAAGTAACATTTTGTTATAATATATGCTATTTTTTTTAAAAACACTATATAGGGACATTTCTTTGTCCAAGCTTTTAGCAGAAATAGCCAGGTTGGTTGTACTTATCGAAGCGGACATCAAATACGCCCTAATAACATAATAAAACATCATATAATATCATACAGCAACAAGCCGACAAGCGGTACACTTGTTAGTGGCTGGTTTAATTTAATGAGCTGGTTTTAAAAAAACCGCGCACGTGTTGTGGCAACGAACCACGAGCGCAAAACGTACTGTTAATAAAAATGACCATCATAATGATAAACAATATCATCGTCGACGGTGTGCACGATTGCTTTGCATCCTTTCCGCTCGTGTGTGGTACAGCGCCATCGAATCTTATTCTTCCTGTGTCCGTTCTGTCTGTATTTCACACCGTTCACTATCAAAATTCGATTACCTCTTGGATTGATCACGAACTCATAATGTATGTCCCGAGCTGCAATATTAATTACCTCGGTTATTAACAAGCTTTCTGGTTCTCCCTTATCTGCTTCCGTTCTAGTTCTATACGGACGGGGATCAGAGGCTTTGTCAATAAGTGAGGATCCCCTACAAAATCATCGGGCTTAGTCCGAATTAACCCACATAATGCCAAGGCGAGTTAGTATCTAATAGGTACCATCACCTAAAAATGCACGCAATACCCGAATATGGTTTCATTTTGCTTACATAGCATGTGTAATGAATTATGTCAATTGAAAATGACACAAATTGAAACAAAACTGACTTTCTTTCGTTTACGTGGTTGTTGTAAGGTGCACATTATAACCCCACCCGCACCAACGAAGCTAACCTGACGTCATGATGTCTTTCGGCTTCAACAATCACTTAACTGTGAGCTCGATCCATAATAATAATGTATAGCAATAAAAAATAAATAAATATAATAAAAAACAAAACCTGTATCCCTTTTGGCATTTTAAGCCCTATTATTTAAGGAGTTCTTATCACGTTTTTCACTACTAATGAGTTCCCGGATAGTTCGGCGTGTTGCACGCGCTATGATCACGGGTATACTAGAGACCGGGGGATATTAGGACCACACATGTCTGGATGTTATTAAAGTGAATATCGTGGTCAGGGATCGATAATTAATATATTAATGTGATTAAAATCAGCTCTCTCCTATTTCCAGTGTTGCAATGCTTTTGAAATCCCAAAAAAAAGACAGAATAACATTTTAGTGCCAAAACTTCACTAAAACGCACAAACCTGATTGTAGCATAAAGTAGAACCGGCCTTGTTGTTCTCATATCGAGATGTAATCTCATTTGTGACAGTTAAAAAATTCAAATACATAAAAAATAATTTTATTTTCAAAATACATTACGTAAACAACATTATTAGATTTATGAAAATAATACAGTTACTATGTAGTAGGAATATCATGTTAAACAAAATATGTATTAGTTTAACGATCTGTAAACGCGTCAATGCTTATAATAGTTAAGAGTTTCTCAAGAGAAACATGAAAATGTATCTTAATGTTATCGATAATAATTCAATTAAACAAGACTATTGTGGGACTAAACCTATATTCTGGAACGATTTATTTTCTAAAATTAAAAAATCAATGAGCTTAGCATTAGGATAAAACGTTTTCCAATGTGAATATCAAAAAATGTCCCAGTTTTCGCCACTTTCCAGTTATTGAACAAAAAATCACTCAATGTGTGTACTTATTTATTCAGTGTTAATTAAAAAAAAAGTATAATATGCTATAAAGCAAACTTACAGATTACATGATCTTAAAATACATTTTATGAAGGCACAATATTTACTTCCGTTCGTGTCGAAAGCGTATCATCATATTACAGAAATTGTCGGACAGTGAGCTGTTTTTTTTTTCTTTTTCATTGCTTAGATGAGTGGACGAGCTTACAACCCACCTGGTGTTAAGTGGTTACTGGAGCCCATAGACATCTACAACGTAAATACGCCACCCACCTTGAGTTATAAGTTCTAAGGTCTTAGTATAGTTACAACGGCTGCCCCGCCCTTCAAGCCGAAACGCATTACTGCTTCACGGCAGCAATAGGCAGGGCGGTGGCACCTACCCGTGCGGACTCACAAAAGGTCCTACCACCGGTTATAATATCCGGAATTCCTGTGCCTCATTACCAAAAATGCGGCAGGTACCCGGTTAAAAGACGGCAAGTTCGAAGAGTAATCAACACGTTGTTATTTTTAACATTACGTAAGTCATATCTTTTAATTCATAATTTAAAGAGATTTTATTTTAGTATGTACAGATAAAACGACTGATTCCAAAGTAACACATACCAATGCCAACAATGATGTCAATACACTGACAGGTTGCCAAAGGTATGTAAATACTATCTGCTTTTTACACGAAGTAATCATGCGTTCAGTTACGATTTAAGCTTCGAACTGGGCAGCGACGTATGCGTTCTGATTTTCGGTAGCCGCTTAGCATCTGGTGGTCTGTGGGATAGCTTGTCTATTTTAACCAACGAAAGAACACTTCATTTTGCGTATCTATATATGAATTAGACAAAAAGAGAACAAGCTGATATGTGCCCAGTCTGGACTCTATCACCGCATGATGCTTTTTCCCGATCTAATTTCTTCATAATACCGAGACACTTCTCTACCATACCAATATAAAGGATATGAAGGCTAACTTTTCAAAAACACAAAAATTATCTTAATCTATTAATGGAACATATAAGAAAATTTGATTTGAAAAAAGAAAACCAACAGAAGGAAACATCAATGTAGCCGTCGAAACCAATGAAATAAATATGTATGTTTTTAGGGTAACTCGAAAACTACTGGTCGGGTCTTAAAAAATTAGTTAGTGTATATGAGATTAATATTTAAATAAAAAAAAAATTCATCGAAATCGGGTCGCACATAAAAAATAACAATCGAATTAATAATCTCCTCCTTTCTTGTTAAAGGTTAGAAACGATTTCATAACATGGTCCTCATCTCAGATCGGTCTGAGTATAAACAATATAGCTACATTATAATTCGACGCTTGAAAAGCAAACGTGACTAAGCGACAATAACTGCTTTGTACATAAATGATAGGCAATAACCATATTCGAAGCGCAATAAAATATATATTTCTAGGTCTATTAAAATCATTTCAATCCTACAGCTTAAAATAAATTTTGTTTTCAGGTATTTCAACTTTAAATTAGTCTACTGTAAAGTTTACGCATTGTCGCTTAGCCACGTTTGCCTTTCAAGCGTCGATATATATATATATGTATATTGTTAATGATTATGTTCGCTCGTTATTTTGAATATGTTTCCGTCAAACGTGTATACAGCAGCGCTGCATCCCTTGTTGTGATGCGTGGAGCACATCCAACGTATCTTCCTGTTGTATATCGCCTTCTGATAGTAAGTGTATCTGCCGTATCTCATTAATGGTTTCCCTTTTAACGAACGAAGGATGTCGTAACCTGAAAGAAATAACATTTTCAGTAAACAGTTGTGAGGCATCTGCTTAAATATCTAGATAAAATATCAGTGATTTAGTAATTCTTTATGTAAATAAATATACAGGCTGTAGAGAGTCGATTCTCGAAGCTGAAATGTGAATGAACCATGACACTAAGGTAAACCAGGATACAATTCATTTACTGAATTATGCATCTAAATATTATGATTACGATACAAAATAATAAAAAAATTTGAATGTGTGTCTGTCAATGGTAGCGTTTTTGAATACGTTAAAAACACACCCTGTATAATGAGAAAGAAGAAAATAAAAAAGAATACTCGTAATACGCTTAAACAATTTATTTTCCAAACGACATATCGTTTTGTTGTGTGGATGGGTAATCAAACTCACGCTTGATACAATACTCAGATAAAACTGCTGGCCATTTTGAGATGAATAGCGCTATTCTACGCCGAAATCGCAATATCATTTTAAAATAATAGAGCTATTAAGATAATAATACATAATTTATTAATATACTAATTAGGTACCTTTAATATTAAATATTTTTCTAGTAGCTTTGTCGCTTAAGTAATAAACGCAACGGACATATTTGGATGTATAATTTGTGATTTTACATTTTAGCTTCGCTACGTGATTACTGTCTTTGTAGCTAAAACACAGTGTAGACCACATTGTGACGAAAATTATGAAAATGAATGTACGACTAAAATTTTCATTAGGTACAAAATCATCGCTTCCTTACTTTCTTCTTTTTTTTTTAAATATGCTTCTCATCCGTCAACTTTACTGATAGGTACTAGAGCGTATTGTCAACCCGCACTACTTGACACGTGGTCAAAATACATATTTATAATTGATTGTTAGATAGTTTTTTCTATTGACTTCCGTTTATCTGTTACAATTTTATGATTTTAATTTGTTGGTCTGGTTTTTAGAGTTTATTATTGATACACACTTTCACGCGTTGGGCACTAAATAATACTGGCGTCAGATAACTGTGGCAAGGCAGGCAGCGGCTTGGCTCTACCCCAGGCATTGCTGAAGTCCATGGGCGACGGTAACCACTCACCATCATGTGGGCCGTATGCTCGTCCGCCTACACAGACAATAAAAAAAAAACTAAATAATCTTACCCATCAAATCTTGAAATTACGTCAGAGCTAATCATCTTGAAATCAAAGGTAAATACTTATATGACCGCTTATATTAATTATCAAAATCTGTTGTGTGCTCATTAATAAAATGTACTATCATTCCGTCTATGGTATGTATGATGGCTCTGCATCCGAACCTGCCGTGTGTGGTACATCGCCAACGAATTTTCCGCGCACTTTGCCCATTTTGCCTATATCTAATACCTTGGAAGACTAACGTTTGATTGCGTTTCGATTTATTGATAATGTACGGCCCTGAAAATTATATTTACAAGTCATTATTCAATCATAAATGTAATTGAAGTCGTCGTGGCCTAAAGGATAAGACATCCGGTGCATTAGTATATAGCGATACATCGGTGTTCGAATCCCGCAGGCGGGTACCAATTTTTCTAATGAAATACGTACTCGGCAAATGTTCACGATTGACTTCCACGATGAAGGAATAACATCGTGCAATAAAAATCAAACCGGCAAAATTATAATTTGCGTAATTACTGCTGATAGGACCTCTTGTGAGTCCGCACGGGTAGGTACCACCGCCCCGCCTAATTCTGCCGTGAAGCAGTAATGCGTTTCGGTTTGAAGGGTGGGGCAGCCGTTGTGACTATACTGAGACCTTAGAACCATATCTCAAGGTGTGTGGCGCATTTACGTTGTAGATGTCTATGGGCTCCAGTAACCACTTAACACCAGGTGGGCTGTGAGCTCGTCCACACATCTAAGCAATAAAAAAAATATGTAATGAATAATGAGCGTGAAAACATATTTTAGCGACCTCGTGCAATTAAATTTAAAACTTGATAATTTCGGATACGGATTACTTACTGATTTTCAAACTTTATTATAAAAATACGTTTTCCACCAAACCTTGTTTATTTTTGCTCTAAATAATTATATTAAATTTACAAAGAATTATTTGTGTTATATTTTAAAGTGTTTACAGAAACATGAGCATGAGCAACTACATATTTAGATTTGTTAATTTGTTTCTTAAAAAAGCAGAATACATAGTTGAAGATTATCACAAATAAATGGCTACTTAAATATAATATTTCAATAGTAAATATTTATTATCGTTTTTTTTCTTTTTTTCGAATAGGGCCGAGTTAGATGAAATGTCAATCTACAATAAATAAAAACATCCTTAAGAAATTCTGTTCCGAAAATCTATATTATATAAAACAAAGTCGGGTTTGTTCGAAAACTTATAACTTTAGAACGGCTAAATCAGTTTTCATGGTTTTTTATTTGTTGTTTTTGTCTCCGTCCTGAATAGCAGAATAACTTAGAAAGCATTTGAAGATTTTACAAAAAAAAACAAATAAAAGAAAAAACATTTTCCCGTCCAAAATGTTTATGGGTTTCGTAACTGTCAAATATTTAATGTTCATCCCGTTGATACGGTAAGCTCTGCCCTCAAATTAAAAAACGTATTTAAATAAAGGTATTATAAAAACATTTTAATAATATGAGGCAGTCAGCGCAAAAGTTACTTAAGCTTACCATAGTTCGCATGGAGATAATGAGGTCTGAATTTACTTTTACGCTGTTTTGTAGGCAAAAACAATACGCGCAAAAATAATATTTACAAGCCATCTGTTATCTATATGTGAAACTATGGGTAGGTCGGTTTTGCATCAAAATTTATTTATGTTTTAAATTAATTGCAGTATAATATAAGCACGAATATGAAAACTGGGGACTAGGCCACTTCTGCGCTAACGGCCTCATATATCAAGCTACGATACGCCTGTGGAAAAATGATATTTACTTTAGCTAATGTGTAACACACCATTTATTGACTGTTAGGTAGTACGAAGTTCGACGGATCAGCTAGTTTATCATAAAAGCCTTTATTATGTTAGGTAAATCTACCGTTCCCACAAAACTCTTTACGGATTAACTACTCTTTTTTTTTTATTTAATTAATCCTTACAGTTTCGAAGACTTTTATTACGTTTGTTAAGTTGACGCTAATATGATATTCTCCTTATTTCCGTTTTATATAATTTGTGCTTTTACTAATGAACGATGAAATGCAGCAGAATGTAACAAACTTATTTGAAAATCGATAAAAGTAAAGAGGTGATAGTAAAGTGAAGAGAAAGAAATCGCAACTAAGCTCTGAAAAGGTGCTAAAAGTGTCTACTGCGTAACGTAAAAGTGTCTACTGTCTGTCTGCGTCGTAAAACTGCTAATTCTATGAAAAACATAAGCACAAAGTATACGCTATTAGATTGTAAAATTTGATTAAGATTCGTCCAGTACGTTTTGCTTTAAAGTAAGCTTTTTTTTTTCTTTTGCTACCTATGCTGATAGCCTTAAGAAGCTATTTCAGCTTCTCCTTGACGTGTGGGTGAGCTCGCGGG
This sequence comes from Bombyx mandarina, assembly GCF_030267445.1. NCBI lineage: Eukaryota > Metazoa > Arthropoda > Insecta > Lepidoptera > Bombycidae > Bombyx > Bombyx mandarina. The sequence continues at coordinate 3,578,753 of NC_143213.1, forward strand.
GCTCAAGCCGGGAGTGTTGCTAACACTGGCCCTAGCAAGAGCCGTGCTTCGCACAAGGGCGGATCCAGCTTTGGCGCCAGGAGGGGGTCACATAGTCGTGGGCAAGTTAAGAACTTATAATTTAATTTTGATAACAATAGATAATAAATAAATCATGATGTTCTTCAATTAGTCCAAGTTAGTTCAAGTCCTGGAACTAGCTCAGGGGGGGTCATGACCCCCATGACCCCCCCACCTGGATCCGCCGTTGGCTTCGCAGAATCTACCACCGGATCGGAAACGCGACCCACTGAGAAGATCCGGCGAGAAACTTAGTGGGCTGTGTCTATGGGTTAATTCACTCGTCGAGCCCTTCGTCGCGAGCGACAGGTTCGACGAGGACGGTGAACGGTGTAAGCAATAAACAATGTTTTGTACTTAACACAAAATCAAGTTCCTCAAAAATTTTCGTAGGATCTATACAAGATATTATTATGTATATAGATTTTTATTTTATATACTTTTGACAGTCAAACAATTAATTTCCTTTATTTACTGATAATATGCAGTTTACACTTCCAATAACTCATGCAGGGTTTGCGAGTACTTCAAAGCCATACATAAGCTACTCGTGCGGGCACACAATACACTCTAAAGTACCACTAGTAAAGTTGCGACTAATTTGATGATGGCAGTGAAGATCATTTATGAAGCCGTTGTATGATCATCCGTTTTGAATACAATTTGGCGCCCTACAGTGTGTATTTTGGCTTTGCAACGATATTTATAATGAGTACAGCATCTCCATATTAATTTGTTTCCGATTTTTCTGTTCACTCGATACACTATGTCGTCTAAGAATAATCGATAACCTCCTCTTGAATTTTCGAATATCAACAATTCTGAAAAATTACATATTAGGTTTTACAATCCATACAATACCGGGTATGCGTAAATGGATACCCGAGACTAAAAAAAAAAAAAAGTTTTTGCAATCCAAATTTTTATTTTGTTAACATGTTTATCGATGTACGAGTACGTCACTAATTATATTTACGTTTAGTGTCAATAAAAATACGTTTAATCATGCAGTTCCTTGTTTATTTATTATTTAGTTTCATTTAAAATCTAACTTTAAGATTTTGTCAACTTACACCTAAGACTAACTAAACTAACTTAGACTTAAAACTATAAATCGGAACTAAACGTATTTTACGTGTATTAATAAAACAGTACACCATCCGAGCATATTATTTAATCCTACATCTACGTTATCACGTGCATATAATACTAAATATATCACATGATCATGTTTTTAATACTAATTAATACTATCACTAAATGACGTGTCGTGTCCCGAATCACAGATTTTTAATTATTTGTATTTATGTTGGTTATAAAAGTATGTAATCTTCGAGTCGACTGTGTGTATTCTCGCGGTGCAACCGTATTTCTCGTGCGATGAGCAACGCCATCTGATCTTACCACTCTGCGACGCATTCTTCCTGTATTTTATACCATTCCAAAGTAGCATTTCCTTTCCTCGATTGTTCCAGAAGAAACAACCTAAAACAAAAATTTATTATATAATATCGCAGTTTTTATATGGTATTGCATCCAAAAATTTTACTTATAAATAAATATTATGATAAATAAATACTACTCGTGGATTCCATACATTCTTTTGTTATATACTAGCTGACCCGGCAGACTTCGTAGTGCCTCAATCGATAAACAAAAGACCTAAAGTTTTGTCTAAAATAAACTTAAAACAAAAGCAATCCGTAACACGGGGGACACATCAAAGGAAAAACAAAATTGTTATTTTTATTTAATTCCGAGCATTTTCATATTTATCAACCTTTTACACCTTCTCTGGACTTCTACAAGTAATTCAAGACCAAAATTAGCCAAATCGGTCCAGCCGTTCTCGAGTTTTAGCGAGACTAACGAACAGCCATTCATTTATATATATATAGATAGATTCATTGCATACAACTGTGATTATGGACATCCATACTTTTAATAAAAACTCCTTCGAAAGTCAAGTAAAAAGCTTTACAGTTCCTTTTCATGCATCTCCATCTTATCCTCCTGTATCCTTGTATCTGTTGATAATATTTATTCCCTTTGTACAGCATTTGTTGGTTTCCTGTATGAGGGTTTACTACGAAGATGGCTGAAAGAAAGTAATTAAATTTTAATTTAAAAAGATTAATTTTTGAAGTCGTCGTGGCCTAGAGGATAAGACGTCCGGTGCATTCGTATAGCGATGTACCGGTGTTCGAATCCCGCAGGCGGGTACCAATTTTTCTAATGAAATACGTACTTAACAATTGTTCACGATTGACTTCCACGGTGAAGGAATAACATCGTGTAATAAAAATCAAACCCGCAAAATTATAATTTGCGTAATTACTGGTGGTAGGACCTCTTGTGAGTCCGCACGGGTAGGTACCACCGCCCCGCCTATTTCTGCCGTGAAGCAGTAATGCGTTTCGGTTTGAAGGGTGGGACAGCCGTTGTAACTATACTGAGACCTTAGAACTTATATCTCAAGGTGTGTGGCGCATTTACGTTGTAGATGTCTATGGGTTCCAGTAACCACTTAACACCAGGTGGGCTGTGAGCTCGTCCACCCATCTAAGCAATAAAAAAATAAAAAAATAATTTGAAAAATTATACCTGGGTCCTCATTGGGCTCGAAAGGCATAGGCTCAAGTATGCCCTGGCATTGTTAACATCCATGAGTGACTCCGATCACTCATCGACACATGTCTATGAAGACAATCAAAATATTACGACGGTTTGAAGGAGAAACATGTTTTTGTTATAATTAACTACCAATTGTGGTATGCTAATTACGAATTACGATTCCTTGTTTAAGACCTATTCTTTTTTTTATTACTCTTATGGACGAACGAGCTCATGGCTAGCACTGGTCACTTCAACAAAGTTAATGTCGCCACCCACCTTGAGACATGAGTTCTAAATTTTAGTTCTACAATGGAACGGCTGCACCACCCTTCAACCTGGAACGCATTACTGCTTCGCTGCAGAAATAGACAGGATGATGGTACCTACCCGTGCGGGCTAATAAGACGCCCTATCTATCTATCTTTCAAACCACAGACCTCCACTCATAAGAAGACTTACCTGGTGGCAAAAGATATTTTTGCGGGTAGATTTTCACGTTTTGTCGTTGAATTCATTGGTTGTCATGTGTTAAGAACGTATTTCGTTGGTAAAATTTGTACCTTCTTTTTTTTTTTTTTTCGGCTAGAGGGCCGAACCTCCTACGAGGTCCCCGCGCAAAAGGGGCGCGCGGGGACCTCGGGGGGATGTGAGACTCTACGATCTGCATGGTGTTGTGGGCAGACCGCGGGCCCAAGGATTTTAGGGCCCACCCACTAAACGACTCCCCTGCACTCTTACACCCGACGTCCGATCCCCTCCGAGGTCAGAACCCGGATGAGGTAGGGGGGCTACCGCGGTCAACACTACAACCAGACGGCGCGGCTCACCCCAAGGACGTCCAGCCGACGGAGTCATCTATAGGCGAATCTAAAGCTGAAACGTCGGCCGTCTCGGTACGGCAGCCCGTCAGGCCGCCCAGACGGTGCCGCTGCGGGATTCCAACACATTGTCGCATCTTATCCTTCAGGCCACGGTTACTTAAAGAGTTCAAATGAGAATTTCGTTTAAATTTATACCGGGGTTATGCGGGTCATCAACTATTGGCATTCCTCGTTGATCTTGATCTGGGCTTGTCCTTCTTGCAGCAAATTTACTATTCAACATCATACATTTACTACTATACTTACAACTACTATTCAATATTTTGATTCATTTAAAAAAAAGGGAAAATACAACAACAAACCCGAATTCGTCATTTATTTATCAATTGAAATTTGAAAACAAAGTAAATTACCTTAAAAAAATACATTAAAGTTATTATTAGAAACACTAAAAGTACTGAATTTATAAAACTACACTTATAAGTATTCTATAAAATATTTAAACAGAATGAGTATTGAAACATAAAATAATATAATTTGTTGGTGAAATTACATAGTCTTCTAGTAAAGTAAGTCGTAAAGTTTGATCGATTTTTTTAACGGAATTACACTTTTCTAGTTACTTCTTTATTATTTAATTGATGACTTTGCGTGAGTCTGAATCTGTGGTCAATTGAGCCGTGAGCAAACCGATGCTAAAAACAAGGCTGGGGTTTGAACTTTATTAAGATCAAGTTATTAATGTCATTACACACCAACTCGTTCATACAAACAGTTTCTTCAATAACAAAATCAATTCTCTTATTTATTTACTATTTCTATTTTAGTGATGCAAGTTACAAAATTAATTTACGCAAAAAAAATGTGATGTTTTTTCAGACTTTTGATCCAATTCATTAATTTAGGTACAACAATCGTGACAAAGTTTCATCTATTTATTATGTTAACCCAGTTAAAATCTAATAATTAAATTACTTCCTTCATCATCATCATCATCATCATCATCATCATCAACAGCCCACAGTCGTCCACTGCTGGACATAGGCCTCTCCCAATCTATACCACTGAGCCCGGTCTGCTGCTCTCCTCATCCACTTCTTATGGGCATTTCCTCCATGAAATTACTTCCTTAAATTAATTAAATTAGGCTACATCTAAAAATTATAAAAAATTCACATTGCGCTATTCACTTAATGGCAACAACATAGTTGTCACCCTGACATTGCCCCGATAGCCAAACGCGGCCGCGCAAGTCCTCACACTGTGGGTCGTCAACTGCCCTTGTCGACAATAAAGAAAATAATGCATACCGTAATTCTACTTAAAGAATATAATATAATTATAAACAGTTGTTGCTTCAAGTCCTCTTCCGTCTGAAGCCGGACATCACTACAACAACCGCCTCCAATGCATTTTGTACAGTCATCTGGTATATCGTCGTTGTCAAACCAAAATCTGCTATGTGAAATTTTTGAGATTTTAACTTTTTGACTTTTTCGTATAGTTCACAGCTCTATATTGTTATGTGTTTCATTTGATATAGTTCTTAAAAATTCACCTTCATATCTATTATTATATATTTTATTATACCTTTAAATGAGCAATCTTTGTATATATATAATCTGAATCTCGGAAACGGCTCCAACGATTTTCATAAAATTTAGTATACAGGGGATTTCGGGGGCGATAAATCGATCTAGCTACGATTTATTTTTAGAAAATGTTGTTTTATTCGTGTTTTCAATAATCAACTCTTCCCGACATCTATTGGCGAATAATAATACTATTTTTCTTAATTGAGGGAAACTAACCAAGATGGCGTTATCAAAAAAAAACCTAGTCATCATCTAGTAAAATTTTATATGAAAATGTTTTTACTCGTTAATTCAAGATAGAGTTTTTGCACGTAGCAGATTTTGGTTTGACAACGATGTTATGGTATTTTCCTTATTTTAAATACACTAAATTATCTCAATGATTGTGTATTTCGTCTAATTTGATGACCGTAGAATCGCTCGTGTAGCATTTCGCGGTGCATCCCCGTTTCGTGCAACACCATCGTACCTTCCCGTTACGCACCGAATACTTGTAGAAGCCGTACCCTCTCAACAACATTCGTTCTTTCCCGGTGTGCGTTTTGAAGATTGTAGCTGAAATAAAAAAATAAAAAAATATACAGATATGGTTCGTCTGTTACTGAAGTTTACTCGATCGTGTAGGGAAAGAGAAAAGTCGGAATCCGCAGTAAATCTGGCGGTATCTGAAGCAGCAACTGCGGGGCATAAAGCATAACACGATGCCAAACTGTCGTCGTTCTTCTAGTTGCTAAAAAGAAAAATACGATGATTGGTTATTTACAATTTTGTAATTTAAAATTTTATTTAATAAAATCGAAACTCACCCGGTTGAAGGAATGAATCTTGGATACTGTACTAAATAGATAATTATGTGTGCGAAGTAAGGCTAGGACCCTATGAGTACTTGTTTCTGGCACTCTACCCATTTATGACTATGTCTGTTTTCTTTTTAGGAAAAAAAAAACATTATGTATTTTAACTAATAAATGACTATAAATTTATAACGTATATACCTAGTATTTACATATACTCTTTTGGGTTCCAATATATTATAATTATAATTATAGATTTACTTTTTACGCATATCTTTCTTTATTGCATTATAAAAATTTGGTAATAAAAAACGCGATTGGGTTATATTCTATATTCAAATTCATAGCAAGTGAAACTAACATAATGAATTATGTAAAGTGAAAATTATTCTAAACATGATTAGTTTCTAAATGTATTTAATGAAATTACCAACATATCATCGAGAAAAAAAATTAAAACTTAAAATAACGTTATGCCTACTATTCTTAAACAAAAAGCTAGTACAATGAACATAAAACTAAATTAAGTAGGCATTAAAGCTATGCCAATGAAACTTAAATCAATTACTTTTTTTTATTTTATTTTTTTTGTTTTATATTATATTTTTTATTTTTACGAAACAAAAAACTCATAACAACTAATATTCAATAAAACTTACATCCATAATAAATTGAACCACACGTATTTTAAACAAAAAGCCAAGCTCTTTACTTCCTAAATAATTATTTAAGTGTATTCTAAATGTGCTGTGAGTGTAACAACGTCTGTTACACTGTGTCTAAACAATAAGAAATTACCAATTTAAAATTTTGTAATCAATTAGGCGTGTGATTTAAAATGTTTAGTGACATCATTTTTAAACAAGAAGCAAGTATCGAACTAAACTAAGTAGTAACTGAATATATGTATATATTATTTAAACTAACACCGATCATACAAGTAAAAAGTGATATTTAAAATAATGCTCACGCTACCGGCGAGCTAAGGCTTATGATCGCCTGTTCCATTAACAATTTGATACGAACAGACCGTCTGTCACCCGTGAGCATTCGCCAACACAACTTACATAACTGAACGAATAAAACTTATGATTAATTACTTTATATAATCTGATTATACCTATTTACTTCCAGTGAGTACAAAAGTGATTAACTCATTATGTAAATTGAGGTGCTACCAAACGGTGGAGATACACATGACAGTGGACAACACCTATACACAACAATCCTTGGACTCGACTGAACGATCAAACTTTAAATTTATGAATCATTTATTAGTACATAGTTTATTAATGTAGAAATACACGTTGATACAGAAATTACTGATAATGAACCGTAAAACGCTAAATAGTAAAAATAATTCTAAACTCTAAACTAATTAACCAACGCATGTTATAATTTACACTTCTGTGGGGACGTGATGAAACCCAACAGCGAATCGTGTTTGCTGCAAGAGTCGATTTCTAGTAATATTTCGTATAAAATAACTCAAAAATTATCTTATTGTCGTCAGGCATACACGTAAGTAATTAGGGTATTAGAGGAACAGTAAAATCGCGGCCGGTGCGCTTAAAAACGAAAACATTTGACTTCGCAGAGAAAAGAAACGTTACTTTTGTGTTAGAATTGTTTCTTTAAAATAGATGTCTTTCGTTAAAACACTCCACGCAGAGACCTTGATTACACACAGTACATCTAGTGAGTATTTTTTTCGTTTTCTTTGCGGCCATGGCGCCGCTTAGCGAAAGACGAAGCTTGGCGTAGCAGCCCACGCAGCGTTTCCTGATGGGTCCTTTTTCCAATACATGTTCTGATTCCGAATGATTCTGCTCACAAAATCCTGTAAGCCGACAAAAAATTGCTTATTATTCTGTTCGGGAAAAATCATTGCTTATTGCTAAAGTAAGTTTAAGTTTCAACGCATGTTACATTTAGCTTAAGTTTAGTATCATCGTATCATATTGTTTAGTATTTTTTTCAAGTTGCATGTTTTCAAAAACTAGTAATAACTTAGTGTTTTAAACACATATAAATTTAAAAGAAAAGAAGTAAATTGGCAGCTGAAACGTAAGGGAAAAAAATAACAGCATATTTATTTATTTCACAACGAAAAAAAAGGACTGCTATAAATTTTAACAGATTAGTAATGAAAAATACATTATTCAAAATACTTTATTCGCTCATTTTGTTATGTAAACAGCACACCAAGACATTAACACGACTTTGACAAACTTCTCGTAATTATACCATAGACCTTAAGATTCATACTTCGGTGAATTATACATATTTCTAATTACAACTGGCCATTTCAAAGTTTGCGTATTTACACCTTAATGTCTAACATATGTATGTTTGTATGTATGTATGTATATGCTCTAGTGACATTGCGTAATCTAGGGCCGTTAGTTTGTTCACCCATCTATGCAATAAACTAAAATAATTAAATGAATTATTTGAATATTATATGTATTTTCTTTTACATAGTGCTAAGTTATATTTCAAATGTTTAGTACGTAACTAATTAAATACTGATAATTCTCTACAGAGAAATTATAATTGCGTTCTTACTTATAAGTCAGCTGAAATTTTAGATTAACTCACCAAGTTATCTTATTGTAAATACGGAAATCAAGCAATTCGAAAGATCATTTGATTTTCACAGTCGTAGATGGAAGGAAATCGAAATTTATTAGAAAATTTGTCTTACTTAAAAAATAAAGTTTAACACAATTTTGTCATTTAATGATTTTTTTTCTTGTATGATATGATATCTTTTATGAACATGAATAATTATTTTAGCAACTTGTTTTATTTACTAGTGTCAGTTTTTTATAATAAACCACGTCTTAACTAGTCCTTTCTATGTACTAGTAGTTATTATTAATGAACATGAAGAAATAGGTTTTCAATGTTCGAATAACCGACACTATTGATTATATTTTAATAGGGCACGATTGTTGATCTCATCGTGGGCCTTAATAAGCGATTACCGTAGCTTGAATGCCCAGCTCAAGCACAGCTCAAAATGATAGCGGAAAATTATAAATGAAATGAGCAGTTTTTTGGAATGGACTTCCTTATCGCACTGTAGGTGAGGGCTGAGGAGTTAGACCGAAAACCGTTTTGCAGGCATCTTTTGCATCGCCTAGAAAACTGTACAGGATAAAAATAGCTATCCTTCTTCAAACGAGGCTTGTGGAGAGTACTTTACGGTAAGCAGCGGCTTGACTCTGCCCCTTGCATTGCTGAAGTCCATGGGCGACGGTAAGCACTCACCATCAGGTGGGCCGTATGCTCGTCTGCCTACAGAAGCAATAAAATAAAAACTTTTTTCTTGAAACTTTTTCCATCGATTCAGTAAATTTTGAGAATATGCAAAAATATTTATACATTCATAGTTTTACTGTTTAATTACCCCTTTTTTTCATACAGTATTTTTTGATAAACGCGTATTATTGCTATATTTTTTTGTTTGTTAGTAAGCATACATGTGTATGTTAATTTTTTTTATTTTTCATAATTACTTAATACATACAAACACAAGAAAGTGTGGAGCTCGGTTCCAGCCGGGTGCCCATGAGACACCTCTTTCTCTTTTTTTTATTTTTATTGCTTGGATGGGTGAACGAGCTCACAGCCCATCAATTACTGGAGCCCATAGACATCTACAACGTAAACGCGCCACCCACCTTGAGATATAAGTTCTAAGGTCTCAGTATAGTTACAACGGCTGCCTAACCCTTCAAACCGAAACGCATAACTGCTTCACGGCAGAAATAGGCAGAGCGGCGGTACCTACCCGTGCGGACTCACCAGAGTCAAGTCCGTGTATACCGCGGGAACTCACTACCATCCCATTAACCGTGTAACAAACAGCATCACATTTAGGTTTCGCGCAACGCCACTCAATTTCGTTTCGGCGTTGGTTATACATAAAAAACCTCTCTTTTTTGTATTTCATCATTTCCTTTCCTTTTGCTGTCGTGATGAAAAATACTGGAAAGTATGATTAACAAGATTACATTAATTGTTTAAAAAAACAATCAATACAATGTTCGACACGTTTTATTTATTACAATATCTGCATTGTTCATTGTGAATACTACATCAATTGTTTTGAAAAAAAAAAGCACATGTTTTTTTAATTTAAAAAAGTGTGTGTGTGTTTGTGCAAGTCACACATGGTAGAAGTGAAACTTATAAATAAGATATAGATATATTGACTATCCCACTACACAGAAGCATACATGAGTCGACTATTATCAAAGCCGGCAATCTGACTTTTGGACAATGATTGGTAAATCAGAAAAACGAATTATTGACTTTGTATTCCATTGGCAGTCACAAAACTCTTCGGAACGACATCTTAGATAAATAACAGATTAACTATTAACCTTTATTTAATGCAGGTTTTGAACCGTATTCTTTGAAGGAGACGATTATATTCAAATCAATCTGTATTGACATATCAATAAAAATTTTTTGTCCAAATGCACAGATTGCCACCTTTGATAATAGACGACTCACATATGGACAATGTTTAGTAGACAATAGTGGGGATGCTACGAAGAGTCGCACAAAGAGGAGACCGAGAACGTCTAATGTGTTCTATCTCATTCTCTCGCCGGCTGAATCCTATACATTTATGTGTTTGTGTCTCTATGGACTTATTTTTTCGTTTCATCGAGGTTGAAATCACAACGTTTCTAAAAAAGTTTCACTTCAAAAACCTTAGGTGTTTCGATTTAATTAATCTACAGTAATATTATAAATGCAAAAGTAACTTAGTTTGTCCACTGCGCTTTCGTATCAATATCACTGTTTAGCTCTGGTTTCCGCCCACACGACATACAGTGTGGTTCACTCAAGCACAGCTGCCGGCGGAATATATTTGCTACACCTCTTTTAATAGATATACGAGTATTCTTTGGGTTTTTGACTAGTATACGTATTTAATGTTAAGTCTAATTAATACGTTAAATAATACAAACTAGCTCGTGTTTACCTACAAAGGTCCTCGTCACGGACGGTGGCTCTTACCCGAGCAGGCTGATAATTTTAATTAATAGTTCTTATTACAAGATAAGTTTATAAGATAAAATTAGATTAGATTATATATTAAACATATAAAAACTTATATTAGTTAATACCGTATTAACATATGTTTAGTATTAGTAATGACGTGCAGTAGTTTGTTATGTAACGACATGTTTAAAAAAATATTTTCTTTTGTACGATAAAGGGTAAACTTGTTGTAAACTTATTATTGCTTTTTCCGTATTCCTATAAAGCTTCTTTTTATCAAACCATGTGACCCACTCCATACATAATTTCGTTTAGATTACTATTGTACTTCAATCTTGGGGGGTGAATATGCGTGTTTGTTATTCCCAAGATTTTCGATCCTTCCGTGACCACATAGGCACTACAACCCTTCGTACGATGGGTAGAGCAGTACCACCGACACAATTCCTTCCCTTTGTACACATTCGGTAGGAAAAACGTGAATCCTTGTAAGGATAACAGAAGTCTGCCTTTTTGGGAAATTGACACTGCAACTGAAAAATATTAATTTAAAATAAGAATTATTCGTTCTTTTTTTTATGAATGGGCGAACGATTTCCGAAGCGCAAGCGAATACACGTTTCTCTTCTAGTTAAGTGCTCAACGGGAAGGTATGACAATGCTAATTCCACCGCCCACTTTGAAACATTATGTATAAGTCTCTATCATATATGCATAATAACGGTCTTCCCGAGCCTCAAAATCTCAAACGCATGACTGCTTTGCAGCAAAAGTCCGGACATGCAATGCGCCCTAATAGTACCCGTAGTAATTACGCAAATTATAATTTTACGGGTTCAATTTTAATGTTACATACGATGCTATTTATTTCTTGAAGGCATTCGCAAATTTTGAGTTAAGTAGTTTTTTTATACTTGCCTGCGGGATTTCAACACCGACACCGTGGTGTCGCTCAATACGTCTTCACCGGCCTTTCGTTTGGCTTTAAGCTGGAAAGTGCTTTTCATGAACAATGTAATACCAAAATAATCTTATTTCGCTTCTTTTTTTTTTGCTCGAAATAGAAGATAATGGTAAACAGTCAAAGTCAAGCTGCTGGCCTGTGACCATAACGCGGTATCCGTAGACGTCGAAAAGAACTTGTCTTAGTTACGAATAACCTAAATTGGAGCTTCAGACATTAAGAAAGCAGGGATTAAGTAAATAATAAAACTGCATTCTAATCAAATTCAATGTAGTTTTTAAACTCAATTTATTTCTTCGGTTAACAAACCACGATATTTTTTTTATTGCCTATGTAGGCAGACGAGCATACGGCCCACCTGATGGTGAGTGGTTACCGTCGCCCATGGACTTCAGCAATGCCAGGGGCAGAGCCAAGCCGCTGCCTGCTGCTTAATACTCTCCACAAGCCTCGTTTGAAGAAGGACATGTCATAGAGCTCGGGAAACACCATGGAGGGGAGCTCATTCCATAGCCGGGTGGTACGTGCCAAAAAAGATCTCTGGAAACGCACTGTGGATGACCGCAGTGGCTCCAGGTAGTATGGATGAACTCTACTCCGGTGGCGGGCGGTGCGATGGTAAAAACGAGATGCCGGTATCAAATGATTAGTGCTGTCTTCATTAAGTGGATAAAATTCGTGTCTAATTTAACAAATATTGTGCACTGTGCTGCTTTGGGGGGTCGTGCGTGTGTGGGAATCCTTTGACGGTCAACAGTTGCATGTCGTTCAACATTAACATTTTAGCTCGGCAGCTCTTACTGTTGAACGAACTGCATCTCCAATACGTGATCCCAGACGTCCCAGACTGTCGGGCGTAGCAAAATGTATAGTTCTGGTATAGCAGCAATTTTTTGCCAGCACGTGACATCAGTATGGATATTTCTGAAAAATTACATTTATTATAGTTTACATTTGGTTGAAGAGTTTTTCAATTAACTTCGAAAATAATGGCACACCATTATTTTCGAAGAACTTTCAGCTGGTGCTTTGGAGACCTAAAAGATCTCGAAACTAACCTACCCTTTGGTGCGTTTGAGACCTAATCAGTCTCCTAAAAATACAGTTTTGAAAATAATGTTATATAATACCTATCTTCCAAAAAGCCAATGACATGTATTTTGAAGTTTTTGTGGGTCAAAAATAGCCAATTGCTCTATATTTTGCTAGGTTCGCACCACGGTTCGCACGCAGTTATGACATTAGAATAAACCACAAATACCCAAAATAAAAAATTCATATCGATTGTATCTCGTACCGCAACCGAAAATAGTTCAATATGTTATATATTTGTCTTACTCATACTTACAGAACTTTACATGTTAGAGCCTCTCGTAAGAAGTGAAACAACACGATTATAGTCAACGCACAATACAAGAAATGCTGCAAGAAATCTGATAGATCTCGCAAAGCAACGATCGTGTTAAAGCTATAAATAAAAAAAACAATCGAGATCTTATTGCGTTTTATTAGTTTTGTTCAAACGATATTGTTAGAGACGTAGCTTTGAGATGCAGATTATACATGCTTATACAAGGCATGGTTCTTTTTTCCTAACATTCTTACTAGCTCATAATTGAAAAACAGTACAGTCGGATTACATGTAAATTCATTTATTTTTATCAAGTAAATCTATAATTAAACTACTTTTTTATTTTTTTTATTGGCCTTGTAGAAGAAGAGCATTCGGCCCAGTTTATGATTAGGAGTTACCGCGGCCTATAGACATCAGCAATGCTAGGGGCAGAACTAAGCCGCTGCCGCGCTGCCTACCGTTGAGTACTCTAAGGTATTTCATTGTCATTGTCATTGTATTATTTCTGATGTTGCGAATACGGAATACTTTAATTCCGTAGTTTTGATTATGCCTACAATTCACAAAACCGAAGAATATACGAAGTAATTCAATGTTAAACTTTATTTTCTTTCCGGTTAATAATATGTACACAGTTATTACTAAATGTGTACCATTTATTTACTAATATGTCATATCAAACAACGGCCCAATTACAGCAGTATCAAATTTAATTAGCCTTGTAGTTGTTAAGACTTGGTGTCCAAGTTATTTCGTGGTTTGACTAGATTCAATTTTGTATGTGACTAAGGATTCACTTTTTCTACTGTGATGATTTACTTCAGAAATTATAGATAGTATACATAACGTGACCGTTTTGAACGGGACTGTCCCTTTTTATAATTACGAGTCCCGGTGTCCCCGAAACGAACTCTGAAACCCAAAATTGTCCCGTTTTCGATCGAACGTGAGCGTTGTGAGCTATAATAACAAAATTTGTTCCTCTAATAAATACAAATATAACTAAACATCTAGAGTATATATCGACGCTTGAAAGGCAAACGTGACTAAGCGACAATGCGTTAACTTTACAGTAGACTAATTTAAAGTTGAAATACCTGAAAAAAAATCTATTTTAACGAATCAAGCTGTAGGATTGAAATTATTTTAATAGACCTTAGAAATATTTTTTTTTTGCGCATCGAATATGGGTATTGCCTATCATTTATGTACAAAACAATTATTGTCGCTTAGTACGTTTGCCTTTCAAGCGTCGATATGTTCTTTAATTCGTAATTTTCAAACTAACTTTTCCGAATAATAACTTTAAAAAAGTACTGTTTTTATTTATTTGTTTGTTTTATTTAATATATTTGTACACACAGCTGTTAGAAAAAACACGACAATAAGGATACAGAGTACAAGGGCACTTCTTATTTCATGTTGAAATCTCTTCCAGTAGGCCCGCAGAAGGAAAGAACAATTAGGAACACAAACCTAGTGCATACAGTAAACATCACATATAATAATATAAACATATTACAAGATACAAAACAATACTGTTTTTTTTCCATTGTGTACCTGTCAATTGTCCCAAATAAACCAACGTCCCGTTTTGAGTAAAAATATAAATGGTCACGTTAAGTATAAGCTCTTATATATTTCCTAGCCTCGTACAAACGTATCGTTCTCGCTTTTAAAATATATCACGGCATTTAAAACATAATTAATAAGATATCATGAATAGAATCATAATTGAAACTATTTTTAAAGTTGAAACTCGCATTTTTTATTGTCATTACATTTATTTCCTTAATCATCAGTACCACGAAAAATATATCCGTAATGTTAGAAATAATACTATTGCAATGACAATAAAAACGCGAGACTAGCTTTAATCCAAGAAAACTACTCTTTTCGAACTCATTTTCTTATTCTGTGCGTATGATTTCCTGCAATGTGTAAGACTGTCTTATCGAGCATTCTGATTCGAACTGGGCATTTTTTGCTAACACGTTTGGAGCAGTACCACGTTACGCTGCCTTCCAAGCAAGATTTGTTTGTGGAGAAGGTCGACACACCATCGTCTAGTAGAAATCGACCGGTAGGCAATGGTACAAGGGTGTACGCTGAAAAAAAAAATTACAAAAATTTACTATACAAATTGTAGTGTGCATGAATCGATGCCCAAAACACATCATTACGGATCCTTTCGATCCATTAACGGTGCTTTTAGGTACCACAAGCACCGATCATCGTCCTCGTCGAGCCCGTTGCTTGCGACGAAGAGCTAGACGAGCGTATTAACCCATAGACACAGCCCACTGAGTTTCTCGCCGGATCTTCTCAGTGGGTCGCGTTTTCGATCCGGTGGTAGATTCTGCGAAGCACTGCTCCTGCTAGGGCCAGTATTAGCAACACTCC
Source organism: Bombyx mandarina (assembly GCF_030267445.1). Classification (NCBI taxonomy): domain Eukaryota; kingdom Metazoa; phylum Arthropoda; class Insecta; order Lepidoptera; family Bombycidae; genus Bombyx; species Bombyx mandarina. The sequence continues at coordinate 3,594,385 of NC_143213.1, forward strand.
CGATTTGAGCCCCGTGAGCTCACCTACTAGTTAAGTTTACGCTGAAATAGCCTCTCAATCAGCTTAAGTAGGAAAAAAAAATTAATCGATACCAGACGTAGGTCATATATCAGTCGCGAAGAAGTTCATTTAATTTTATTTTTATAGCCGTTTTAGGCAGACTGTCTTGATAAGTACTTAGCGGAGCCCATAGACATTAACAACCCACCTTGAGAAATTAGTTATAAGTTCCGGTTCTATAACATAACAATTGTCTCATTGTTCAAATCGAAACGCGTTACTGCTTCGTGGCAGAAATATGTAGAATGTAAGTATAAGCATTAAAAGAATGTCATCACACATTATCGTTTTTTCTCAGTAGCTCTTACTGCGCAATGAACTACATCATAATGAGATCGTTATCGGAGGTTGATCGTTAATTTTAAATAACCCGTACTCTGAATTATTTGATGATTATTACTCAACACAACGATGATTATTTAATGTTATATATATTTAACGATCAGGCGATTTTTGCCACTAAATACAAAAATATCAACGATTAAAAACTTACCGAGAAATCAATTTTGAAACATTCCGCTGTATTTGTTTGACTGTAAAACAAGAGGCCATTTTAGTCAAAACTTCCTACAAGAAGTTCTGACTTAATAAAATCAGTTATCATTGTTTCTAATGAAAATTATATTATTTCATATTCGGTTAGTTTTCCAAAATAATTTTAGGACTATGTTAATGATCCTTATGAAATCAAACAATAATAAAATCCATTAAATATTGCGAGTGGTCGAAGCATTAGGACTACTTTTGTTCGACTGAGAACAGCTTAGAATAGAAGAATTGTTTCCCATTAATGTTTTATTTTAGAATTAGCTAACTATCCATATATCGCAGCTTATGTATTGAAATGGCTTAACCAAAAAAATTAAGAAAATGAGATTTATTCTGCGAACGACTTATAAACATGTATTCTATCATTTTATTTTATAAACATTCTCTTTTAGTCTAGAAAAATACAAATAAACGTACCCTTTCCGTCTTTTTTAAATCAAGCGCATACCTTAAAGTATTAAAATCGAAAAATAAAATAAATAATACAATTCTTCAATTGAATTTTTGGAGTTTACCAAAATAAACAAGAATTTCGGATTAAGCTGCTTCATTCAATTCTAAAGGTGCTGCGATATATAGTTTTTTTGGTGATCGTTGTGATGATGCTCATAAGTTTATTAATGATTATGGCTTTCGTCAGCCATAACAACGACGTCATTGAATGTTATGGCGTAAGCACTGCATTCGCGTATGTATCTGTGCTTACAGTACCATCGGATTCTAGAACCGCCGCTTCGTTTACTATAGAAGGTATGACCTCCAAAAGTCATAGTCGTTTTCTTACGACGTGCTGTGAATAAAAAAATTATATTTTTCTATACCAAATGAAAATAACTAAAGCATTTGTTTATACTTTTTTTAAAGATTTTATGGCCTGGTAACACGACCTTTAAGCCGAGTCTTATATTTTCTTATTATATTCTGTTATAATGATGAAAATATGAGATGAGATGGCATGAACTAACGTCACTGTGAAACGATGGGTATTTACTGGGATTTTTTCAGTGGAATTTTTGGAAGATCTCGAGAAGGTACCTCCAGCGGCTTTGTATCGTTTTCCCACATGTATGCACTTTCCCAGATGTTAAACAGTTAGTAAACCACCGTTGCTACCCATTCAAACCTGAATAACGCTAAATGAACAAAATAAAACGATTCAAACGACTTCGGTCCACGCGTTCCCGCGAAAAAGTTCCTTTATATGTACTAAATATATAAACACATAGGCTTTCGTTATAAAACTACATTTATAAAAATATAGAATTAGTAATCGTTTTTACTGACGTAGAAAAACTAGTTTAGTGGTCCATTTGATGTAAAGTAAAATCCGAAAAGGATAAAAGATTCACGGCCGGAGTATGCAATATTGGTTATATGTAATCGAGGAATTTGAAAAAAAAAATTCGTCCTTAGGATTTAAGTCAAGACATCATTATTTCTCGCTACCAATATAATAATATGCAGCTTAAAATAACTCCACGCAAAATTGTTTACGATTTATAAACCTAATTAATATACCAAGAAGCTCTAATAATCCAACGGTATTCTAATTCGTTGTCTTACTATTCATGAGTTAGTATATAATAAATATGTATCGAAAATAAAATGAGTTACAAAAATTTGAAAACTTATTTAGAATTTAGCTTTCACTAAATAATAACCACAAATTTTCAGTCAATTGAAACCAGAGCTTTGGTAAAATTGTTTATTTCAATTCCACAATGAGTCACTATATTGTATAAAATATTACCACACACGTAAAACGTGCATTGGTAACAACAATTAACAATTAAGTTCATGGTTTTTTTTAGAATCAATTTAATATCGAAATGTCTAAAAATGTTCCCAAAATAGTAGCGCATCTAGTAGTAAGATTATATCTCTTTGTTGGATCCTATAACGTAGAAAGAGTCTGCCAAAAGAAGGCGAATAAATACATGGGTTGTTAAAAGAAATTCTTTTTTTTATTTTTCAGTCAGTGGAACTTGGTGTCTGAGAAACTTAGATAAAAATATTATTTTCTTGAATACTAACAATACCAAAGGAAGTGGAAGACTTCATTAAACGCAACATAGAATTTCTGTTTTAATGAAACCTAAAACTTAGCCAGACGCCAATTGAAATGCTTTAGGATGCAAAATTTATATTTTAAAATAAAATCATTTGGTACCTATTTCATGAAATTAAAAGATTTGTAAAGATTGTATTCTTTGTTGTTAGGTGGATTTCAATAGGCTATAATGTTTTTATGTTTAAATATATACAACCAGTATTAATTTTCTCTTTATAACGAACATTCCAAACTCTATTTAAATAAATATTATTCGTCATAACAAAACGATTTTCATTTTTAAATACTAAGCTATCTTTACATATTGCCCTTTATGTATGAAATACTTGGCCGGGGGATGTGTGTGTTCATTTTCTAGTTCTATTATAACGAAATTGTTGTCCAATTTGAGTTTCGCATTGCACCCTCTGCAGTTGTGAGTCGAGCAGTACCAGTGGTAATATTTCGTCTTCTTGCACTGTTTCTTGCAGTAGTACGTGTAATCGTTGTGCATCACCAAATGCCTTCCCGAGTAACGCGATTTAGCTAACAGTATCACTGAAACGTACGATTTTATTAGTACATGACGAGTGTGAAACTCAATAGAAATGTACCGGCCCACCTTTTTGCGAAATTATCGTAAAAAGCGACTAAGAGGTTTATCCGAAAATAAACAGTAGTGCTGTCTGAGTTTTTACCATCATACAGTGATCCATCTGTCATTTTTATTGATGATTAGGCGTATCATGAGTCTGCACGCCGTATACTATTCTGATTATTTCTGCAGCGAATACATCCTACATTATATTTTAAAATAGAGAGCGATTTAGTCATACAGTTAATAATTCGACCGCATCCATACCTCAAGGTAGGTGACGGCATCCAAAGTTTTAGTGCCATTGGAATAGCCGTTGCAAGTGAAATGGGAATGCATTGCTCCACCACAGAAACAGACCGAATATTTATTAACGCTGAGATCACAATACACGATTCTGATTCCATTAGATGAATAGACGTAGCTCCTGAACTATCTGCTGTTAAGTCTGTAAAATCCTGACCAAACATTTGCGCGTAGTTGACAAAGCTGCGTAGTCATTCGCCCCTTAATCTACTATTATAACTGTAAAATATTCTGATAATTAATATTGAAAAATAAATTTGGTAAAGGTGAAATCAACAGTATTTTTTATGCTTCATTACTTCACTAGACTACTACGGTCATATCTGCGTCACTAATATTTACACTTTATTTATACACTATGACACATCATCAAAGGCAATAGGTACGTTAGTTTCTTTTGTGAGAGAATAAAAAACAACTGAGACTTTGTAACATTTAATATTATAATCCAAATCACAAAAAAATACCGAATAAAATTTGTATTAAAAACGACATACTTAAAATAAATTATTATTTATCAAATATTGCTTGTTCTTTCGAAAGTAACTCATTATTATTTAATGTGGTCCACCCAAACGTTCATACATAAAAAACATATACTGATAGGAATGCATCCTAGCATTCAATTAAAGAATCAAGAACAGTATTATGAGTATGATATAATTTCGAATCAGAGAGTACGAATACGCTATGTGATTTACCTGAGTGCAATTGATGAAGTTATAAATCCAGTGCTTTTTTTTTTTAGAAATAATTTCGGGTAGAGAGTTCTTCGCCATTCTGATATTTAGCGGTTAGTGGAAATTATAGAGATTGCCCACCTGACTACATGACCTGCAGTGGAATATCAGATATCCTTAAAATGACAAAGCATTGAACAGTACAATATCTGTTATTCAAATGGAATTAAAACTTTGGCTTCATGCTTCAGAGTACCCATGGCGAGATTCACGCCAGAATATAGACTACCATAGAATTCGATTAACCACTAACCATTGTCTTAAGTCGATTGCACATCTACTCCAATAATAATACAATAATTATTAAGGCAGGTAATTAGATTTACAGTCAGTAACGTGAAAAATTCGGATACCCAAGATCTCAAACTCCTCAAATCGAACTTTTATATTGTAATAGGTTCTAATGTTCAATTTGACCACTTTTAGGGTACGATTGATTTAAATGACTTATTCAGTCAAAGCAGTCTCAACTAAAGCCCACGAAAAAAAAAACCTCACACGGACCTATACAAAATGTTTCTGTAAATGTTATTGCAAAAAGTAGAAACGAACTTGTTGTGATGCCGAAAGTTAGATTTTAACAAAATACCCATCTTTTATAATGTAATCTGGTGGAGAATGTGAGTGGTCCAGTCTGGCATTCATCAAAAATCTCGTTGACGGCTCACTGCCACTGTCCGTGATCAACCTAGCCTTGCACTTTCCCCCATTGGTGCAGTCCCAAATTGTGGTGTTCCGCGATTTCTTGTGGCAGTAGAACGTGTAGCCGTCGACCACAGCCAATTCCTTACCGTTGGGTCTTTTCATCCATTCCACAGTCGGTGCTGGAAATATAAGACGTTGCTGGTCATTATTTACATTACAATTAACACAGCGAAATACTTTCGTTTCGGTTTTGATTCGAGGTCTTTATTCAAAATTAATGACAATTTACGTATAATCACGGTAATCAAAACTCTATACGAAAATAAAACAATAATTAATTGAAACTGCAACATGTATTTGCATTGCCCCATAATAAAAGTATGCAATAATAAATGTGCAGATAACTAACACTATGTAAGACTAACAAAAATTAATAGGAAATCAATTATTTGTGAACATTAACGTTAGAAATTTTTCAATAAACTACCCTCAACATTTGATAATATATTTATCTGTAGCATCCATCGCCATAGATCTGCAATAGAGGCACGGGCCCTAGAATGTAAGAGCATTAGAAAAAAAACAAAAAACAAAGATTATTTTAGAATTTTTAACGGCGCTTTTTATTTTGGTCCGTGAGGGACTATTTGATACATCTTCTGTATTCAGAATTTCACAGGACAATTATTATTAGGAGTCCCAATGAATTCTAAAATAGCAAACTTGGGATTTTGTTTGTTAACTTTGTCTCGGAATGAAGGGGAATCTTTAGTAAAATTGTAATTGAAATGGGTCATTGTATTATTAAAGACGCCATAGTTTTTTGTCATTGAGGGTCGGGATTCTGATTTGGTTTTTTTTATTTTTATCGAATTATGTATGTTTTCGCTAATCTGGACGACAATAAACTATTACATAATAGCAATACTCATAATTTAAAACATGGATAAAATACTTATGACATCCAATTTTACAATTAATTACATTTTATCAACATAGTATCAAACTTACTAAAAGGTTAGTAATTATTATTAAACTGCATATGATTACTATATAATTTCGATTTAACTAAAAGATTCATAATAAAATAAGTTTAAATTTAAAAAAAGTACATCATCTAGACAAATTTCACTAAAATATTATATATAAAATATTTTTGAAGGTTTTAACATTAATTGAAACGTCATTAATCTAACTAACTTACGCTATAAGAATTTATTTAGTTTTCTAAAAACAAAAATTCGAAAAGTGATAATTCCGGCCATCTTAAAACTAAGAACAAACTTAACTAATGATTATTATCTTTTAAAATCAAGACAACAACTAATTTTATATCTAAGAAGCACTTGAGCGTGCCCCTGGTATTACCAATGTCCACGAGATACAGTAACTTCTTATCATAAGGTCCAGGTCCAGGTCCAGACGGTCCACGTCTGGTCGTCTGCATATAATGGCAAAAATAATTGAATAAACACATCTACGTTTTGTTAAATTAATATTGAATAATAATAAAACAATCAACTAGTTTCAAAGACACAGCAACTAACAAATAAATAAACAAAATGAACCGATAAAGAATTACCGTGTAAGCTTAAAAACTATAGTAGGATAAAAAAAAGCTAAGACTATAATAATAAATGGTAAATATTCCGAAGCGTGACGCAAAGCTATTTGCCAGAAAAACGTTTGATTTGATACATTTGGACATCATTTTTGTGACATGGATAAGATAAAAAGTAATTTTGGATTTTTGCTTTTTAATCGCGGTCTGGAAAATACAAATTGTCGTAATTGAAACTGAATCAACCTATGTTATTGAATGAGAATACCTGCATAATAAATTGAAAGTAGCATGTTTTTTGCGCCAAAAATTTTCGAGAAATACATTAAAACTGAACACGAGAAGAGTATATTGTGATTTTGTTTTGATAAGGCATATTATAAACATTCCATAAAGTTGTGTCATAGTCCTTAACTACTCTTCAAAATTCCCTTCCTATGTATGTTTGGATTATATTCCAACTCTCGAGGATTTAAAACTAGCTTTCCTAAGAGTAGCATCAAGCGAATCTCTTCTAAGCGCGATAGACTGTTTACAATTAACAAACAAGAAAGAATGACATCAAAATTATAATAATAAAAACAGAAAAGTTATCTGATCTCTTGGAACATTAATAAGGTAATTTTACTTACTACAGTTAAGTTATTTTCGTAATACTCAATCCACAGACAATCAAAATAATATAATAAAATATTAAAGTAAAAGGAGACAAATTACAAACTGAAAAGAAGCCAAAGAAAAAATTCGTTATGGAAATAAAACTGGGCGGCCTAATCGAATAGGAATTTACATTAATTACAGTCGAATAAAACTTACAGGATTAGTCCACAAGGAAATGTTACTCAATAGCATTAGATTGACCTCAATATCCCGTTTTATTTGGAAATTAAATTGGAAACATTAGAATTTAAAAATCACATCGATCAGTATTCGCGTCGTTTAGTTTTTCTAAAATTATTACGTCTATAATAAACGCCGTTCGCTATATAATAATCATCGTTTTTATGATTGTGAATGAAATTGTGCCGCACAATGTTGTTCCCCGCCATGGTGAATCTCGCTTTGCACGATATCGTTGTTTTTGTACACCTCCATGAAGTTAAATATCCGTTGTCATTCACTAGATAAAACGGATATCCTTTAACCAGATATATAGTTTTGCCATGTAGGTTTAGGAGCTGCAGAACTGAAAACCAAAAATGGGAAATTGAGAATCGGGCTTGCAATTGACAGATTTAGGATTCAAAAAAACGGACCGAACATCGAAAAATAACGTCATTTAAAAATAAGAAATAAAAATTACATAATTTTTATAGTAAAACACCAAGTCTGTTGGGTTTTTAAAGTATATTAACATTACTGAAGAATAAATGTTAATAATAAAAACTACAGAGAACCATACTGAACACAAAGACATGACTTGACATAATATTATATTTTATTTTCTTACGAGCAAAACTAGTTTATATCTTATTGGTATATTTTAAGCACTCACGATCCTTTCCCATGATTCTGGATATTTTTGGGCAAAACAGGAAAAATAACTATTATTATACAAACATATTTTGAATAAGTAAATTTCATTGAAATAAATTTTATGAGCTAGAAACTCTCTCTTGCTTTAATATATTAAACAGTAATTTGTAACTCAAAATAATGGAATGGAGAAGATATATCCCCAACCTACACTATAATACTTATTTTTATTCGTCAATATTTCGATCTAAGATTAATTTTGATCTTCTATACATCAGATTGAAGTATAATTTTATGCATATCAAAACACAATCATCCTATAAAAACATACTTATTGCTAAGTACTTAATTCATTTTATTAAAGTGTTAAAGCTCAAGAGAAAAAATCTACTTTTCACTACAAACACGATTAAATAAATTTCTAGACGAAATAAGACGCTGCAGTACTTTTATTTTAAAGCCTTTCGAGTTCGTAAGTTTGGTCGTTGTTTTTTTTTTTTTTTTATTCCTTAGGTGAGTGTACGAGCTCACAGCCCACCTAGTGTTAAGTGGTTACTGAAGCCCATAGGCCATAGGCATTTACAGCATAAATGCGCCACCCACCTTGAAGTATAAGTATATAAGTTCTAAGGACTCTACAACAGCTGCACCACCCTTCAAACCGAAACGCATTACTACTTCACGACAGAAATAGGCGGGGTGGTGGTACCTACCCGTGTGGACTCACAAGAGGTCCTACTAATAGTAAAGTGGTCCCAGTGGCTTCTGGATATAGGTAAAATGAGGTCCTAAGCCGCCGAGGACTCTAATTAATGAAGGCGGGGAACGACTCTGAGTTGAAACAGCAATACTGTACACGGTTTGCACACTCGTTGAAGCGATTGATTGGTGCGGGAAACAGAATAGGTCCCCGGTCCATTCCCTGTTCTAAAAAGCTATATTCGTACAATAAGCCCCTTGCTAATAATGTAACGTAATGGGTCGTGATCGTGTGTCAGTTGCGCTATGACAATCTTCATGTTTTGGCCTATTAAAAATTTGGCTCTGCATCTCGGCGAAGTCCTGGTACATCTCCAGAAGCCCCTCTTATCTGTTTTCCCGCCGTTCGAGAAAGTGTAGCCATTAATCAGCGCATATTCGCCACCACCAGACTTTTTCCTCACCCACTGAACTGAAACGTTATTTAATTATACAGTTTTGTATTAATTTGAAACAAAACTCACGTACGGAAATCGAATTTATTATATGCATCCGGTCCATTGTTCAACATCAGCTTCTACAGGTATTTTTTGGAAGTGACAAAAACAAATTTGAAATGTGTATAACGAGAGAACGCAGTTTTTAACAGCTTAGAAATAGTTTTGGTCGTTCGAGCTTTAGACGACGGCCATAAAACTGTACATTTTTTTTGTCTTGAATCACTGACTGATGTATTAACACAAAGCCTAAACTACTAGGACTACAGAAATTTGAGCAGTGGCTTTTTTTATAGAAACTATCCACTCCAACCAATTTCACCCCTATGGGTAAAATAAGGAATAATTAATAGTTGTATGCAAATCCATAATTTTCAAAATAAGATACACGAAATTTTAAATATATCTGTACCTGGTTATTTATAATGTATATATTTATCGACGTTTTTTCAAGTAGCATATATATGTACGTATATAATTGGTTACCTATGAAATTGTCGCTTTAAAATAGTGGCCAAAGTTAATACATATATAGTATGTATATGGCAATTAATTCTAAATTCAAACTAAGTTTGTCGATTATAAATTATCCTACGAGGTTTCCGTGGCTAGACGTCGCTCGCCATACTTGGGACTCTATCTATGGCCGAAGATGGTAATTGCCTGGGCCAAACATATTAATGGCCCGCCCACTAAACAACTCTCCTGCACTTTTGCCCGACACTCGAGACATAATCTAGGCAAGGTAAGAGAGATTCTGCAGGCAATAACACAACCAGACGCGTAGCTCTCGCCATCTCGCCAAGATCACCCCTCGACTATGTCTGCGCATACTGTACCGATGAGTTTGTAGTTTCGTATATTTTAAGCTTTTGCGACCTTTTTTTCCACAGGAGAAAATCGCCAGACCCCCATCCGCGCATCGGGTGGGCTATGTGGGAATTGAACTACACTAAACACTCCTGTCGATCACCGCCGGCGCCCTACCTCGGACGGGGCCGGTGTCATCCGAGTTAAAAAAAAACTGTAAATTCAGATATGAATTAGATATATACATACATATACTATATTTCATTATTTCCAAGACAAACACGGAGCTCGGATACTTCATGTTTTGAATCAATTCCAATTCAGAAAAAAATCACCCCCTGTACATTCAACATATTCTTCGTGTTGATTTATTCTGTATTATTATTGTACAATATCTGTATTATTTACGTCTACAACTAAGACATGAAATGATCGACATGCCTTTTTTTTTAAATAAATGACCTTTACATGTTACAACATAATAAGTACAATCTTAGAAGTTACTGTTTTTATGAAAAAAACTAGTACAAATATTTTACATCCTGTAGTAGTTAGAAAACATAATTATCGTCGTAAGTTTAATTATTTCACCGGAAGTGTTGGCCTTTATTAGTTCTCAGTAGTACTAAAATTAAATATTGAAATTTACACGCATAACAACACTTAAGCTATACAATAAATAAATAAAGCTAATAAATATTATAATACATTTATTTTTACAATTTTATTAATCCATTACATAATCTTAGGCTTCGTTTACGGTGGTCACTTACAACCTGAAATACATCCCGTTGCGAAAAATAGCTTTCGGAGGCGTATGATCGTGATTCCAAGTAGCTTTTATTATTTCACTTTCACAACTTATTGTGAAACGAGCTCGGCACGTTGAAAACGCTTTTGTGCAACGCCAAGTGGATTTGAAACTGGATTTTCGATGTAAGCAGAAAGTATACCCATTGACAAACGCCCGTTTTCGACCTAAAGGGTCTTTTATCCATTGTACTAAAAGAAATAGTCACAATTAAATATATTAATGTGCACGTCCGGAAAAATAAGGATGTGGAGAGGCTTTTTGGTGAGCCAAATATGCTGAGGGAGATGAAGGCACGGAGGCTCGCATAGCTCGGGCATGTAGTACGTATGGGGCAGGATCGGGCTGTGAAACGGGTGTACGCGGGTATACCGGAGGGATGCCGCCCCGTACGGAGGCCCAAGTACCGCTGGTCTGAGGCTGTGGAAGGAAATTTACGTGAGCTCCAAGTGTCGGACTGGCAAGGTGTTGCGCAGCGCCGGGATGAATGGCACATTTATCACTTTTTATTATTATTCTCATTATCCTCTCGCAGGTCTGCTGGAAGAGATTTCTTAAAGAAATAAGCAGTGCCTTTGTACTATGTCTTTTTTCTGTGTGTACATAAATAAATAAATAAAAATTAAATAAAAAATGGCAAAGTTTATTGTCGGAGGCCAAGACCCACTTCGGGGTCATAGCGCCAGCGCAGCAGTAGTAGTAGCTTCATTTTCGTGAACACGTAAATGAGCCAAACGAGTTTGTAACTAAGCTATTAAACAAGAACAAAATGATAGATGATAAAGAAGTAGGAACTACTTACTTATGAAAGAAGTATTTCGCAAAAAGTATCCCACAAAATGTCATTAGCATGGAGCTGTAATTAGAAACAACAGATATATGTAGTACCTTCAGAATCTCCACATATACAAGACGAGATACTCTTCATTTGGGAGATCGTGCGCGACTTGACTTTGTTACTGGAGTTAGCGTAGCACGTACTATTTTTTCATATGACCAGGAATACACGAAATCCTGTTGTCTAACAATGAATTAAAGTTAAGGTTAGAAAGGTTTCATCAATAATACACACATTGTCATCCTGGGAGGGTATTTTCTGTAATTATTGTATTAGAAAACTTCCTTGGACTGTTAAATTGCACCAATATAGCTACCGTAAGCTAAGAAGGTATTCAGAGACGGCTCTTGCTTTTGAACCGTGAACCGAGTATCGTACACTACGAAGGGCTCGACGAGTTAACTAACCCATAAACACAGCTCACTGAGTTTCTCGCCAGATCTTCTCAGTAGGTCGAGTTTCCGATCCGGTGGTAGACTCTGCGAAGCACTGCTCTTGCTAGGGCCAGTGTTAGCCACCTACACGTTAGGGCGAAACTGATATAGCCTCTCAAGGCTATCATCATAGGTAGGAAAAAAAAATTACACTGTACAAGATCCTTGCTTCATTATATTTTCGCCGGCTTGTATCCGGCAAGTGTCTTTGTTGTACGATTTACAATTTGTACAGAATTCCGTCTCTAATAATGAATGGTGACGGTAAATGGTCGTGCTGAGATTGCGCCTTTTGCACTTTGTTGTCCACAACAATGAACCTAGCCCTACACGTCGACGAGGTTCTGGAGCATCTCCAAGCAGTCACCTTATCGTTCTTATAGGCCAACGAGTACGTGTAGTTACAGCACACAGCTAAAATCTTCCCGGATATATTCCTTACGTACAAAACTGGAAAATAAAAATATACATCTGTATAAATAGAACAAAAATATAAGAAATTGTTACCACATGCACCGGTCACCGTCCTCGTCGAACCCGTCACTTGCGACGAAGGGCTCGACGAGCGAATTAACCCATAGACACAGCCCACTGAGTTTCTCGCCGAATCTTCTCAGTGGGTCGCGTTTTCGATCCGGTAGTAGATTCTGCGCAGCACTACTCTTGCTAGGGCCAGTGTTAGCATCACTCCGGTTTGAGCCTCGTGAGCTTACCTACTAGTTAAGGTTACGCTGAAATAGCCTTCCAAGGCTATCAGCTTAAGTAGGAAAAAAAGAAAAAAAAAGGAAATTGTTTTGTTTACATTACATTACAATATCATTGGCAAAGTACAACAAATCATATAACTCCTACATTGTAGTTAACGTCTCTGACTGTTAAGCCGAAGGTCGTGGGTTCGATTTCCAAGCATGACGTATGATGAACAGGTCAGTTTACTCCTTGTCTAGGCGTTTATTATCTATATATGTGTATATCTGAACGTATATAAGTATGTATATCAGTCTCTGGTTCCTATAATATACATAATCCTAATTTGGAGCCAGATAATCATGCGTGATTTGTTCCCGTTTATTATTACCATTATTACCATATTAGAACTAAAACGTTTGGTTTTTAAACCAAACAGCCAAGTAGACCTAATTACATTTTATTAGTTTTTAAAACGAAGGAGTTTCTAAGGTGTTTATTGTTATTTTTATAGCCTTTTAAGTTTCAATTTTCACAGTTTTGAATTAATACATTTCATTTTACTATGTAATTTAATATATTTTTACATTTTATAACTGGTTACATCAAATTATGTAGCGGTGAGGGCATGTGTCGAATAATAAAATAATCGTGGCGGTTAATAGTGTCATCGCCTTTAAACTACGGACATGTGAAAGAAACAGCGAAACAGCTACTGTCTAAATAGATATTTGATCATATTCGAATAAACAAAATTATATAGAAAACTTTCTTAGTAACTTTTAACATATATTTAAAACAAATTTCACTGGTAGTAGGACCTCTTGTGAGTCCGCACGGGTAGGTACCACCACCCCGCCTATTTCTGCCGTGAAGCAGTAATGCGTTTCGGTTTGAAGGGTGGGGTAGCCGTTGTAACTATACTGAGACCTTAGAACTTATATCTCAAGCTGGGTGGCGCATTTACATTGTAGATGTCTATGGGCTCCAGTAACCACTCAATACCAGGTGGGCTGTGAGCTCGTCCAACCATCTAAGCAATATAAAAAAAATTTCATTTGCAAAAAAGGCTTTCGGTTAATTCGAAAGTTTATAGTAAACACCATTCCGGATAATGTATTTAGACGGTTGGTGGTCGTGAGTCAAGTGAGCTTTCGTGAGCTTGTCGTTGTTTAATGTGAACCTGGCTTTGCACTTCGTAGACGATCTTCTGGTACACCGCCACGCTGACGAATCTCTGGTGGATAATGAATACGTGTAATCGAATAGCAATGCAAACAGTTTTCCGGATGCAGTTTTTACCAGTTGAACTGAAAAATAATGTTCATTAATCGTTTTACACTCACACTAACCTTGTAGTTTCAAATGAACAAGAAGTGTTCTGAGTACGTTCAAATTTGAATAGAGTTTTTTTTTTATTTTAATTTTTTATAGATGGACAAATGAGATTGGGCATTAACGGGGCAAATAGAAGTTGTTAATGCCGCAATAGATTACCCTCAAAGTTTCTGACCAGATATTCTAAGTGGTTCGCGATTCCGATCCAGCAGTTGATTCTGCGAAGCACCGCTCTTGCTAGGGCCAGTGTTACTTACCGAGCTCTCGATTGCCTCCATCGACCATGAGAGGTGAACAAGACGTGACGGTAGGCATCAGGTGGGCTGTATGCTCGTTTAGCTACAAGGGCCATAAAAAAAGAAAAGAAAAAAAAAACAACAACAACAGAAAACGATTCTCCGCTTGCCACCGAGTTGTCAAGGAATTTTATTTTACAGCAGAAAAATCGAAATCTTATTCTTATTCTTATACCTTTAAACGAGCAATTCTTGTATACCTAGTCAGGTCATAAATTCTGTCACATGTTTAATGTAAAATAATTGAAACAAGTTTATTCATTATGTAACCATTCATATACCAAAATGAACTTAACAAAACATAGATTCTTATGACACTAAAGTTTATTCAAAATGACCTCCGTGATTTTGAATACAGGCCTTCAATCTGCGCGGCCAGTCGTCTATCGCAGCACGAACGAGGTCCATGTCAATATCGGCGGCTGCCTTAATCAAGGATGTCTTGAATGACTCCAAATTGGGATGAGGCTTTGAGCACGCCTTTTCCTCCAAGTGTTGCCATATCTTGTAATCTAACGAATTCAAATCTGGACTGGAGGAGGGCCAGTCTTCGTGCCGGATGAAGTCGATTTCACGCGCCGCCAGCCAGTCTTGTGTGCTCTTCGCTCTATGAGCTGGCGCCGAATCTTGTTGGAATACCCAGTGCCTGTTATTGAACATGGTATGAGAAACAGGTTCCACAAGGTTCGTCAGGACTGTATTTTGATACACAACTGCATTCGTTTTTACACCTTTCTCACAAAAATGTACCTTTGTTAAGCCCCAATAAGAAACTCCCAACCATACCATGAGCGAGGATGGAAAATGACCTCGTTGGACACGCGGAATACGGTTGCTCGCTTCTTCACTACTGTGTGCGTACACCTTATCATTTTGTTTGTTGTAGCTCTCTTCTACGGTAAAAATTTTTTCATCCGAAAAAATAAGTTCCCGATATTTTTTTCCCGCGTACCGCTTCAACAAAGCGCGGCATCTCTTCAGTCTCAGGTCCATTAGACGAGCATTCAAACGATGTCCTGTTTTTCTTCGATATGCCCGAAGCCCTAAGTCTTCATTTAACACCCTTTTCACCGTGGTTCTGTTTAACCCCATCTGAAGGGCCAACAGTTTCTGCTTACGTTTGGGATTTCTTAGAATTCGCGCCTTCACAGCTTTTATTACTGCTGGAGTCCTAACAGACCGAGGGCGACCACTTCTTGACCTGTCATCTACACTAGAGTCTTCATTGTATCGTTTGATGGTACGATAAACGAATCTTTTGGTTATATTCAAATTTTTCAGTATGTTAAAAATTTGAATTGGCGCGTAACCGCAACGATGCAACGCAATAACTGCAACACGGTCTTCTTTAAGCGTCCACTCCATATTTAAAAATGTGTAAAATTCTAAAAGTATACATTTTTATTTTCATGAACAATTCGAAATTCGAATTCAATAAACTTTTTTGTGGCCAGCATTATAAAAGAAAAGTTTTTACTGTGTGACAATACTTATGACCTGACTAGGTATATATAATCTGAATCTCGGAAACGGTTCCAACGATTTTCATAAAATTTAGTACACAGGGGATTTCAGGGGCGATAAATCGATCTAGCTACGATTTATTTTTAGAAAATGTTATTTTATTCGTGTTTTCAATTATCAACTCTTCCCGACATCTATTGGCGAATAATAATACTATTTTTCTTAATTGAGGGCAACTAACCGCTTTAAAGACACAACAAGATGGCGTTATCAAAAAAAATCATCTAGTGACATTTAATGAGTACCGAACTACAATTTAATATAAAGTCCGTCCATAATGACAAATTTATCTTGCTGGTGGTTATGCTCTAGTCTCGCCCGCAGCATCGAGCGCCCGTCGTCAGCTATCGTAGCGCGGGCTCGGCAATTGTTCTTCTTGCATCGCCACATCGCCCCGGACTTTTGTTTTATTGCGTAATAGAAACAGTACTGGTTTATCAACGCTAGACGCGTTCCCTGGTTGTTCCTCACGTAACGAACTGTAAAATGTTCAGTTTCATATGGGTATTAAACGTGGTGGAAGATAACGAATTATGTTAGTTTAAGCTTAGAAGTCGTCGTGGCCTAAAGGATAAGACGTCCGGTGCATTCGTATGTAGCGATGCACCGGTGTTCGAATCCCGCAGGCGGGTACCAATTTTTCTAATGAAATACGTACTCAACAAATGTTCACGATTGACTTCCACGATGAAGGAATAACACCGTGCAATAAAAATCAAACCCGCAAAATTATAATTTGCGTAATTACTGGTGGTAGGACCTCTTGTGAGTCCGCACGGGTAGGTACCACCGCCCCGCCTATTTCTGCCGTGAAGCAGTAATGCGTTTCGGTTTGAAGGGTGGGGCAGCCGTTGTGACTATACTGAGACCATAGAACTATATCTCAAGGTGTGTGGCGCATTTACGTTGTAGATGTCTATGGGCTCCAGTAACCACTTAACACCAGGTGGGCTGTGAGCTCGTCCACACATCTAAGCAATAAAAAAAAAAAAAAAAAAAAAAAAAAAAGCATTTTGGCATCTGCTGCAACTATGTGATATTTAAATTAAAGTTTAATTTCTTATTTATTATAAACTTATCCAACACAAATTCGTCGAGTAAAACTTTTCCTATAATAATTAACTATACCTTTTAGTCGAGTTTAAAAAAAAAATGTTGTTGATGATTTTTGCAAAAGTGGCTTTTATACGAATTCGTGGGTACTTGTAGGCTGGCCTATGGACTGATATAGATGTCTATGGGCTTCAGTAACTACTTTACACCACTTGGGCTGTGAGTTCGTCCACCCATCTAAGCAAAAAATAAATAAAAACAAGACATGTTTTAACTTCTAAAAAGCAAACGACAAATACAGAATATTCACTAGAATAAAATCTTATAAACAAAATATGAAGATAAAGGAGTGGTAATTTCATGCTATGCAGAGAATATCGTTTTTAATAAAGACGGTAATGATGGCTTACATCATATCTATTCTAGACTTCTTCTATTGTTTTCCTGGAAAGCGAAAAGAAGTAATCTCTAAATACCAGACCAATAACTTTAGGCGAATTTATATCAGCACTTTATTAGTTGCTTTAAATTATTTCTTCGGTACACTAAATTTATTTACATTCTACAGGTTTATATAGGATAATATATAGAGTATTAATGAACTGTCCTTTCTATGACAAACTATGTACTACGAAACATTAAATAATTTCACAGAACCAGAAGATTACGAAATGATTCTTAGGTCTCATATTATATTTGTATACAATAGGTATTTCAATGAAAACTATACTTTGAAAATTTACTATAAAAATTGCCCATCTATTAGATTAAAACATTATCCATTATCTCAATCGCCTCGTTCATTACAATTTCAACGTAGATAGAAAAAGCGCGAACAATTCCTAGAATGTATACTTTTATCAAATACAATAATATAATATAACTACATAAATTATATGTGTGTGTCTGTGGATTAAATATATTTCTAGAAAGATCACATGATGTTTAAGTGTAACCGACCCAAAAACTTTATTCTACAATTAGAGTCTGATTCTATATTTGAGAATTCCTAAAAAAATCATCTATTTGGTGAACGCCAACCAAAAGTTTAATATTTCAGCCGTTAGCCAATGCAATTGAGACTATAACCTGGATAACAAACTGCTTAATATTTTTATCTGGATTCCACAACTATAGTAGTACCGTACAGTTGTTATTGTAATAAAACTGAATAATTGTTACATAAGTGAGTGCAACGAAGACGAACTATCAATTAAAAAATCTTCATACTATTTATTTCATATTATTGTTCGTTAGACAATACTAGTGTAGTCTAGTAGAATACTACTATATCTAGTTTTATGATAATACTATTTATCTGTGACCATGTTCGGTTCAACGCCGTGTAATCTTCAAGCAAATGTAATAAATAATATATGAAAATAGTTTCAATTGATGTTTCGACTTCATAAATATTTGTTCTCGATTTTGAAATCCGTCCGATGCATTTTACTTATGTCAAAATGGAATACTGTTAACAATTAAACTTAATATTATACTAAAACTGTTTGGTTTGAAATTTATAGTTATAATTTCTATATGCGAGCAACGCTATAATTGTGGTAGCGAAACGAGTTCATACAAATTCGCGTGACATTTCTATCATCATCATCATCATTCTCCTGCCCTTCTCCCAGTTACCTGTGGTCGGCGCAACATCTTTTCTCTTCCCATACTTCTCTATCATATACCATTTCTTCGCTCACTCCCCTCTTACACATATCGACTTTCACGCAATCCATCCATTTCTTTTTAGGTCTAACTCTTCCTGTATATCCTTCCACATTCATAGTTAACACTCTCTTACCAACCTCATTTTCATTTCGTCTCATCACATGTCCATACTATCCCAAGCGCGCACTTCTCAGCTTCTCTGTCACAGGTGTCACTTTCAAGCTTCCTCTTACATGTTCATCTATTCTATCCATTCTCGTTACTCCACACATGTATCGCAACATTCGCATCTCTGCTGCATGCAATCGCAATCAATCGCATTATATTTCTATAAAAACTTTAATAACATGACTCCTTAATTCACTAACATGACTAGAAAATATTGCTGATCCTAACAAGTTTATTCAGCTGTGTCTATACTGAGATCCAACAGCGGTGGTGACCAGTCACCGTCATACGTATGACCGCGAGCCTTCGACAAGAAAATCAAGTGCAAAGATCGAATCGTTCACACTAATTTAATCTTATAATTAATAACAAATTACAAAGCACTTTTGTGACAAAAAATTAAAATAAAATTCTTATCCGGTTATATATCACTAACGTTCACACATAAATGAGGCCGTCAGCACAAAAGCGGCCTATCCTACATTTTTTCATATTCGTGGTTCTACTATATTGCAAATTATTTAAAACATAATAAATTTTGATGCAAAACCGGCCTATCCCTAGTTTCGTCCATAGATAGCAGATGGCTTCGTCAACATTATATTTGCGCGTTTTGTTTTTGCGTATGAGGCAGTGTAAAAGTAAATTCAAACCTCATTGTCGCCATACTTACTATACTAAGCTCAGGTAAGCTTAGGTCACGGCCTCAAATGTCGTAAGGAAGCCGTTTCGGAACCCAAAGAAGCATCAGTTAATAACCTTAATAATAAACGAAAAATAACATTCATTTCAAAGTGTAATAAATAAAAAACGCCTCTAATAAATTCGATTGTATAAAACGTTAAAATTAAGTTTCGCCACTTAAGAACGGGTAGGCCTTTGATCACTGTCACTTATCTAAACAATAACATAAATAAATAAAAAGAGGCAGCTCTCATGGCATCCGTAAAGGAAAAGGAACCAACAGCCATACATATTCTATCAACGATTGCCTAACAACAAGTACCTACAACATTTACAAGAATAGAATTTGTAGTCCTAAAATTATTCCAATCATCCGATACTTTATGCATGAAATAAATGAGGCAAAACAATCCCGTAAAACAGACATTGGTATTTAAGAGTTCAATCCTCGGAAGTACTTACGCACTTTTATATAAACGCCGTCCCTTATTATGAATTCTGGCGGACTGTGATCGTGTCCGTTTTTGTGTATGCGTACGATATTTCCTTCCTTGGTGGTGGTTATACGCATTTTGCAGGACATGCCACTGGTACACCACCAGTAGTTGGTCGTGAATTGTTTCCTCATACAATAGTACGTGTAGCCGTTCAGAATGAGGAGGAGACGGCCGCGTGGGCTCTTCACAAATCGAGCTGCGAATAAAAAAATAGTTAGTACCTACCTAAGCATTTCGTTTCTAAGTCTAAACAGACTAAACGCTATACGACTTTTTAATAAAGCTAAAACCCAGCGGTGGATTTACACTAGGGGCAGTCGAGGCAAGTGCCCAGGGCGGCAAATTTTTTAGAGTGGCAAAATTTTGAAACTGAAAAAAAAAAAATTATAATTATTAGAAAAAAAAACAAATATTTATTTGTTTTTGGAATATATAATAAAGTTTCTGCAATAAATTAGTTATTTTAATTTTGAAAAATAAAATATTTACACTATAAGTTTAAGTAAAATTCCAGTATTGGGGCAGCTGTTTTTTCGGTGCCCAGGAGCGGCATTAAGTTTAAATCCAGCCCTGCTACAACCTATATTAAAATACCGCATAGAAATAAAAAAGCAGTCGAAACTCGTTTTTATAATATATTTATTTATTTACTTTATCACGAAACATAACATAGTTTGGAGTATGAAGACATAACCAAGAAAAGCATCAGAATGAAATTTGATCCGATTAAAAATGATCCGAAAGAAAACACAAACATTAAAAAAAAGAGATCATAAACGCTAATAAACAAGAAACAAACATTTATAAGTATTTCACTGGACAATCTCTGATTACAACTCCACCGTGGATAGAGAATTTCGGGGAGGGATGGTTGTGTTTATGTTTGTGACGGACGAGCTGCCCTCCCTTTGTCGTGCTGACCCTCGCCTGGCATTGAGTCCCGAACAAACAACACCAATAATCAGAGTTCTTTTGCACTCTCATGCAATAGAACAAGTAGTTGTTGACAATGAGAATTTTGTTACCTCTTTTGCTAAGAGCCCACCGAACTGAAACGTAACGAAAAATTATTTCTTTTTTTTTTATGAACGTGAATTATATTTTTTGTGGCTAGTATAAAATTTAGACATCATGGTACACAACGTTTTTGGTTTTTTACAGTAAAAAAATCAAAACTATTAGATCGTATCTCATTTTCATAATTATTATTAACAAAATGTATGTACTACAAATTAACGTTACCATAACGAACTGTACTATAATATATAAATTTAATAAACATTACAAATTTATAATAAAACATTTCTTTCGTTGGGAGCGCAGTAAAGTTCGCTTATCGCGTAAACTATGGTATCACGCGCCCCGCACCACCAAAGATCACCACCACACTTTTGCTTATTTGTGTTATAAAAGTTGTACTGGTCGATCAACGCTAGGCGAGTCCCATTCCCGATCCTGCGGACAGAATGGAAAGCAGTCGACGTCGCCCAAAACAAGTCATTTTGGATCCTCCCGATCCACCCACGGTGCTTTTAGGTACCTCAAGCACTGGTCATCGTTCTCGTCGAACAGGTCGCTTGCGACGAAGAGCTCGACGAGTAAATTAACCCACAGCCCACTGAGTTTCTCACCGGATCTTCTCAGTGGGTCGCGTTTCCGATCCGGTGGTAGATTCTGCGAGGCACGGCTCTTGCTAGGGTTCACGTTAGCAACGTCGTCAGTTTTGAGCCCCGTGAGCTCACCTACTAGTTAAGATTACGCTGAAATAGCCTCTCAAGGCTATTATTAGCTTAGACGGAAAAAAAAGCGAGTCCCCTGGTAGCTGATAATCCTTGCTATTCCATGTCCGCTAACTGGCCCTGCTGACCTGACCAGCGCACCCTGTAGCCACCATCCCCATCCCTCCATCGTAATAAAAAGATATCGTCCGTGGATTTAAAATGTGTATTAAATTAATATATAATTAAATTCGCAAATTATAATTTTGCGGGTTTTGATTTTTATTACACGATGTTATTCCTTGAACGTGGAAGTCAATCGTGAACATTTGTGAAGTACGTATTTTATTAGAAAAATCGGTACCCGCCTGCGGGATTCGAACACCGATGCATCGCTACATACGAATGCACCGGACGTCTTATCCTTTAGGCCACGACGACTTCCAAGCACTACCAGGTAACCAGGTACCCAACTACCACCGATTAATTCACTCACCTAAATGTAAATATTGACAGGGAAATTTAGCTATTCATAAGATAAAAAAATAACCAAAAACACAGGCCTTCGACGAATAAAACGGGAATCTATTAAGAAATTATGAAAAACACTGTCTAGAACCGTCATGTTTCCTGATACTCGTTTGATTAAAAAGAAATAAATGAATGAAGTGACTCTGACTTTCGAATACACACTATTATTATATATTTTAATCGAAAATTTTATCGGTAAGACGTTTTCAAGACTTCACGTCTATTGATAAAATGATTCTCAAAACAGAGTATCAAACAACAAAAGAAATCATAAACCTTTTTCATTTTATTTTTGAAACAGAATTATTTCCTTAAAGTTCCGACAATGTGAAATTCATAATCTATATATTTACCCGTAATTTATCCAAATATACAACTATCTTTATATAAATACCGTATGTTCATAACTAGTGCTTCACTAAATCGATTAATCGTGATCGAAATTTTGATCGACTCACAAATATAATATAATATATACAATTTATACGTATCAATATAATCTCCTCATAATAAAATTAATAAATACTTATTTAAAATGCACCCCCACAACAAGATGCAACAACCAGTCATTTGTAGGTGACCTTCTATACTGTATCGACATTCTAGAATTACTTCCTAACACCGAACAAATAGTAAGAGTGTCAGGAGGCGCACATCATTAACAAACTAAGGTAAAACTGCTTAGTCAAGAGCATAAAGACCAAAAAAATAAGTAGGTATAACAAGATCAGTAAATCATTATTATAAATATATATTTATTCAGCACTTTGATACCCACTGCTGGGCATAGGCCTCCCTTTCTTTATGCCATAATATTCGATCGCCCACCATTCTCATTCACGTCCGTCCCCTCGCTCTGACTAGTCATAGGTCCACCGTCCATCGGTGTTCCGACACTTATACAACCTAATCTTGGCCCCATTCCGTCACTGTCTTATCGATCGATCTGTCGATCTGTTATCAATTCGCCTTGCTAACTATCCAGACCACTACTCCAACTTAAATAGAAACTAAATTAAAACTTAACATCCAAATTATATTCTGTACTCAATACTGATGGGCACTCTTTTCAAAGTAGTCGGGCTGATATTACTTTGAAACACTACAACACTACTACTACTTTCATTATAAATCGCATAGGTTTAATTTTTTATTGATATTATTTTAGTACACGCAATGTAACACGAATATTACCCGACACGTAGAGACTAACTTCGATTTCGATTGCGCGTCACTTAGCGATCACACAAATCTTCTTGTTTTCACTTTTTGGCGTTGGCAATGGTTTTTTTCAATCAACATCTGATAAATTTGTAACATATGCAACAAAAGAGGTCCATGAATCATCTTTTGTCCGTATTTGAAGTTCGTATCGTCTTCTTTCATTAATTAAAACTGGCAGACATACGTATTAAAGCGTTGTAAATGCCATGCAACTACGTGAATGAAATTAGTAGGTCTCCAATAAATTGCGCCTGAAAATCCTGATGCAAATTTTATCTCGCCAGGAACGTGATTTGTAAATTTACAATTTCACATATACTCCCTCCACGATAGCGTAAGTCGGAGGGTTATGCGTATGATCAGTGTGACTGCGAATTATATAACCACTATTCGACAGAACGAAGCGGCTTCTACAGGTCCTGCCCTGCCCTGAGTTCGTGCAAGTCCACACTTGATTGGATTTACTATTAAAGCTGTTATAAAACGTGTACCCATCCATCAATGCCAGTCTTTTGCCTCGATTATTTTTCACCCACGTCACTACAATGCAAACGAGAACATTAATATAGCATCTAAAATGTTATTCAAATCAGGAGCCTTTGCATTTTTCAATAATGTTAAATAGAAAAAAAAAACCATTTCGTTTCTTTCAACAATCTTTGGTAACGATAAACTATATATTTTTATATATTTAACATTATAAACAGTAACGAATAGTAACACATTTCTAGTAAATCAACGACTTACATTTCTAAAATCTAACAACATGGCTCAGACTAATATGATCATTATAATGATTAAAATACATTTGCTATTATTAAAGCGTTCAGAAGAGATATTATTAAAGCGTTCAAAAAATATATTATTAAAGCGTTCAAAAGATCTTCCGGAACCTTCAATGCTGTACGTAGACTCCGTCATTAATAACAAAAGACGGTGGAGCGTGCGTATGTTTGAGTTTGCAATGCAACATGCCGCTGTGAGGGTGCCAAACGAATCTCGCCTGACACTTGGTTTTGCTTTTCACTTCGGTACAGACCCAGCCGTGGATCCTGACGTCAGCTTCGCGCACCCACGTGTCCCCTACTCTGTTGTGAAACGTGTATCCATTGACGATGCAAATAATTTCTCCGTTTACATTTTTAATCCACTTAACTAAAAGAAAATTACAGAATTAGTGTATTTCAGTATTACTATAGTTGTTGTAACGTTAATATTTAATTCTACAAAAAAAAAAGATTATAAAACAATGGACTCTACAAAAAAATGTATATTAGTAGGCACTTTCTGTTTATTGTTATAACTAACACTAATTTTCACTTTATATGTAATCGTGAACGTGTGAGCGCTACAAGACGAATTTAGATTTTAATATAAATTCCGTTGCAGATCATGTATCGAGGTTTATTATGGGTGTGTTCAAGACAGCCCTTCACAAAGACATCTTCGTCATTTAGCAACATAATTTTTCCTTTACATCTGGTCGCCCTGCTAGCGTTGGTGCAAACCCAAGTACTTAAGTTCTTTGAGCGTCTAGTCATGTAATACGTGTAGCCGTTGAATAATGCTAAGGTCGTCCCGTGGGTGTTCTTCACTTTGACGACTGAAACAATATGAACATAGCTAATTAAAATTGTTAGATATTCGAGAAATAACAAAAAAATATAATTTACTAGCTGACCCGTCAGACTTCGTAGTGCCTCAATCAATAAATAAAAGACCTAAACTTTGGTATAAAATAAAATTAAAACAAACAAAAGGAATCCGTCCGACGGGGGACACATCAAAGGGAAAACAAAATTGTTATTTTTATTTAATTCCGAGTATCTTCATATGTATCTACCTTTTGAACCTTTTCTAGACTTCCACAAATAATTCAAGACCAAAATTAGCCAAATCGGTCCAGCCGTTCTCGAGTTTTGGCGAGACTAACGAACAGCTCATCATTTATATATATATTATTAGAATACAAATAATATCACACTGATATTTAAGGTATATGTATCCGGTTTTGTCATCACAAATTGTACTCGTATCGTCAACACATAATTCATAGATATTCCTGATCCGAAAAGCACAATCGGGCTCCTATCTACCGCTGACGACTTTTCATTGTTAGATGAACATAGCCCTAACACCCTTCAGTTCTCATTTGGAAAAGAGACACGCCTATACGGACAATTTATTCAAAAGCACACCTAATTTTTTTTTACATAATACACATAATATCACGTTG
Source organism: Bombyx mandarina (assembly GCF_030267445.1). Classification (NCBI taxonomy): domain Eukaryota; kingdom Metazoa; phylum Arthropoda; class Insecta; order Lepidoptera; family Bombycidae; genus Bombyx; species Bombyx mandarina. Next base: position 3,620,086 of record NC_143213.1, read on the forward strand.
ATTTCATATTTTTTTTGTTTGTTTTACTTTTCAAGGAACGATGCTCACTGCACGTTAAAATAGTTAAAGGCACTGCCTATTGAGTATCAACAAACAACATCTTCTGCGATGTCGATATTTAAAACACTAAAATAAAGCTCATAAGGTTAACAGGAAAAACTCCTCTTACATTTCCATTGGCGATGATTGACAGTAAAATATTAGATCTAAACGGTATTCAGAATTATATGTATTATATTTCATTACGTTCACAGCATAAACAGTAAAAAAATCTACATAAATTATAAATATCTTATGACTAGTTTCATCTACAAGACTATCGCATTATTGTATAATGCACACAACATAAACACACACACACACAAATAAATTAAAAAGCTAGATGTAGACCAATTTACATTTTATATCGTTACATTTAAATTATACGTATAAGTAGACAGGTACAATTTTACATTATTTCATTACATTTTTATTAAGGATTTTGCTTTATTACAATTAAATGAAACCGATCCTTCATCAGACGAGTTATATCTAGGTTCCAATCTATGTGGTTCCATTTAAGAACCTGAATTAATTTTCATGTATATTCCATTCCGAATTGCAAACAGAGGCTTATTGTGCGTGTGGCGAAAGAATCCTTTCAAGATCATGTCTTCGCCCTTCCTCATAACGAACCCCGCTCTGCATTTCACGGTCTGTCTTTTAGCCGCACACAGCCATGTATCGACATTCTCATCGCTGCTGCTCTGGTAAAACGTGTATCCTTTGAACACAATTAAGACTTCACCGTCACGCTTCTTCACTCGGAAAGCTGTATAAAAATATCCATTACAACATACTGTAACTAAAATATTCGAGACATTACTCCGGTTCTACACTCGCGTGTGACGTCGCGCACGTCGAATAAACGCAGACATTCGCGCGAGAACTGTGTCCCTCCACACTCGCAAAGCTTCACAGTCCTCTTCTTCTCAGATCGCGTTCGCGCGCCGCAAGCCCTTTGTCGCGGGCCAAAAAACCGACAGTGATCAGGGAACGATGCGAAGCGCGAACGAGAAGGCGTAAACAAAATCTACACTCGTGATTCGCAGTTGTCACGGGCGTTCGCGGCCGTTCGCGCCGCGAGTATAGAGCCGGCATTAAATGACGAGCATGCGTTGTTCACAACCACAAAAACGATTCAAGCAAACTATAACTATACGGGGTAATTAGAAAATGATCAATAAAAAAAGTTACCCTTCTTTTAATATATTAAATAAATGAAATAAAAACTAGATTTATCAAACTGAGAGACAAATTATATAATAATTAAATTTACTTTTTACGGTTTATTCTCGTGTTTTAACCCTGTTAGTGCTAAGCTATTATAAATTTTATTAACTACGATTATACATTTCATGATTATATAATGACTACAAAGCTATTTTTATTATTTAACAATCAGAACATTTTTAGGCCGAAATTATTAATTTTAAAAAACAAATATTAAAACAAGTTCCATACTACATATTTTACTAATCTAAAATTAAATAATATTCCGGTTTAATTTTCACTTTTAGCTACCACTCCGACGGTGCGATCGTCTTTAATAAGCAAAAGATATTGGTGTTAATAATATTTAATATTTGTTCTAGTCACGGTATTTTTAAAGATAATAATTAAGGAAAAAAATAAAAAGACACATGCCATTCTATAAAAGTTATTTTAATTATACTATGATTAGATTAATTAATTGATATTTAATATCTAAAAGCCGATTTATTTATATTAAAAAAATAATTAGGGTTCCTTGTAATAAACTTTAGAACCTATGAAATAATATAAACAAAATTATTATTTTTATTTATTGCTTAGATGGGTGAACGAGCTCACAGCCCACCTGGTGTTAAGAGGTTACTGGAGCCCATAAACCTCTACAACGTTAATGCGCCACTCACCTTGAGATATAAATTCCAAGGTCTCTGTTTAGTTACAACGGCTGCCCCACGGCGGAAATAGGCAGGGCGGTGATACCTATCCGTGCGGACTCACCAGAGGTCCTACCACCAGTAATTATGCAAATTATAATTTTGCGCGTTTGAATTTTATTATAAGATGTTAATCCTTCACCGTGGAAGTCAATCGTGAACATTTGTTAAGTACGTATTTCATTAGAAAAATTGGTACCCGCCTGCGGGATTCGAACACCGTTGCATCGCTAGATACTAATGCACCGGACGTGTTATCCTTTAGGTCACGACGACTAAAATTCAAATAGGATTCAAATATGGACGATATTAATATCAAACAAAGCTACAGCAAAACCTAGTCGAGTTCAGCTAACATTGTATTACAACAATAGGCACTGTATCGTGTGCGCGCGTGTGTGTGTGTATGTATGTGCGATTTTGTGTGTGTTGTATGCGTGTGTGTGGTTGCGTCTACGAGTGTGAATAAGACTGACTTATTTGATATCTTATACCAAGTTTTTTTTTTATTGCCCTTGTTGGCAGACGTCATAATAATATGCCTACAACGAGCCATAACTAATATTAAAACATATTTTTTTATCACGTATCTTAAATATCACTTTCTACTAACCTAACGTGTGGTGCAATTGAATAAGCAATTAATATTATGTGACGTACATACAACTAGAACGTGCATTGTTTACAAGACAAATTGGAGTCTTTTCAACACACTGACATTATCTAAACTCTGATATTTAGTGTGATGAAAACGCCCAAGTGTACCTAATCTCGAATCTGCGACCTTGCCATTGAAATATACACAAGATGCTACTGGGCCACGATCGCATTGTGTTATTATATTATGTATGACTTAATTTTATAGTTATTTATGTTTTTTTAAACGTATTTCGTATTCATACAACCTGAACTATAAAATAAATCATATTGTTTGTGTGGTGAATACCTATCAAATTTTTTTTAATATCTTGATTCCGCCAATTCGCAATCAATTTTATTGATCACACGAAAAATTGCTTATTTATACTTAAGGAAATATCAACTTTAAAGTACATAAATCTCCATTTCAAAGTTAATATATTAGGTTTTTTTTTTTTATTGCCCTTGTAGGCAGACGAGTACACTGCCCATCTGATGGTGAGTGGTTACCGTCGCCCATGGACTTCAACAATGCCAGGGGCAGAGCCAAGCCGCTGCCTACCAAGTGCTCTGAGGAATTGTTTGAGATGATACCTTCATCTCGTTTTTACCATCTCACCGCCCGCCGCCGGAGTAGAGTTCAGCCATACTAGCTGGAGCCGCTGCGTTCATCCACAGTGCGTTTCCAGACATCATTTTTGCCACGTACCATCCGGCTTTGGAACGAGCTCCCCTCCACGGTGTTTCCCGAGCGCTATGACATGTCCTTCTTCAAACGAGGCTTGTGGAGAGTATTAAGCGGTAGGGAGCGGCTTGGCTCTGTCCCTGGCATTTTTGACGTCCATGAGCGACGCTAACCGCTCACCATCAGGTGGGCCGTATGCTCGTCTGCCTGCATGGGCAATAAAAAGCAAAAACTTTACAAAAAGTAATTAGTCTTTAAAAATGAACGGATGATTATATTTTTATTACATACAATTTAACGATTTTATCTCGAGTTTATTTCTTTTATAATTTAAATATTTGAACCCTGATACGTTTGGCAATATTTCCAAAACGTATGTAGGTAATCATTTTTCTAATTTAAGAAGTTTCTTCTTAACACAGCAGATCTCCTTCGTTTGTGTAATAACGTCTAGCCGTCTTTGTGGATCAGATCAGTGTTTCAAGACTGCAGTTAGGCGGTATACCTATAATCATCGCTAGCACCAATAGTTCCTTGAATAAAATTTCATCACTTAAAATGCTGTAAAATGCTGCAGCCGTTTTCAAAATTGAAATAAATTTAGATAGATATGATCAATACATATGATATTCTCAAATATTTAAGAATAATCACAGGTTTATAGTTTTTTTTCCCTACCTATGCTGATAGCCTTGAGAGGCTATTTCAGCTTCACCCTAACGTTTGTAGGTGAGCTCATAGGGCTCAAGCCGGAGAGGTTTATAGTAAACATGTAATCCCTTATTTTATATCACAATTGAGAATATATATCTTACAGTTTTGGCGGCACAGAATCTTTAGGGCCTATTTTAAGGTAGTACCCGTTAACGATGTTGTAAGGCGAGGGCGCGTGGTTGTGCACCAGATATCCGCGTTTGATCTTCAACTGTTTGTCCGTAGTCAGCACGGCTTTGCATTTATTCTTGTTGCACTGCCAGTTCGAGCTCTTCTGGTTTCGGTGAACGCAGTTGAACATGTACCCGTCGACTATTGCCACTTCTTTGCCCCTTTGGTTCAGAGCTAGGGTCACTGAAATGAAATTTGACACGTTATTTTAAATTAAACGAAGCATTTAATATCATTTACACTCATAGCTGTGGCGACCAACCGATACCACTATTTGAGCATTACCATAAAATTTAAAACAACAGTGAATAAATGCGTAACAAGTTGAAGGTCAGGTCATTCGGCGGGGAGTAAATTATGTCTTGACGCATAATTTCATATCCACATTAAAGATTTCCCGAAGTTTAAATCTATAGAACTGTCACCAAAATACTATATTAATATATTGGTAGCTTCATAGAGTTCATAGGGATCTACCAAAATTTCTGAAGACAATATTTAAATGACATACTATACAATAATTTATGATTGTATTTCCCGTTCAATACCGAAAACGAGCTATTAAAGGATCTAAAAGGTTCTACTTTTCTTCCAGAATTTTCTCCTAAGATCCAATCCTAGTATACAAACAACTGTTTTAGTTTAGCTCTTGTAATACGTATGTAAGAACCCCGTGATCTATTCTATACTAAAATCGTCACTTATTTATTACAAAATATCAAACCATATTTCATAGTAATTCGAATGCTTTTATTTCAATAAATCTACTTATTTACACTTTGGTATCATTTGAAAAGCAAATCTGTATTTGTGTCCGATTTAGGGAATGTCTGCTTGCTTCCATGCATACTTTACAGAAAACAATCATGTAAGAAATACAATTCATTCACAAAACATGTTTTAATTTCATGCAGTGTTAAAATCGGCACATACTTGTTTTTCAAACATGCTACGAACGGTATAATTCCAATCAACTTTGAAAGCAAGAAATTTTCCTTGTTTTTGTGCCCATGTATTAAATACGTCCCATTACGCATGTTTGAAAATTAATAATAAAAGATGTGTTCATTTCCTAGGTTCAACATATTAAGCATAAACTTTTCTATAGGTAAATTTCTATGTCATACATATTGTACGTGAGAAACAATTTCTTATAGTATGTGGCAGCTAAACAGGCATTGTTATTCTTGGAATTTATGTTTTTTTTTTTTCACAGGAGAAAATCGCCGGATCCCCACCCGCACGGCAGGTGGGGTATGTGGGAGTCGAACCTCACTAAAAACTCCTGCCGCTCACAGCCGACGCCCTACCCCGGACCGGGCGGGAACCCAGTCCAGGGAGCTATTGAGACGGCGGGACAGGGTTTACGCAGAGCACATTACATCCATCCCGTCGTCCCCCAGACGCCGGACCGGCGGCCGCCAGCAACATGACCGCCGGTTCCCTCGGTCGACGGGCCAAGAGCCCGATTGATAGTGCCGCGCTACACCTTCCCCCGGAGCGGTTGGATTATACATAATTTACTTTTACATTAACATCGATTCACCTATATCTACTACAAATAATCGCTACAGTACTACTGCTATTTATCAATTGAAATGCATAAAAGCTTCCATTAGTCTTTTTATGCGCTATCACACATAAGTGCGTATTCGTAGTTATGTATCGATCCGATTCTAAATATTTTAACAATACATAGACACTTTTATTGCACAAGACGTTACTGGCAAACGTTAGACGTTTTCAATAAATATATAATTGGAAATTTTACAAGAAATTTAAACCGCTTAAACTACTGTAAGTTTCTGTGTACCTTTTTTTTAATTAAACACCGTTATGATATCGAGGGGTGAAAGCCTATTTGGTTTAAGCGACATTTCGCTTAATACGCGACATTTATCTTTGTAATTAAAGGTGCGTTTTATAATTGCATTATCAAAATTAACAGTTCGATTTTTTTAATTGAACTTCAATTAAGTTAACTCCATTCAAATATCTGAACAAGTATTTTTTGTTACGATATTATTTCCAAATTTGAAACTTTAAATGGCTGTCTTTTTTTTATTGCCTTTGTAGGCAGACGAGCGTTCGACCCACCTGATGGTAAGTGGTTACCGGCGCTCACGGACTACAGCAATGCCAGGGGCAGAGCCAAGCCGCTGCCTACCATTAGCTGCTGCCTATCATTAGTTGCCTATCTTGTAAAGTTGCAAAAATGTCGCTTAAACAAAACAGCCTTTCACTTCTCGATATAACACAATGCTAGTAATTGTTTTAGTCTAACCGGTCTTGTAAAAGTAGCCATTTCTTACAGCGAATGAGGGCGGATCGTGTGTGTGGACGTTGTTGTACTTTATCATATCACCGTACGGCGGGACGACGGTGAAGAAAGCCCGGCATCTCCTCGTGTTGTTCGACCTGGTGCACTTCCATCGGCCCGGCGTGCTGTTCGAAGTATAAAACGTGTGCCCGTTCCATACGCCGATCAATTTCCCATCCCACTTCCTCAAGTACTGCACTGGAAAACGAAATATCATTTAGAAAGTGTGTGTGTGTGTGCAAGTCACACACGGTAGAAGTGAAACTTATAAATAAGATATAGATATACTGACTATCCCACTACACAGGAGCATACATATGGACAATGTTTAGTAGATGATAGTGGGGATGCTACGAAAAGTCGCACAAGGAGGAGACCGAAAATGTGTAATGAGTTCTATCTCATTCTCTCGCCGGCTGAATCCTATACATTTATGTGGTTGTGTCTCTATGGACTTATTTTTTCGTTTCATCGAGTTTGAAATCACAAAGATTCTAAAGAAGTTTCACTTCAAAAAAATACGTCATCTATGTTTATCTTAAAGTTTAACACGCGTTGAACCGCTCGGTGACATGCACAACTTGAATTTGTTTTATTACCTCTCAACAGCAGACAATGGGAAGAACAGTATTGATTTATGCTTGAGTTCGCGTCTTCTAAAAAGAGCACACACACTAACGAATACAAAGTAATCTTTTTTTTTGATCTATTAAAAAGTTATCATAAAAGTGATATCGTCAATTCGTTATTTCATGAGGATAGTCTGTCAACTTAATCATAATAATAAAATTTAGGTATGTACATGAAATATGGAACCTGATTTTAGAAAGATAAAAACGCAGTTCTAATTACATTTTAATCAAATAAGATTTGCGCATTATTTCAACTAAAACTACACAAATATACAGTTTTATGAAATAAGTTTTCTTTCCACTAATCGGCGTCAATATAGTGTGGTTTTTTAAATAGTTGAAGTATAATCAAATTCATTATCATTATCTTTAAGGTTTTCTGAATTACAATTAAGTAAAATACTGATGTAAGTCTTAAAAATAACATAACTCGTAAAAACTGCTCTATTAAAAATCTGCTCTATTAAGAATCTGGACAATTTTCTAAATACATATATACGTATTTATTGCATTTTTGTTTAAAAATAATGTATAAATATATAATCTGACCGGGTTTGGTTTTAATCTTCATTTTCTTTTCTATTCTTTCTTATCTATAATTCAAATACTGTCTAGTAGTATATACATACATATATGTCTAGCATAGTATACTGTCTAGAATTTGAATTTATCGAGGCTTTACTACACCGCGTTAAATAATTTTATCAAATAAGCAATCTCCAATGCAAAAATTCAACAAAATCAAAACTGACTTAATATCATAACTATGATAATATTATCAATATAATCAATGTCAATAAAATCTACATTGATAACGATAACTCAGAATATACTGCCGGTTAGATTTTGATAAAAAATTTAATGGAACCGAATGAGAAACACCAGCTTTCAAATAAATAAATAAACCTACAAAATTAGAAAAAAGTTCTTAAGTAACAAACATACTGTCGAATATCAAACCTCCTCGTTTTGTGAAGTCTTTAAATTTGTCAGCCGCAAGCATGCGTAAAGTATATTATTATTTTATATTAACATAATTTATAATATTATCAAAATAAACACGTGTGCTTCACATGAGAAGAGGTATCTTCCGAAACCTGTACAACACTTTACTGGATTATTTCTATACTACTACTATGCATTAACATCTTAAATATTGTGACTAGATCCATAGACTAGACATTTAAAAAACGATCTCATGCCACATATTAGGCGAATATTACAAAAAAAAAAATACTACTTTATAGTCATTTCGGTTATATTCCTTTTACACCCAATAAGCGTATCACCTAGTTTATACTCACAAATAGTCAATATTCGTAAGCTTTTACCATGAGTACTTTTTTTACTGCTTAGATGGGTGGACGGACTCACGTCCCACCTGGTGTTAAGTGGTTACCGGGGCCCATAGACATCTACAACCTAAATTCCGCCACCCACCTCGACACATAAATTATGAGGTCTCAGTTTTTACAGTACAACGGCTGCCTCACCCTTCAAACCGAATCGCATTACTGCTTCACGGCAGAAATAGGCAGGGTAGTGGTACCTACCCATGCGGACTCACAAGACGTCCTACCACTAGTAATTCTTCTTAAGTACTTCGTCTTCTGTTATAAGTTTACTAAGACTATTTTAGTTTCTGCTTTATTTAAACATAAGCGAAGGAGCTCTGGGTCATTGTGTCTTACGCGGAATCAAAAAACACTACTACATAAAATCCGTTCGCAAATCATGAGGTCGAAGCATCAATCTTCTTTATTTATTCGCATAAATAAGCGAAGAAACTCTGCGTTATTATGACTAACGCGAACCCCAAAAACACTACTACATGCAAATCATGAGATTCAGGCATCAATAGCTGTTTTAAATTTTTCAATAGAAGATGACCGAGCTTCGCTCGGTTTTTTTTTTTGATAAATTATGTTTTTTAGAAATTATATTTAAATACGAATTACATATTGATATTATATTATATTATTAGTTATTTTCTTTCAATAAAAAAAAAGTTTATGTTTAAGTTGATTATCGATAAAGTTGATTATTGAAAACACGAATAAAACAACATTTTCTGATAGTAAATTATAGCTAGATCGATTTATCGCCCCCGAAATCCCCTGTATACTAAATTTTATGAAAATCGTTGAAGCTGTTTCCGAGATTCAGATTGTATATATATTTATATACAAGAATTGCTCGTTTAAAGATATAAGATTTACAATTTAATATAAACACCGTTGATAATCGAAAACATCGGCGGCTCGTGGCTGTGTACCAAACTAGCTCGTTCTATGTCTCCGTTCTTTTGTAGAGTGAACCTGGCCGGACATTGTCCAGAACTTGTGCATCGCCAGAACTGGGACATCCTGTGCTCGACGTGCCGATAGAATGTGAATCCTCTTATTATCGCCAGCATTACTCCCATCCCGTTTGTCACCCATTTCACTGAAATATACCGATGTAAGTTAAAAAACAGTTCAATGCATTACAAAAGGTTTGGGAATCTATATTATAGTCCACTAGACAAATAATTTAACGAGCACTTTTCACCAACAACAACAATTAGTATTCCATTCGATTACTAACCAAAAGTTATATTCCCACTCTTAATATTTCTTCCTAATCCTTCTTTGATAGTAAAATATTCTCCTTGTTTTACTACCTCGAGTCCTCTAAGCTTGGTGCTTATTTCTCTATTAAATAACACTCTTCTGCCAGACATTCTTTTAACTCCATATAACTATAGACTCAACGTGTCACCTTTCAAAAAGTCCTAAAATAGTGGACATCGTACTATTGAAAAAAAAATATTATTGCGATTACGTAAATGATCGTGATCGCGAAAAGTATTCGAAACATAAGAAATAATAAAATTAAAAATTAAAATGCGAGATTAGACCGTATAATTACTTATAAATCTGTGCTTTTCCTTTCAATAACATATGGTCGTAACGTTTATATATTTTGTTTGGATAAGAGTTAAGTGAAATAATACATAAATTTTACTGTCATAATTTACTCAAAATCTACATAAGTTCTTAAATGTAACAGTTGGCGAAGTCTCTCATAAAGATTTAAATGCGCTAATCGTCAATATCGGTTTCTAAATTACCATCTATACTAATATTATAAAGAGGAAAGATTTGTTTGTTTGTTTGTTTCGAATAGGCTCCGAAACTACTGGACCGATTTGAAAAATTATTTTTCCATTAGTAGCCGACATTGTCCCCGATGAACATAGGCTACTTTTAAAAAAAAAAAAAAAATTATTTTTTTGGTTTCATGTGTGTTTTAATGTTTCCGAAGCGAAGCGAGGGCGGGTCGCTAGTTTTATATAAACTAGGACCCTGGCTATTTCACCTTGGTTTGAACGGTGAAACAGTCGATTTGCTATACAATTAAGACTTAGACGACAGTCTCAGATAGCGATGTTCACGTTGTCACGTCTGTGTGCTCCGGTGACTACTTAACACCAGGTAGCTCGTGAGCGAGTTCACAAGTTTACGCAACAAAAGCATACACAGCACACTGCAAAAGTGCTAAGCAGATCTTTGAACAGTAGTACTCAGTAATTAATTTTTACTCAGGTTAGAGCCCCGCTCAACTACTCACTCAGCTTCGCTTAGGTAGGAAAATTTAAGTAATTAAGCCCTGTTTCTTCGTAGTAAATCATAGTTTATTTTTACTTATTTAATCATGAATTATTTTATTTTTTAATTATTCTGAAAAATATTAATTATTAAACTAATTTACTATGTATTAGTTTATTTCTTATCAGCCCATGGACGTCCACTGCTGGACATAGGCCTCCCCCAAGCCTCGCCACAAAGACCGGAAAAAGTGGAAGTGGGCCGGCCACATATACCGTCGCACCGACAATCGGTGGAGCACAAAAGTACTGGAGTGAAGACCTCGTACTGGACGTCGTAGCGTGGGCATAACAGCCAACGAGGTGGACCGATGACCTGGTCAAAGTGGTTGGTAGAGACGGGATGAAAAAGGCAAGAGACCGAAAAAAATGGAGTGGGGAAATTTATTTGCTCGTAAATTCTGTTGAAATGTACTTTTTTAAATAGGCGGTGTTTTTTCTCAGTGATAAACTACGTTTCAAATCGATAATTAAGGCATCACCATTTTGAAGGCGTCTGTAAAAGCCTACTTGATTTTTAGTTTTGAAAGCAGATGTTATTGTGACACAATAGAGTCCAGTGCTTTAAACCAAATTTCTATCGCATATCTCAAAGTGGTATATGCAGACTGCGGTCCAAACGTTGTGGACTGTGTATGCCCATCAACTTCTATAAACAAAAACAAATCCACTTTGTACGGTGCTGAGAAGTTACAGTTTCACAAAATACCCATTGATCATCCTATATTTCGATTTCGGATGATTATGCTCTAGAATACTGTGGATTATCTTCAAGTCTTTTGTTGTCGTGAATACCGATCTGCACTTCGGCTTGTTGCATTTCCAGTTGCTCGTGTTTCTGTTGTTCTTAACGAAGTTGAAGACGTAATCGTTCACTAGAGCGATCTGTTTTCCATTGAGATTCTTTACTAATGTTACTGTGATAAAAAAATACATTAATTTATATTAATACCTTTCTGTAATGTTCATATTTTTTATTTATTGCTTAGATGGATGGACGAGCTCACAGCCCACCTGGTGTTAAGTGGTTACTGGAGCCCATAGACATCTACAATGTAAATGCACCACCCACCTTAAGATATAAGTTCTAAGGTCTCAGTATAGTTACAACGGCTGCCCCACCCTTCAAGCCGAAACGCATTACTGCTTCACGGCAGAAATAGGCGGGGTGGTGGTACCTACCTGTGCGGACTCACAAGAGGTCCTACCACCATTAATAACGCAAATTATAATTTTGCGGGTTTGATTTGTATTACACGATGTTATTCCTTCACCGTGGAAGTCAATCGTGAGCATTTGTTAAGTACGTATTTCATTAGAAAAATTGGTAACCCGCCTGAGGGATTCGAACACCGGTGCATCGCTACATACGAATGCACCGGACGTCTTATCCTTTAGGCCACGACGACTTCATGACGACGACGACGACATTTCCATAAATAACTTCATACATTTGTGCTACAGTTGAGTCTGATGAGATAAAACAATAAAGACATCTCTGTAGCCGCTTTGAGCTGTGGTTGACATGATTTTATTTTTTTATTTTTTTTTATTTATATGGTGACAAACAAATGTACGTCGTCAAAATCTTTTTCACAAGAAAAATCACTTGAATAGATATTTTAACAATCACTTCCCTAGTAATAAGTAAAAATCGTTGGCGAAAATCATATGAATAAAATGTGTATTTATTAAAATACTTACAATATACAAAATGACATTAGTATTTCTAAATATGCTAATAATGCTAGTGCTACCTGAATTCTTTTATTTTCAACCGCCCACAGAGTAACGAATTGAACTGATTTTATGAAGAAAAAAAAATTGAATATATATCGGATAGGTTTTATAAGATATTTTTTATACCGAAAGTATTCTGTGTTTCCTTTTTGTAAACTTAAACATTAAAGGGGTGTAAATAACTCTGCATAACTTTTGCAATCAATATCAACAGATATGCACAAACATCAACACATTCACATCAACAAACTAATTTTGTTTTTTTTTAATATATTTGTACACACAGCTGTTAGAAGAAACACGACAATAAGGATACAGAGTACAAGGGCACTACTTATTTCATGTTGAAATCTCTTCCAGTAGGCCCGCAGAAGGAAAGAACAATTAGGAACACAAACCTAGTGCATACAGTAAACATCACATATAATAATATAAACATATTACAAGATAAAAAACAATACATATACATATACTCACTTTATATTACATTATACAAATATATATACTTTTATTTAATATGGTCAGGATAAATAGTGTTCATTCGCTCTTTTTAAATTATACCATAGTATTTACATAAATCACGCTGACCCATCAGTAAAGGGACAGTCCGGACAGCCTCTCGAGGCAACTGAAAATATGGTAGACAAAAAAAAAGAAAATCAATTCCATTACAAATTTTAAACTACATACAATGCTGCGTAATTGTACAATGAACATTATTATGCAGCAATTTTAATTACAAAACACGTAGAGTACAGTTATTACAATTTCACAAAATAACCGTTGATCATTTTGAATTCGGGCTTCGGATGGTTATGTTCTAGAGAACTATGTAGAATTATCTTCATATCCTTGGATGTGGTACAAACTGATTTACACTTCGCACGATTGCAGCTCCAATTTTTGGAATTTTTATTATCAGACACGCAGTTAAACACGTAACCGTTAACTAGAACGATTCGTTTCCCATTATGGCTCTTTAACACCTTGACTGTAATAAAACGTAATTATGTTATTCACAACGATCATACACATGAAACTTCACATTATTACAACAACAAATAAAAGATAACTCAAATAAATATAAACATTTCATATTTATTATAACTAAAACACTTTATGTAGCACAATTAATTCATCTATCTCCACTTTGAAATACATATAAAAAAATGCTAAAACTATGCATAAAAACCAGCACGTGAAGCTCACGGTAATGAAGAAACGAAACCAAAAGAGTATTAAACAATATTCATTTTAATAAATAAAATACTTAACTTTTGTTTCAAGTCTACATTCCCGCTAATACTGTTAAAAAGCTTCGTTGGGATTTCTTTGTGAATGACGATATGAGAGAGAGAGGTGTGAGTGTTGAGATGACGGCTGATAGAAGGTGTGATAAGGTGGAGAAAAAGAAAGTTGGGATTTCTTTGTCGACTCCTAACGATTATAGCTTATTTATTGAGCCGTGTACGGTGAGTTTTGAGGTAATAAAACGCTAGTTCCGAGTCAAACGATACGTAGCACTATGAATTAAACTATGTTTTATTTCAAAACACTTGACAGATCATAGCTAAATAAAAAGTTGTATACCTAAAATTAGCGATATCAAGCAGGACCGGGCTATTAATAACCAGGCTCTAGCTTTGTCTAATATTAATTAAAATTTCTTATTTGAATCGGATTTTATTCATAATTATATGGGTTTGAATTCTTTTCCGCGGAACTTTAATTTTTTTGCTTTATTGCATTTAGAGAAAAACCGTTATTTTGATATGACAAAAAAAACAGTCCAATTTTATTTGCATAGATTTTTTTTATAAAACAATATCAACTGAAACAAACAAAACAGACCAGATCTAACGAATTGTATATTATTCGAATAAACATTTTACAGATGAGACACACTAACAAGAATACATATATTATCTATTTATTATTTCTAAAATAACATAAAAACAGTTATTTCTGTTTTACAAATATAAACTGTAATGAGGAGAATTTATAATACTTATCTCTATTACTCCTGAAATCTTAATTTTTATAAAAATTAACCTATGTTGTAACGTAAATACTAAGGTCTAACAATTAATAACTAACTTTAAAAAAACATCGAAATTTTTAACAAAAAATCAATCCTATTGATTTTGTGTGAAATGCATACGCTTTTTCAAAAAGAATTTTGACGGTGTCTTGATTATAGTGTATACTTATGTATATTTAGTTTGTACCTAAGAAAACATCGTTGTATATATTCGTATAAGCGTGCATAGAATAAAATTAAATAGAAAAAAAAAATGTTCTTGAAAAAAAATTGCATAGAGATTCGACCATGGATACTTCTAGAAATTTTATGTTTAAAAATATGTTTTGAAGGGTCCGAGCCGGCTAGTCGCTCGATGTTGTGGTATCGAGTAATTCGATATGCAGTAAATACAAATCATCGTCAAAACTACCATGTAATACAGTATTTGTTTGTATTTAATACAATATTTATGTAAATATGCACCATAAAATTATATTCACGCACAACTGACATTAGACATTAGATGTCGTATACCTAATCCATTTTCACCGCAAATCACCGAAGCAGTTGAGTATACCAGTTTGAATATGAAAACGTTTACACTTAACAACAAATAATATCATATTGACAAAACACATTAACGTGTTTCTCTTGGTTTTTCAGAAACAAACTTCATCTTACAGACGTATTAACACGAGGCGTGCATGAAGCCAGGTAATGTCGCTTAGAACGACTATATAAGTATGTACATATGCAAATTTTGGGCATGTGACTGTACTGTATGCTTTTCTTCTTCTTCTTCTTAGTCGCATACTTCATTGCTGAAGGTCGTGTCCCTGAAAGCCCTTCGTGGCTCTTTGTACCATCAGCTTCTATTTCCCTCGGTTTTCGGCTTCTCTCAGGGCGGTCGCAACAGAGAATCCAGTGAGCGCAGTTACCTGATCTGACCAACGGTTTGGTGGCCGGCCGGCGGGTCTTTTCCCTTCTACCTTGCCCACGACAGTATTTTTATTTTTTTATTTTAATAAACCGGAATAATATGGCCATTGCATGTATAAATAATAAGACAGTAGACAAACAGTTTTGACAAAAAATCAGCTTGACATATGATCTATTGCAACATATGTATACCCGTAACGTATCTCACAGTTTTGGCGGCACAGAATCTTTAGGGCCTATTTTAAGATAGTACCCGTTTACGATGTTGTAAGGCGAGGGCGCGTGGTTGTGCACCAGATATCCGCGTTTGATCTTCAACTGTTTGTCCGTAGTCAGCACGGCTTTGCATTTATTCTTGTTGCACTGCCAGTTCGAGCTCTTCTGGTTTCGGTGAACGCAGTTGAACATGTACCCGTCGACTATTGCCACTTCTTTGCCCCTTTGGTTCAGAGCTAGGGTCACTGAAACAAATTTGGCGGTTAGAGCTAAAATTAAATATCGAATTAATGCAGCTCTCGATACAGTAAAGCAATTTTTTCATTAGCTGAATTCGTATGCATAAGTAAGGAAATTATACAACTTTTTGGAAAACGTAGGAATTTATTTCGTTCTAGTAAAATTGTTCTAAAAAGTTGTTTTGTAGTTCTGTATGATTTCCCTAATAATTTTTTATGTTTAGTTTTTGCGATATAGCTTTAACACCATTAAATATTAGTGTATTTTTTGTGTTGTGGTTTACAGTTTAACCCGCTGGTTTATCGACTCTGTGCACTTTTTTTAACATTAGATGGGCCCTAAGCTTAATTTATCACTTCAATATTTAAAAACACAATGCAAACAATAATCAAAGCTAAAATTGACCAATATATAAAGTTTATTATCGAAATGCAAACATAAGTAGATAAAAACATATTAACAGTGTTGGACATTCATTTTACAAATAAATGCTATAATAAAAAACACTTTAAAGATAGCTGTGATAACTCATTCTATAAGTATATCGTTTGAATAAACATAAAGTTTTAACAGGAATTGCCCATTTTAACATAAACCCCATCGACGATCATATAGTCGTTTGAAGGATGATTGTGATCCCTTGTGACCCTTTTCACCTCCTTGTTTTTGGTAGTTGTAACCCTGGCGGGGCATCCGCAGTTAGTACACCTCCAACTGTCGGTTGTCTTGTTACGGCCATCGCAGTAATACACGTAGTCATCCTTTACGAGAACGTCCTTACCTTTTGTGTTTTGTAGGAACAGCACTGAAATTGCAAAATAATTTAAAAATACACTTTCCTGTTTTATTTAAAAAAAGGCGTTATTATTTCTCAATCTTGTAATCGAAAGTTAACGCCGAAACAGTAAAATGATTTCACACTTTTATTTCTAGGGGATAAACTAGCGGAATAGTATTCTAGAGGATATATTTAGAGTTTCATGTAAATCCCTCGAAAAATCTTGTAGTTGGCTGGCTGATGGGTGTGATATAAATGAGCACGTATTATTTGCTTGTCTTTCGTGACAGTAAACCGCGCGGGACACCGATGCTTGTTGCATTTCCAACTGTCAGTTGTTTTTGAACGATTATCGCAATTGAAAACGTACCCATCAATCAAAGCTATATCAGAGCCTTTTGCATTGTGAACCCACTGGACTGAAAATTAAATACTTTGTTAGATACATTATTTCCTTCTGTACATATACATAACGATAACATCGAATCCCTTTGTTTATCATCATTTAGAGCCCCATTGAAATACAAAAAGTAGTTGACGTGATATTTAAATTCGGACAAATATCAATTAGGTTATCCTTGACGAAGACAGTGAAGTCCTACTCACTTTTACGATTCCCCGTTCATTTATACAACATTAATTGTTCTCCGAAAGCATAGTAAAAGAAAGTCAGTCATAGTAAAAGAAAGAAAGTCTTTGTATATGTACTTTTTAAATTTTAATTTTAAACTTGCAAATCCATTTTTTAATTAGATTACGATTTTTACAAATTTTCATGAAGGGTGAATGAGCAATGATGAGGCATCCGTTGCTGGGCTGTGTGCTGGCTGGTAAGTTGTGATTAAAAAGTAATTCGTTTTCTATAGTTAAATAAAAGAAGACGACGCAGAAAGAGCTCAATAAAAATAAAATTATTAATTCAAAACTTTTTCAGTTTAATAGCAAACCCAAACAAAAAATATTTTTTAATCCTAGTCAGCATATAAGGTGACAGTAAAAAAAATATCCTTTTGTTTATCCTTCATGCATGTGCTAGTCATCATGATAATTGGATGACTTGAGGTTGGGGAAACTTGCATTTAAAGATTCCGTTACATAAAAAAAACCGCATTAAAAATAATTTTATTTATTATAATCAACCCAAAAGAACTTTAGATATTTTAAAAACATAAATATTGTTAAACAAGAAATAACCAACTTTAAAATGCAATGAAAGTCATGAGTCCTTTATTCGTTTGACGACAAAAAAATATTTTATAAAAACCCTATAAACAAGTACCCCTTTTTTATCTATCGACTTAATTAGAAGTTTATTCTTTGGTATTACTACTTCCTATTAAACACTAATGGAACCTGGCCACGCTTCGCTGCGACATTCCTAATTATATGAAAAATATTCATTTCTAAAACTCGCGCACTATTTAAAAAAAACATAGATTCTAAATCCGCCCGAACACACCTGAAAAGCAAGAAATTCCCAGATATCTCCTAGACATATAGACAGTATGTTTAATACGAGTATTCCTTCAAATTTATGTTTGACTTTTGACAAAGACTCTTCAAGAAGTTCAAAAATAAACGGTTAGATTTTTAGAATTATCCAAAAATTTTGCATAAATTTTTCAGATATGTAAAAGTCGTTTACATCCTTTAATTCGGGATTACTGTAAATTCATGCCTTTCCTCCCACTATTCTTTCTTTATATTTGCTTTGCACGCCTACGCATTCCGCTCTGTCGTATAATATCGCTATTCAATTATCTATACTAATATATAAATCTACAGTGGCTTTTACGGATATTCCGTTATAACTACTGAACCATGCATCCGATTGACTTGAAACCTTGATACCAAGTTTAAAGTCAAAATATATGTACTTAATGGATAGGCTAATATTTATATGAGTGTTGGACTCCCTAATAATGACAATAAATAATAATTAATGTTAATTTGAAATGCGCATCGAAGCGGGCGAGTTTTTTTTTATTGCCCTTGTAGGCAGACGAGCATATGGCCCACCTGATGGTAAGTGGTTACCGTCGCCCATGGACTTCAGCAATGCCAGGAGCAGAGCTAAGCCGCTGCCTAAAACGGCTCGTTACTTATATAGGCGCGAACTTCATCGGCGAAACGGGCGTGAATGCTGAAATCCCTTGATATAAACTCCATTGACGATCGCGTGTGGGTCAGCCTCGTGATTGTGTCGGAGGTTAGATCTGATTATAATATTTTTATCTGGAGTGATTGTGAATCTCGAATGACATTTCTTTTTATTACACTGCCAGCCTTCGGTTGTTTTCGAACGGCTATCACAGTTGTACACGTGACCATTAATCACGGCTACTTCATTCCCTTTCATGTTACGGACCCAAATTACTGAAAAAGAAATTGTTTAGTTCATATTTAACTGCCACTACTTATTTGACATTGTACTTGAATAAACCACTCAAACGAAACCTATTACAAAACTATCTCAACAGTAACTAGTTACTGGTGCTAGGACGGGTAGGTACCACCACTCTGCCTATTTTGGCCGTGAAGCAGTAATGCGTTTCGGTTTGAAGGGTGAGGCAGCCGTTGTAACCGTATACCTGAAACCTTAGAACTCATATCTCAAGGTGGGTGGCGCATTTATGTTGTAGATGAATGAGAGAGATGTCTATGAACTCCAGTAACCACTTAACACCAGCTGGGCCGTGAGTTCGTCTACCATCTAAGCAATAAATTTTTTTTTTGGGGAATTTTCATTCCATTTCATCAATAATTATTATCAGTAAATCACCATTCGTCATAATTATTAATATTTTATATTTTAAAAGAACTGAATAGAATCTATAAATTCAATCAAGTTTTATCTGTTCTGGATGTAAAAAAACACAAATAACAACGCATTATGTAATGATAATACGCACTAATCGTTGTTTACGAGTAGTAATGTGAATTTTTCGTTACCATCATCATCATCATTATCCTGCCCTTCTCCCAGTTACCTGGGATCGGCGCAACATGTTTTCTCCTTCCATACTCTTCTATCATATACCATTTCTTCGCTCACTCCTCTCTTACCCATATCGTCTTTCACGCAATCCATCCATTACTTCTTAGGTCTACCCCTTCCTCTATATCCTTCCACATTCATAGTTAACATTTTATTACCAACCTCATTTTTATTTCTTCTCATCACATGTCCATACCATCCCAAACGCGCACTTCTCAGCTTCTCTATCACAGGTGACACTTTCAGACTTCCTCTAACATATTCATTCCGTATTCTATCCATTCTCGTTACTCCACACATCCATCGCAACATTCGCATCTCTGCTGCATGCAATCGCCTTTCATCCGCCACTTTGAATTTTTCGTTACCATTGGCTCCAAATGAAACCAACAAATGGAAAAATGAAAATTTTTACGATTTGTCTTAATTTTCGAAAATGATTACATTATACCTTATCCTGGATACGCCAATGACGAAATAAGATTCAGAAGTGTTTCTAAAGAAAATAACATATATGTCACCGCAAATATTGTTTAATTTTTATTACTGCTGACTTACTGCAAATTAATGATCATAATTTTATTATCAAATTTTACAAATCTTTATAAACAAACGGAAGGTTTTTGTGTTTTATAATAGGTAGCCTCAAAGTTAATTAATTATCCGATCCCTAGTTTATTTTGTCTACGATTTTTACGAATAAGATAGTAAAAGTTGTCTCAGGTTAATTAAAGATTGCTAACCGGTGTAAATTATTTTTATTTGTTACATCTTTTTGTTTTTCCATTACAATACTTTATTACTTATGATTTATCTTATCTTATATCTTTAAACGAGCAATTCTTCAATATATATAATCTGAATCTCGGAAACAGGTTCAACGATTTTCATGAAATTTAGTATACAGGGGATTTCAGCTACGATTTATTTTCAGAAAATGTTATTTTATTCGTGTTTTCAATAATCAACTTTATGACTCTTCCCGACATCTATTGACGAATAATAATACTATTTTTCTTAATTGAGAGCAACTAACTGCTTTAAACACACAATACACTAAAGCAATTTCAGCAGATGGCGTTGTTAAGCAACCCGAAGCCAATGAATGTTTGGTTTAAGGTAAGACCAAGAAAATGAATTGTTTATTTATATTATTTGTATCTTTTTAACTCACGTGTTCACTTAAAAATGCCTAACCGATCTTGTAATATTTCATCATTTTATCAATATGTTATTCGTATTTAAATATAATTTCTAAAAAACACAATTTATCAAACAAAAAAAAAACCGGTCATCATTTAGTGATTATTAAATTATCCATTACATTCACACATACATAGTTTAAAGTAGCCAAAAAGTAATATTATCCTGACGGTGTAGTTACGCACGATGAAGCGAATAACAGTCGACAGTTTGGTAGTGTTTATTCGTTCTTTTTCACTTACTCAGTATATTCTGAAATACATTCCATTTATAATTTTATATTCGAATGGTAGATGATTATGGTCTAGTTGAGCTCGCACCACGTTCCTTTTACGGTTAATAGTAAATTTGGCCTGACACTTTTTTCTATTGCATTTCCAGCTATAGGTGTATTTCATACGATTGTGTAAGTTAAAAACATATCCACCGATCATGGCTACACTTTTACCTTTACGATTCAAAACCCACTGAACTGAAACAATACGAAAAAAAGATTAAGCCTTTACAGTTATTACATTTTTTTTTATTGCTTAGACAGGTCGACGAGCTCACAGCCCACCTGGTGTTAAGTGGTTACTGGAGCCCACAGACATCCACAACGGCTGAGTCTTTGCTCGCCCACCTGTCCTGGTAAAGCTGGAAAGGCCATTTGTTGAGTACGTATTTCATTACAAAAATTGGTACCCGCCTGAGATTCGAACACCGGTGCACCGGACGTCTTATCCGTTAGGCCACGACAACTAGGCCACGACGAAATTTATTATTTAGGTCAATTAAAAACAGATCATGGTAAACTTCGAAACAAAAAAAAGCCCATTCAACAATAAATACTACATTTATTTACCAAAATATAATTTCCGATTCTATTTATACATGCAGCGTATAAATTACGATGAGTAGATGTCAATGTGAAGTCAATGAATTTTAAATTAAAGCAAAAAGCTTGAACTCTTTGGTTCTATGATTTCGGACTGCGCTTTCAGAGTTCAAGGTACACAAGTGGTTTAAATAAACGATAAATTGAACGTAAATAAAAATATTTTATTTTTTGGTTTTTTTAATCTTGCTGAATTTTATATTAATGTTATTATTCAACAATAATAAATAATAGTTTAAAAAAAATAACAAAATACGCTTTTTAGAAAATCCAACTAAAAAATAGAAAATAAATTTTAATTAAAAATAGTGTAAGAAAAAATTATTTTATTGTAAAAAAAGCGTGGGTTTTTTAATTAATTTTTTAAAAATTTTTTTATATTGTATTGTCATCGGTCCTTAATAAGTATACCAAATTTTGAGGTGATCCGACGTTTTGAAGGGGGTCAAAATCATGTTCAAAGATTCCGTTACAAAGCGTATTAAAAATGTACTTTTCAGGGTATTCCAAGGTATGGATCCAATGCTAAAGGCAGTTTGAATTGTACAGTTATTGAGCAACGAATGCTTTGGTACATACAACCTATTTCACATTTATGTATTTCACATTTTAATGTATAAACCGTTAATGATCGTGTATTCGGAAGCTGCGTGATCGTGTTGCAGATACGATCTTTTAATGATTTTATCTGAAGTGATAGTGAACCTCGAATGACATTTTTTTTTATTACATCGCCAGCCTTCGGTTGTCTTAGTACGAGTATCGCAGTAGAACAAGTAACCATCAACTACTGCTACCTCATTTCCTTTTGCGTTACGTAGCCACATTACTGGAAGCAAAAGATTATGTTCATTTGTTTATTGATTACATCCACACATTAAAAACGAACTTACGAATTAGTTTTCCGCTTTATAACAATAATAATATTATACTAATAACTCTATGTTATAAAAAACTATTTTAACAGTGAGCAATATTTTATATCTTAAAATGTGTGTGTTAGGTACTTAATTAATAAAGTTAAAAGTAAAACATTGATGCGATTCAATTCCTCAACACAAATATTGTGCGAATACCGAAGGAAGAATCCTCACTTTCGTCACTCAATTTATATGAAAGTCTGGAGTCATGCCTGGCGTATTTCCAAGGGCTGGGTTGG
The DNA here is from genome assembly GCF_030267445.1 of Bombyx mandarina. Taxonomy (NCBI): domain Eukaryota; kingdom Metazoa; phylum Arthropoda; class Insecta; order Lepidoptera; family Bombycidae; genus Bombyx; species Bombyx mandarina. Next base: position 3,643,036 of record NC_143213.1, read on the forward strand.
CTTTTCCGATGGGCTTGCAAGAAATCGGCCGGAAAAGTAAATGTAGTTTCCCCTGAACAGATCCTCGGTAAATACTGGGGCCCCCAAAAAAGCCCGGGCGGGCTTCCGCACCTGGACTCTAGTGCCCGGATGGGTCTGCATTCATTCTTGGCAGCGGGTGAATTATTCCGCCACCGCATTACGTCCCTGCTAAGTCGGGGCTGGAGTGCTGATAATGGGGCATGAACTGCCCCTCCCCCAGGTTTTTTTGTTAATCAATCAGAGAAATAGAATTAGAACAATAATTTAAACAAAAATAAATTAGTTGAAATCGAAATCAAGAACTGAAAAACAAAAATGAACACGTAAACAGGAAAAAACGGACGGTATTTGTATAATATATAAACAGCGATAATGAGTTAGACCGTAAGCGATAAGCATAGTTTTACGGTAGCCAGCGGCTTGGCTCGGCTCCTGGCATTGCTGAAGTCCATGGGCGACGGTAACCACTTACCATCAGGTGGGCCATATGCTCGTCTGCCTACAAGGGCAATAAAAAATTAATAAAAAAGGCTCTACCTCACTCAAGTAGAGTTGAGGAATAATGTAATGGTCGACTAAAAATACCAAACTCTAGTAACTTTGGGAGGAATGCTCGAGCGGCATCGAATGAGTTAAGAGTGGAGGAATATTTGACGAAACGTCTAAAGATACGGGCATTAGTCATTTAAGCTTCGAATTTGATTTTCTTAAACAGACACTTTTCACTTGTTTTCCCTACCTAAGCTGATAGCCTTGAGAGGCTATTTCAGCGTAACCTCAACTAGTAGGTGAGTTCACGAGGCTCAAACCGGAGTGATGCTAACACTGACCCTAGCAAGAACAGTGCTTCGCAGAATCTACCACCGGATCGGAAACACGACCCACTGAGAAGACCCGGCGAGAAACTCAGTGGGCTGTGTCTATGGGTTGAGTCGCTCGTCGAGCCCTTCGTCACAAGCGACGGGTTCGACAATGACGGTGACCGGTGCTTGTGGTACTTAAAAGCACCGTTAATGGATCGGGAGGATCCGTAATGACGTGTTTTAGGCTACGTCGACTGTTTACCATTCGGTCTACAGGAGCGGGTATGTAGTTTCCAGCGGCCGCGACAAGAAGATTCTCATGTCGTGCCGCCTTTTCAAAGTGGCGCAATGATGCCGGCTGTAGATGCTTACGAGTCAAGTTCCAGGTCATCATGGAGATCTACGTTCCTCTTCGTAACCCGTTCTATCGCGTTAGGAATAAATAAACCAATAATTTAACCAACAAAACTAACAGGCGAAGAAACACAAAACTTTATTGAATAAGTATAAATTTGTTACTATAATGAACCCAACGCACGAACGATTGTCAATATTAAACGTAATAGGAACGTACAGAAGTCAGGTTTACAACTCGAAGTTTAGTGAGGCGATGAATTAGATCTTAAAGTACAGTTCTTTAATAATTTCATATTTTGTTGGTGGATGATTATGTGAAAATTTTCCACGTAGAATAGAACGATCACCAAAAGACTTCGTAGTGAAACGTGCTTTACAGAGGCTCTTGTTACACCTCCAATGAATCAAGATGCTGCTCCTACGTTCACAGTAGAACGTGTGACCATTAATAATAGCAATCTCTTTGCCTTTGTAATTCTTCGTCCATGTAACTGGGGAAAAAGTAAAGTGAGTCTATAAGGAATCAACGAAATGACGCAAAAAACTTGAGACTATACACCATAAAAGTAGTTTTTATTATATTTACCGAGCTGCATAAGCCGAAGAAAACACTAAAAGGGTACAGACGAAACTAGAATAGTAGAAACACTATTTGCTGCTAATCTTTTTAATTCATCATTAGGTCCACAAACGTTGGCAATACATCCAAATCAAACGGAAGAACTAAATATTTTTCAAACATGTTACGCATTTTAAGTATTTAATTTATTCTATGACAGCAATCGAAGCAGAGATTTCCATTATCAATAGCTTACAAAGATAATGAGGAAATTTTGAAAATCATTTCATTTCGGCGACAATCTTTACCTCGTCATCGTTTGGATGGAAAAAAAAAAACGAAGGTACAGTGCTCGGTTCCCATAAGCTTTATCGAAAAGTGCTGTAACACTAAATTCTAGTAACTTCTAGTAACTTCTAGAACTAAACTCTATAGCATGTTCCGTTACGGATTATCAGTTTTGGCGGAAGATGGTTATGTCCATTGCAAGGCTTCAGCAGTCTACCATCAGGAGTGATACGGACAGAACCATTGCAACGCGGCCACCTGGTACATCTCCAGTTCGAACTTTTTATTCCTAAAGAAATGCGATAAAACGTATGATCTTCGATAAGCGCCAGGAGTTTCCCTTTTGTTGTACTCACGAATGTAACTGGAATAAAAATATTAAGATAAATAGAGTTATCAAAGAACTTGAATTTACTTTCTGCTTTGTGTATAGAAATGTTAATGACATTTTTCAAATGTTTTGTAACAACAGTACTACATGTTAAGTTTGACTACGTTCCTAGGACTAACTGTATGGAATATGAAATCTTTTTACTTATCGAAAACATGTTGTCAGTGAATTTGTAAAGTACAAAGATCTTTTTAGAATTTCAAATAAGCCAGATAAACGACATATGTATGAAAACGAGTAAGAAACTTTCACACTTGAGGCACAGCATTGTAGGTGACAACATTCACACTTTGTTGTCTGTGGGCTCCGGAAAAAAAACAATTACTACTAAAACAAGATGGATTGTTAGATAGAATACAAGAATATAATAATAAAAAGAAGAATAGAATACAAGTTTATATTCAAATATTTTTAAGGCTAAATGGTAATGTAAATGTAAATTTGTATGGTAATGGTAAGCTCATTATCCATATGATATAAAGTAGTAATTATAGGCATGTGAATCGCAACTTAAAGAATTTAGGTTGAGGTCCTACTTAGTTCTCGACATCATACTATACCAATTTAAAATCATAAATCATGACTCTTACGTCAAGATAAATACGAAAAAAAAGGGAGAAGGAATTTAAAAATCAAAATTGAAGAATACAAAACTGAAATAACAAGAATATGGAGAGGTTATTTATTCACATATATCCTAAGAGCCTAAAAAATCGATTCCATAAACAATGGTTTACCATTCTCATTTCAATGGCTATGTTGAGCGGTCCATTTGACGATGACGTTATCAATGGTAGTCACGGCCGCGGTGCAATACTGTTTCCTATTGACACATCTCCATCGTGTTTTCGTGCCTATTGTGTAGTCCTTCGTAAACCTGTATTGGCCGATTCGCATGCTTACTTGACCGCGTTCATTGGTTACAAACTGCATGTAATTATCTGAAAGAAGACAAATAATCACACCAATTATAATAATGTGTATCTAACACTATAGTATACATAAATAATAATTACAATATATAATACATTAAGTAGTAGTTCACAAATAATGAAACATCTATTTTCACAGGCTATAGAATGGCTCGAATCACTCTCTATTCCTTTAACTTCAAATCGATTTTTAAGTCCGTTGGTGCATAAAACCGTGCAACAGCGATGACACTGTCGTATTTAATTGATATGTATGTTTCCCGGGTCATATACCACGATAAAAAGTATTAAATATTAATTAAATCGTTCAGTTATATTTACAATACAAAAATTCATATATTAAGAAATACCCACACATTATAATTTCATCACATGGACTTCGAAGATTAAATAAAATCCTTCAGACGATGTTAAAATCTAAAATTAAAAATGATATTACCCCCAAAAAATAACGTTTTTTATACAATTATTTTATCAAATAGCCTACAATAGAATACCATTACCCTCAAACGAGAATTATAAATATATGAATGTCGGTTTAGCAGTCAACATATTTGATTATTAGTGTTGCCAAATACGACTAAATCTTTCGTCGTACTGTTATCGCAGTTTCCTTTAACTTAAGTTTAAATTTAAGTGGTGAAGCTTCAATGCTCAGGTTCATATTTGTTGCAGAATGTTATTATTGGCTCCCTTCACGACTCCCTTTAATGATATAACTAATAAAATAACTCTTAACTTTCTCTATAAACATACACTAAGGTATTTTGGAAGGAAAAACTCCTGATCAATGAAAAAATTGATCTGAAAGGTGGGAAACCCTAGCCGATAAGGTTAAGAAGGCAGACAAGTCAGTTAATTAAGCGTGACTTTCTCGGACCACCAAAAATATAAAAATTTTACTTTAAAGAGCCACTAAAGAACTGCCGACTGGGAAAGCGTTTTTGTTGCGATAAAAACACAAAGTTGTTAATTTGTAAGATGTTACAGCTCTCAAGTTAACTATGTCAGCTATGTTATCCCTATATAAGCTTTTCTAAAATCGTGTTAAAGAAATATCTATTGACAAAAATTCAGTATTATCGGTATCGTTATCGTTATATAACGTTTTCTCTTGTTTTTATATGACGGAGGGTAAGTCAAATAAATTTACTGTTTTCCACTCTCAATCATGTAATTCATAATCTTTAATAGAGAACTCCAATGAACTTTTCCGATTAACTCACTTCTGGTCATTAAAGTCTATAACATATTCCATCACGAACTATCAGATTAGGTGGAGGATGGTTATGTCCGTTGCAAGGCTTCACTAGTGTACCCTCGGGAGTAATGCGCACAGAGCCATTACATCGTGACCACCTGGTACATCTCCAAGTCGCACTCTTCGTTCCTACAGAAATACAATAAAACGTGTGATTCTGTATAATTGCCAGCTGTTTTCCTTTCGAATTGTTGACGAAGGTCACTGAAAAATAAAATGAAATAAAAATACGTTGATTAAGCACTCCTGTTCGATTTAGTATCATCATTTATTTAAAAAAACTCTAAAAGCTCACGAAACAAATGTTTGTTAACTAAATTAACTGTACAAGAAAGTTTTTGGAATTCCACTGATACAAAGGTCGACAGTTACTGACGCCGTAGAGCCACAGCAACTTCTTTTAAAATATAGTCCTTGGAGAGCCTAAGCCACCTTATAATGACAGCATCACTCGGTATGTGTATTACTAGATAAATCAAAATAAAAGAAGGGCTCTGTTTTTTATAGCAAAAACTTTGACGGTAAACTAAAATGCTTCATGAAATACAGTAATACAAAATAAAATAATATTAACAACTGAAAATGTAAAATAGTGTTTAATTCTTCACTTTGAGGATGAGTTCTTGTTTTTTTAGTGGTAATAGTTGTCCTACCCTCCAAACTCCTCCTAGATAAATCACTCTACTACATTTCTTTAACTGACTTAAATTCATTTCTCTATTATTTATTGCTTGGTAATTAACGGAGCCTTTAAAAACAACCTGTACGACACCATCCACCTTGAGGTAGGAATTTTCAATTTCCTTTTGAAATCTTTTTCCTATTCCTTTATACTTTGGTTGGTCTTTTCATATTCAACATCCAAACTTTTAGAAATGCCATATTGAAGCGATGAGACGGGGCAGTTAGATGTCTATTAGTTGAATACAAGATATCAATTGCAAATGATCTTGCAGGAATTCATTCTAAGTGGATTTGATAGGATTGGAGAAGACCAGTTGAGAAAGCTGATGGTAAATTCCCTTGAACGACAGTGCGGATGTCAGAACTTTAACTGTCTCTTGTGAAATATCTATGATTTACATGAAGAAATGCGAAACTTCCGAAGATTACGGAAAAAAGTGAAAGTCGCTGAAAGACAAATACTGGTTTAAACATTTTTATTTCAATGGTTATGTTGAGCGGTGCATTTAACAACTACATTATCAACAGTTGTGACAGCCGCAGTACAATATCGATTCTTTTTAATACATCTCCATCTTGTTTTTGAGCCTCTCGTGTAGTCCTTCGTGAACTTAAACTGACCAATAAGAATGCTTACTTGACCGCGTTTGTTCGTTACAAATTGTACAACTGAAAGAAGAAAACAAAATCAAACATTTAGCACAATTTCGCAATAGGAATGTATAGATGTCATAAAATAATAATAATAAAGATTATAAAAATGAAAGGTTCGATTTCGAAAACGGTTTGCCAATAATGACTAAACCTGATCACAAATCTTTTGAATATCTGTGACTATGTTGACTCTCTATTTTTAAAGCATAACCATTAACAGCATAACCAAATAATGATTTTAATGTTAATTTTATATATTTTTATAAAAGTTCAAATCTGGGAATAATTCTAGATAGTATAGCGTTATAGATAGCTATGCACCCACACAGAAAGGCTACTCGTAAGGCCTTGTCCGCACAGCAATATTTCCCCGCGCGATTTTTTTCTCGTAATTCTGTAACACATTTAATATTATAGGAGTATCCGCACTGGCGGTAAAAAAATCGCGCGGGAAAAAAATCTGTGACTTGATGCAAATAGAACGCGAAGCGGTGCGATTTATTTCCGCGCGAATAGTTTGTACCGTATAAAGTAAGTATGGCTATGTTCGCACTGTGGAATAAAATTCGCGCGTTTCGCTCAGTCGTGCAACGTCGCTATGGAAAATATGTCAAGCGCTTCTTCTCCCGCCCGATCGGCGGCCGTGCAAGAAAATGATGAGATTGATGTGGAGCACCTAATCTCGCTGATGTAGAGGAGACCTCCCTTGTGGGACAAATTTCAAAAAGCATACCACGATAGAATATTGAAGGCTCATGACATCTTTTGATACGTCTGTTACGCCGCTTTACCATTAGATAAATTAAAAAATTTGTTCGGTTGTCCATTTTACACGTGCGTCTCAGCCGAGAATTGAATGAAACTGAGGAAAATAGTACGAAATTTTATTCGCAGTGCGTACTAGGTGTAATTCCGATCGCGGAATTTAATACGCGCGAATAAAAACCTCGCGGTGAAATATCGCTGTGCGGACAGGCCTTATCGTGTCGCGTTTATCCTCGGCAGACTACCTTGCAAGCGGAGTAAGCTGTCCTTTTGAAAAAACGGGACACTTTAAAGAACTGGTGCCGCCCCATATTGATTTATGCTAGTGTAGTACACCTACACGTACATACACACTCTTCAGTTCCTTTAATCTAGAATTTGTAGGATAAGAGCACAAGTATTCCAAATCTACAATCCAAAAAAGTGAAATTGTAAATTTATGCGTTCATCCATTCAAAGCGTCACTAGTAATAATTGAAAAAATAAAACTAAGAATATTTAGGTATATTAATAGCATCAAAAACCATAAATGCTAGTAATGTATTTAATTTATTGAGAAGACTGACCAATAATTGTGTTCTAACCCTGGAAACTGCTTCTGCTGGCTTACAATAGGAATTTGAAGGAATTTGAGCACCGGCATAGTTACATCGCTTAATACCAGTGCTCTGGGAGTCTGATCGTTAAGGTCACGATGATTTCAATACACTTCTTTATTTTTAATTTAATGAAGAATGACAATTGTTTTCTGCATTGAATATATTCGTAAAGTATTATTACAAATGATTTGAAATATAAAACCCAATTTCGGTAAACTTTGGCAAAAACAGTGTAATGTTTTTTTTATATCTAAATTCTATGACATATTCCGTTGCGAATTAATATTCTGGGTGGAGGATGATTATGTCCATTGCAGGGCTTCATCAGTATACCTTCAGGAGAAATATTCACTGAGCCATTACATCGTGACCATCTAGTACATCTCCAATTCGAACTTATTCTTCCTACGGAATTACGATAAAACGTGTAATCCTCTACGATTGCTAGAAGTTTCCCCTTTGAGCTGTTGACGAAAATTACTGAAACAAAATAGTAAAATAAATCAAAACACGTACAAAAAAATCAAATCTGTTTTGAACACGCTTCATGAATTTTTACTCGAATTACAATAATAATAATTTTTATATATACATATACCTATAAAGCCTTTTTATGTCCTATTAACTAAATATCAGGACTGTCTTATGAGAATTTAATAACAAATTTGCACTATACACTAGTATTTTATTTAAACGTGTTTTTCTTTCTCGATACTGGATTCATTCACATCATGTTTTCTCTAAAAGAAGGACAGGACAATAACCTCTATTTAGTTATATGCCTCCAAATCAATAAATTTTTACCGTCTCTTCGTCATCTTTAACTCCTTACATTTATTCCACTGCAGCTATCATCATTCCATTTTTTCATAGGTTCTTTTGATCTTTACCCACTACGTCTTTTTGCTTGTCGTTATATTTTGCTACATGACTAGTCCATTAGCATTTCAGCCTCACTCAACTATTTTGTCTTCTTTCGTATAATTTCACTTACTGTTTTATGTTATTATTATTTTTAATTTTTAAAGACTTCTTTCCATGGTTTTATGTTTTTATTCGTGTTCTGAGTTCTCGTACAAATAACCAAAGATCTAAAGTTTCATAATCTCTTGGATCGTCGTTCTTTCTTCTCTTGTTGATATGATTTCTACCTCTCTTTCGTTTGTATCTTCAAATTATAATCCTTTTATATCCTTCCTATATATTTTTAACCTATTCACGTATATCTCGTTCAATTTTATTGTAAAGAGACTTTTAAACATGTTGTATTAGAAATAAATTTTAAGACGGGTTTGAGGTCCGAAACATGGCCCGGCATAAAGGTTTTCTAAGCGGTGGCTTGAAGGAAAGTTGCCAGATATATCAAACGGTATGTTATGCCAATGTTCAAATCCCTTAGACAAACACTATATGTGTATGAATATTATTTTGTGAATACGTACCTAACAATTGTTGGATAACTACGTCAAAATGACTTCCACCATGAAAGAATAACATCGTGCAATAAAAATTCTGTTGTCCCAGCTTTCAAGGCGTGCTCCAAATGCGTTCAGCGTCATTCATTTTCGACAAAAATAGAGAGCACACAACGTTTGATTCATTATACTCTCGGCAGGAAATAATGGGAAAATTTAAAAAAGGATTACAGACAAACACAGCATTTAATAATTCTATATCACTGATAATGTTCCGTGGCTAATCTAAACGATTACATTATCGATATTCGCAATCTCCGCGACGCAGTGCCGATTTCTTTCTAGAACTTCTCCATCTTCTTGTGATGTATTTCATGTAGTCCTTGGAAAATTGAAACCGTTCGATTCGTTACGAATTGTACAGCTGAAAGTAAACAAATTGTTAAACAATTTCGTAAATTCTGTTCTGTTAATAAAACTTCATGAGATGTTTGTAGAAAGTTTAATAAAAATAAATAATTGGATCAATAAAACCGATAAGAAATTCAGTACACCTCTGAAAGTAACGATTGACAAATGCTGTACGATTTAGAAAACAAATTGCCGGCGTATCATTAAGACAACGAGAAATCAAATTGAGGACGCAAATCAACTATACCGTCGAAGAGATACACAGACCCGAAAAATATATCTCACATATTTTAAACGTGAGAGGGGGATACCGAGTTCTGAAACTTATGATTAATCAAAGCATCGACCTTATGTACAAGGACAAGAGACCCAGACAGTAAGTAATAATAGAAAAATACCACGCATAGGTAAGTACAAGAAGTAGCTTCAGCACTCACCATTTCAAAATTCTGGTGAAATAGCACCAAGTCAATCACGTTCATGTTTAAAAATGATTGTGGATGCCCCTACTTTTTATAATAACACCGTCAATAGTAGTGATAGCAGCTTTACAGTTCCAATTTTTTTTTGTACAACGCCACCTCGTTTTATTCCCGACCTGGTAATCTTTGACGAATCTATACTGATCTATTTGTACCGCTACTTGGCTTTTCAAAGTAGTCACAAATTGTGGACCTGAAAATTTTTCTCTTATTAATATAAGTATTATCTTTTGATTGTCTCCTAAATATGAATAGCTGTTTTTTTTTTCTACCTATGCTGATAGCCTTGAGAGGCTATTTCAGCTTCGCCCTAACGTTTGTAGGTGAGCTCGCGGGGCTCAACCGGAGAGTTGCTAACACTGACCCTAGCAAGAGCAGTGCTTCGCAGAATCTACCACCGGATCGGAAACGCGACCCTCTGAGAAGATCCGGCGAGAAACTCAGTGGGCTGTGTCTATGGGTTAATACGCTCGTCTAGCTCTTCGTCGCAAGCAACGGGTACGACGAGGACGTTGACCGGTGCTTGTGGTGCCTAAAAGCAACGTTAATGGATCAGGAGGATCCGTAATGACGTGCTTTGGGCGACGTCGACGGTTTACCATTCGTATGGATAACACGCTGCTGTCTTATTTTTATACCTCAATCTCGTCTTAATTCCTATTTCTTAAGTTCAGATGGTAGGGCATGATAGGCTTGTTCGTATCATTCTATAACTGTCTGTCTCGAAGCATTTGCACGTTCTGGTTTGAAGGGTTGGTTTTATTATATTACTATACATTAACCTCGAACCCGTGTGACAAGGGCTCTCCGACATGCCAAGCCAGACAACACATGCCAAGGAACTTACCAATAACCAACAGAAAGAATTTCCCTGCTATGTTAAGCAAGGGGGTCAAGCCGGGCAGAAGGGGATACCCCAAGGCTCATTTTCATGCCTCCAATGGTAAGGGTCCACCACGACTCCCCGATCCCATTCTCAAGTTCATTCTCAGTTGTTCGGTTGTGCTCCAGTAAGCGCTTAACATTTCTCAAGCCGAACTTTTCTTCTACTCATCAAAAATTACATAAATATCATAATCAGATTTACTTGAAACTACATATTATAAAACCAACAGAAACCACATAAAGTCAATTTCTAACAATATTTTTAATAAAATATGAAAATTCTCTTACATACGTAGTACAGTTTGGATACACGATATGTCAACAATACAAGTGAAAACAGTTATAAATATTTTTCCTTGGTGCTGTAAAGATACATTTATGTAAATCACTAAATTTGAATATTATATTACTAAAACTGCGGCACACGGTTAATTCCTATATTATCAACAGTAACAAGACAAGAATTTATATTTTTTGCACGAGTCCACATTATTACAGTACTTTACGACTAAATAACTCATGCATAATCAGTAAAGTTCTTTAAGAACGAAAAAATGCTTTAATTGTTTGTTTTCTATTTAATAATACAAAATAAATAATCGAGGACAAATCACATACGGTTATCTGGTCGCAAACTATGATTCAATGTACTATGGGAACCAGAGACACAGTAGATCCTTACATATATACATATTATATATTTTATATCACCCCAACAAAGCATAGTAAAGAATAAGAAACCTAATCCTCATAAAAATGTTTTGCTTTGAAGTAGGGATTGAACCCACGACTTTCGACCTAGCCATACAGGGGAGCTAAAACTGCACCACCTGGTCAGTGAAGCTATAGTGATTCTGAGTCGGGTCCAAAAAGAACACATGCAAAATTTTATCATTCTGGTAGTGTCAACTTTTAACTTTATCTGGTCATTCGTTATCATTCTTTATCTTACTGGTGGTAGGACCTCTGGTGAGTCCGCACGGGTAGGTACCACCACCCTGCATATTTCTGCCGTTAAGCAGTAATGCGTTTCGGTTTGAAGGGTGGGGCAGCCGTTGTAACTATACTTGAGACCTTATAACTTATATCTCAAGGAGGGTGGCGCATTTGCGTTATAGGTGTCTATGGGCTCCAGTAACCACTTAACACCAGGTGGGCTTTGAGCTCGTCCATCCATCTAAGCAATAAAATAAAAAATCAACATCCCCATCTAAATTTCTCAATTATAAATTTAATGCAAGTAAAACTGCAGGAAACGCTTAGTAAAAGTCAGGATGAACAAAATCAACCATTCATCAATAAGCAAAGAGTACCTACATGAAAAAAGACAAAGATAAACTATGTATTTTATGGTTTATAATTTCGAATTACGTACCTAAAAAGTTATTAGCACTCATATTTTATAGTTTTATTATCATTTGGTCTTATATTTACATTTATATATATAGTATAGTACCTTCAAGGATTACGACAAAGCACCTACTTTCCATTATTATAATTTAATAATTTTCGACCAAGGGCCGTTTCTTATCAGATTCACGCGCTATGCAAATTAAATAACTCATGTGCCTTAACAACTATTAAAATTCAAATATATATAAAAAAAACATTTCAAATTTCCACAATGAACCCATGAAGTCAATACTTATTTAAAATTAACATATGTATAATTTACTATGTGAATATTTAATTATTATTTTTTAGTAACAAATTGAAACATAACTTAAACTGCTGTTACGGTTTGATCTCTCGTTTTCTATGGACATTATATAACTTCTGACATACTTTTTTAAAGTAAAGTAAGTAATAAATAATCATTATAAAATGGGAACAAATCGCGCATGGTGATCCGGCCCCAATTTAGGATTATCTGTGTTATGGGTACCAGAGACTGACATAGAGACTTTTTTACAATATAAATAAATATATAGATAGTTAACAAACACCCAGACCAAGAGCGAACATCACACGAATATATGTCCGATATGAGAATCGAACCCACGACCCTCGACACGGCAGTCAGGGGCGCTAGCTAATGCACCACCGAGACTTTTGGAATACTTTACAATTGTCATAATCACAGCCGAACTAAAACGCGAAATTAAACCGTAATAACAGTTTTAATTATATATTCGGACTCACGAACCCGATTAAAACACTAAAACATATTTTTCGAAAAAAGAACTCTTGAAATCTTGAATAATAATAATACCTTTATAATAATTACTTTGGTGGACTACAATAACATTCTTATTACCTAGAAATATTCAACGAAACACGAAAATTTCAACGAAATTTTGGAATGTGAAAGCTTAACTTAAGGTGTTTTTTTTTAATAAATATTTTTTTGTTCTTTACCCTAAATTCAAATTTACATAATCTTATTAAACTTTAGTGTTATTACTAAACATAATCACATATAAGAAAACGTAATAAAATAATAATAAATAGATTTTTCTTTATAATGATTTCAAAGATAACAACCAAAAGTAATTAAGTGAAAATACTTAGACATCGACTGTTAAACAACTAAAAATTTGTTCGAGATTTTAATAGCTTAAATTTTAACCTTTTTCATCGCTTATTAAATTTCTCACCCCTTCATCGTTATCATATTACATTTTACATCGATAAAAAATACATTATCATAACACAAACAATCTAATTTAAAATTGTATCCTTCATTTTAAATTCTTGACATCATTGTTGTAGTCCCATACAAATACGTCATGACACATTGTATTCAGCACCATATCGAATCTTACACAAACTCTGCATATTTTAGTTACCTATATCAACAGGTCCATTTCATCAATTATTATACGATAACGATTTTACGCACCATTAATTTATCCACCCATTTTTATATCTTATCGAGACCCATTACATTAAAGCAAATAATTTACCAACTCAAGAAACTTTACTTTTTACTTTACTTTACAAGAGACTTTAAAAAAAACACGAATGCTAACCTTTTTTTTGTTATGAAAAAAACCGACCGAATCTTTAACTGACCGGCAATATTTACGCTACGAAATAAGAAAATGCCACGACCTCTGCTTAAAGAGCCAATTTAAACCAAAATAAATTCTATTGCCAAATAGTTGGCGGTTAAGCACTCAAAGTTTTTTTGTAATACAGCACTAGAAGCTACATGTAATTTCAAATCAGTCAGTCATAAGTTTTGTAATCTAACAATCAACAAATCGTACGTGCGAATCCAAAATTTTAAATTATCCTGCCAGTACAATTATTTCCTAGATTGTCGCTAAACTTGAAAAAAAAAAAACTTTGTCTAATTATGTGAGTGATTACCGGTGGTAGAGATTACGACTCCATCGATTGTTACCGCTGAAGCTTTGCATTTGAACTTGTGTTTCTTGGCACAGGTCCATCTAATCCTATCACCGACCAGAGATCGTGAGTGTCTGAAGAACTTATGACCTCCAATGAAGATGTTGGTTGTCTCCCTGCAGAAACGTGCTCGGAGCAGCGACGCCACTAGCTCTGCAAACAACAACATGATAAGTAACTGTTGTGCATTAGTCATTTAAACTAAATACTTTTACCTCATACTACTGAATCTCTACATAGTGTCGAAGATTCCGTACTATCGGTACTAATATGCACAAATATCCATTTAACTCAAATATTTCCCCTTCTCAAATATTTCATGAATTCAACCTGTAAATTAAGAAAAAAGTATGAAGCAAAATTATTATCGTTATAATTATATCCGATCTATATTTATAATATTTATTGAACAAATATGAAATTATGTTATCTGTGCTAAAACTTACTTAAGAATGAATTTACCAGACAATATATTTAGAAAGTAATCGCTAACAAAGGTTTGTTGAAATATTATATTGGGTAGTGGACTCTTTTACTTAAAATCGAAATGTTCATAATTAAATTTGCCTGGGCGTTTTCAAATCTTGGATTTACGAATGTCTCAGAATATAATTTCAACTGAAAATAATTGGCAAGAAACTAAGACTTGTTCTTGTCCAAATACATTTTTGTATAACACAAAGAAATAATAATATAAAATTATATTATATAATTCTTTTGTAATTCTTTTGACGTTCAACAAGTATGTACTTTCATTTATGTTGAATAAAACTTTTTTGATTTGATTTGATTTGATTTATTAAATCAGTTCAATGGTAATATGGCTTGAACTAAAAGAACAAGGTCTCCAAATGGACTGACTACTGGCTGTTACTAGCAATGGTCTCACTGAGAGCTAGCTTGCACACGCTTACGTACGTACAGTCGACTCTCAGAAGATTTCAAAAGATTGAGATACGATCTTGAATCTGTAACCTTTTTGATTAAGAGACACAAATCTTATAAGCAACATTAAATTCTGTCTAGCTAGACCTATTGCTGTACCTACATTTCTTAATCTAATGATTGTGCTGTGTGTAAACAAGTACTTCATTGCAATTTGTAGTCACAATAGCCTTGCAGCCATAGTTTCGTTTGATGCACCGCCACGTGGTTGTACCTTGTTGTCTCTTGTTAATTCTCGCAAAGCTATATTTATTACCGAGAAACATGAGCGATTGGTTTCCACGCTTACTCTCGACGAAAAATATATCTGAAAAACGTTATGCAAAAAAAATTATACGTTCGCATTCGAAAGGAATCGGAATCAGATTCTAACCAAGAAGTTGAAGTACCGAAACGATAGGTAAAGATGTGCTTGAGTTGAACCATTTTAGTTGAAATCGATAATCGAGTGGGGTTTATTGGAGGACCGTCAAAAACACTCTGTTGCTCAAAGACACGCATTCGAACCTCGAAAGAGACAACACGACCGAGGCAGACGTGAAGCGTGTAACGTTTAGGACGGGTCGTGTAGTTCCCTCTACCCTACGCTCACAGGATACCAGACTGGCAGTCGTTCACGCTACGAATATGGGTCGCCTAGATAACGCTGCCAGTTCGTACCGCCGCCAAGTCAGAACCAACGAAGGCCGAAGAAATATCTTGATTGTGACAGGTCACTGTCGATCATGGACATAACCAAAGACACATTATAAGGTCGCAACTAGGTCTGGGCCAACCACTCAGGAAAACCTTCAATCTGTATTCAACGAACGAAAAAAAAATCCTCATAGCAATCACACTTGTACATGCAAACGATGTTTATATTTTTCATTTTACACAGCAACCAGTCTTTTGAAATATAAATTAAAGGAGTTTTCTAGACACAAACAGATCTAAAACGTATTTGAAAAATATTTTTTATTTGTATATTAATCGTGTTCATTAGAAACCCCGAGTCAGAAAAGAAAAGGGATAAAAATAATAACATTAATTTTAACAATTTTATTTTCCAACACAAATACAAAACTCAGTTACATATGTACATTTTCCTCAGTTCTCGTAATTTTATACACTTAAATTCATTAAATAACATGAGCATATAATAACATTATTAAACAATCATCTAACAATTTACACTATGATGAACAGATATCAAAGGTGGCTCGTAACTAACTACCCATGCGGAGCTCACAATACCCCCTACCACCAGTGACTATGTTACAACAAGTTTATCTAGGTTAAAGTACTATATCATAAGTTTTTTCATGGGATATGGCCAGGCATACATGCTGCCATAAATACGATAATCTGTTCGCAGGTTCGTGATCATACGTAATTAGATATTATGTAAGAATCGACTGGTAGTTTATGAATCAAGCAAAGTATTTCTATCTTTTGTTCATGGAAATAATATGCATACCACTCCTAATTATTGCACTACGTAAATATATAATAATTTTTGTAGTTACTACGGTCCTGCAACTATATTGTGCATATTATTTATATGTCTAGAGGAACTTTTTCGAAATCACCTTCGTGGATTTCATTACCCTACGTATCAATAAATAAATAAAAACTAAACGAAACTCTATATAAATAAGCAGCTTATAATATATAGTACTAAATCTGACAATAACTAAAACCGTATTGTAAAAAAAGTACGATTTGACTTGATGTAAAAAAGTTAAATTAATAATAATTAAAACACAAAATGATGGCTGTGAGTGACATTTAGAAATTCTAAGTTGATTATAGAAAATTATGCTGATGACAATCGCGGACTTTGATAATAATATTATTAATGGTAGTTATAAATGCTGGACAGCCCATGGCCTTTTTAACGCATCTCCATCGAGTCTTTAGGCCTTCGTGTTGGTGAACAGTGTACTTGTGCATTCCTATATTGAGGCATGGTTTCCCAGCTTGTGTAACGGCGAAAAATGCTGCAAAAATACGGTCTCGTTAGTTTGTTTTGAACAAACCAAGAAACAGAGCGCAAAAAATGACATTAGCGGAATTAAATTACGTTAAATATTTTAACAAATATTATATAGCAACATAGTTTATTTCTTTGACAGTAAACCAAATATTTAATGTTACGATTAACAAAAAATAAAAGGATTTTGTCCACTTCAACAATAATCGCCACTGAACTTTCTTTAGTACTATGTATTTATAATATTTGAGTTAGATGTATCAAATGTTTTTTTAAGTTCTTCCGCATCTATCTTTTCAGTTTCATTTATTAGTTCATACATATCTCCTTCCTTTTCTTGACGCCTTAAATCAGGAAATATCTCGTTTTTCATATGATATACATATGTTCTGTTAAGCTTCCAATATTAGTACTTTTACGTTGGTCGTACGTCATTGTAAGCTTGATCAGCTGTGTATTCGCTTTCATCAATTACCTCCGAAAGTTCTTTAAATTTCTGAGCACTTCCAAAATTAGCTGAAGCACACTCCTTGAATTTGAATTTTATGTAAAGAAAATCTTTTTCGGAACCATTCAACCAGACTTCACTAGTGACAAATTTGGATTTTGAATCGTCGGAAGAAATAATTTCCAATACCTTTAAATGGGTTAACTTTTTTATTTCATTTAATTGAAACCACTATTGATGGGAATATTATTTAAATCACAATCTTCTATCCAAGTCATCAGAATTTGTTCTTCTTTATTATTAATGATTGTTTTACACGTGAAGATTTACTTAAGTTCTCCAACGATCTAGACTTTACAGCAGTCCTGATTTTACTTTCATTTTGTTTAATTGTTCTTATTGTTGACTCGTTTAATTCCAGATCCTTTGCTATGGCTGTTGATTTCTTACCATCATTTAGCTGATCCAAAATATAAATTTTTTGTTGTAGGGAAATAAATTTTCTTCTAAATTTAGGTTTTGTTTCCTTTTCAATTTTTATGTCTGCGAAATAGAGACAAATTTTATTTAAACTCACTATGTATAAAAAGTGTGGAATTAAACATGAATTCATAATAGTTTTTACCGTTCAAAAAATGATAAAAAAAGTAATTGGAGAATTGTAATTAATATATTTGTGTTTAATGTCAATCACAAATCCGATCTTAATGTTGGATGTCTATTATACATATTATGTGGATAAATATTCTAAATTTTGTAAACTTGACATTATAAAAATGGTCCTTACTGTTACTAGAATTTATTTAGTTTAAGTGAAAAAAAATATATAAATTGAATATTTGCCTAGAAAACATGAATAAAATAGGAATAGAGAAAATTAAACAGATGACTTTAACAACAAACGAAATACTTCTTATAAATATCAGCCTATTTTAAAACTAAAATAACAATATAATTTTTTCTATTTTACGCCCGCTCTTAAAATTGGGAATTTTAACTGGGAAAATTATAATATATCTTTACCTACAAAATGGCCGTTTGGTAAACAGAAAGTTACTGTTTTTTATATTTTTTTTTTTGCTTTCAATCAATACCATACATGGTATCGATGCATCTCTGCCAGTGCAGTGTACATTGTTCAATACCCTTCTTGCAGAAATGAGGTGTCCGTACACCAACAAGGTCTTTAAAAGCATCGGGTACTGATATTTTCCCTGCCAAGAAGTCATCCGAACTCTGCAAAAAGCCGAAGTCTGTCGGTTTTGTCCAGTTCCTCACAATACACACCAGCAGTAATATTGCCATTTAGTAAAACCCAACAAAAAAACACTAAACTGAAAATGACTCAATTTGAAAATATAATTCGATACTTATAAATTAAAATTCATTTTAAATTAGAATTTATTGTCAGTCATACATTAATTACGTTTCAAATGACCAGTATTGTAAAAAAGTAACTTCATAGGTAAAGACCTATTATAAATAAAATGTATACACCTTTTATTGCACATATGTAACATGAATGCACTAACGATTCAAAAACTAGGAACGTAAATTAAACATAGTAAAATATTTTAATTTTATAACAACACAATTCACATAATCTGCAAAGATACGCGATATTAATTGTGAATTATACAGATCATTATACCTATATATTTATATGGGGATAATAAACACATGCTTTAAGAGGTATATTCAATCGCATTATAAAAGTGCCGCGTTGTAGGGAAGATTTGTACTTTTAAGTAATAAAAGCGTAAAAATTATGTGAAAACATTGATATTGGTCAAAAATAATAGTTTTGGTTATTCCAAAATTACATAACACATTATTTACGAAACTCATCTGTATGTATATTATTTTTAAGATTGAATAAAAATAGTGCTTTCAGAGAAAATGGGTATGCCATGGCTACAAAGCCACTATTCATGTAAGCATGCTCTAGTTGCTAACTTAAATCTTCCACCATTTCCTAAACAAGTATAGTTATCCCAGGAATATGGTACTGGTGTGTCATTTCGAAAAACAGTCGTCGTCGTATAGGCGTTGTTCTATGTTGTGTTAGCACATATTCATGTCAAGAGATTAGGATAATAATAAATCATTTTTTTATTCCATGCCTGGTAAACTAATTCGCGGTTCACCTCGTGTTAAGTGATTACCGAAGTCAATAGACATCACAATGTGAATGTCATAATTCACCCGGAGACCTGAGTTCTAACTTTTGGTTATATAGTACAGCCATTCAACCCTTTAAATAGGGACACATGTAACATTATACTTCAATAATATAATTGTATCTTGTTCATTCAAAATTATCCTGTTACATAATAACATTTTAGCTAACGTGTCACAGAATAATGTTTGAAAATGGAACTGAAGAAAATTAAATAATATATGTCCAAAAAAGTCAAACATTTGGAATGTATTGGCCTGAGGAAAATTGAAATCATCTCTATGCTCGAGAGCAGTTCATTTGAAAGGGTCAGAATAATTTATCCAAAGACTTTTCAACATTAAAACCAAAATTCAATTCAACAAATAGCATTTTCTCGATCACATCGTTCATCAATGGTTATGAGTTCCGTTTTCTTTTAGTATATTATCTTTGTATGTTAACACAGTAGCTTTACAACCTCTTGGTTTTTTCATATTACACACCCAATGAATTCTTTCTCCATCGCCCCAAACTTTATTCCTTGTGAATATATTCTTATCAACAATGAGTTTCTTGCTTCCTCGTTTCGTTGGTAGAAGGAGAGCATCTGAAAATCCATAATTATATGTATATAATTATGAGGAAAATATCATTTTATAAACCCCCAACATAAAAAGATACCACCTATTTTAATTTCTCATGTGAATTGGGGTTGAATATTTATAAAAAATAACAGTAAATTTTTACACACCTTTTTCAACGATTCTTTAAATGAACTTTAAAGGGCTTTCCTCATAAGCCGAATAGACATAGGCTTAAATAATTTAAAATGCCGTATGCTATGATGGTAATATAGACCATAAACTATAATAATAGCATTAGCCATACGAGTATACTATTAAAAGCTATCATCTAACTCTTAGATTCTTGAGAAGTAAATAAAGATAATTTTCTAATTTAAGCTTTTTCATATTATACATCAAAGTGAAATATCGCAATAAAATAAATAGTAGATAACAGACAAGCACCAATTTATTTCATCATTATTCATCATCGATTTATTTAGGACATAGAATCTTAAAATATCGAAATTGATGAAAAATCGAGAGGTAAACAATAAATTCGTTATTGAATCAATTAAATTTGTACCATTATACCAAGCTATACATGATTATGAATGTTCCTGACAGTAATCACACGTTGTCCAACTGTTATGACTTGGGCAGGACATCGCTTGTATCTCTTACAGCACCGCCATACAATATGCGAGCCGAACATGTCATTGCGTCGGTGGTAACGATATCCGTTCACCATAAGAGCTTGGTTACCGTTCCTTGATGAGTAGAAATAAATTCCGAAGCCTAAAACAATCGTCATTCTTGTTTTAAACAGCATTTTTATTAGTTCCGTTTTTGACAAAATTCACTTTTTAAACTTTTTTCGTTGTTTTATTTTACATCGGAATGCAATTGTAGTAATTTCTGTCTAATTATAAAAAAAATGTTACACCTGAGTCTACAAAGCATGCAAATAACTTTTTTCACATTTTTTTAATAATCCTCTAGCTAGAGTGTAGCAAATTATTCTACTTCTAATAAGAACTTCTGATAAACAAGCCACCTAACAATACGAGATACACGTCAACATCTATAACATTTAAATAAGCAAAGGAAAAACAGTTCAGTACCATTATTTTCTTCTTTGTTTTTTCACTGATTTCTTTTTTGTGTCATATTTTAGTTTTGTTTTTGAAGCTCAATGCTATCAGAAAAATATTTGGTATTTTAGTAATTTTTTGGTGATGTATAAAATCTTGAGCTGTTGGGGGTTATTATTGAATTTAAATCGTAGGGCAAACACTAGTTTCAATATAAGTAAGTACGTTCGAGCCTTCCTTGTTGAGATAAAGATGTTTTTTTAGCATTGGTGGGTAACGTACTCACTGCTCGCCTAGTATTAAGTTATCACCGGAGCCAAGATAGATATTACAAAGTGAATACATATTCACTAAAAATTTGGTAAAGCTACAGCGATAGGCGATATTTTTTTGTTTCTTCACACAAGTCCAGCTTTACCTCTGTGGTGAATACAATTACGTTACTATCGAATACTCATTTTATACATTCATTAGAAAGACAAGGTGCAACAGAAGCTACAAGATTAGTTCTCAAAGTTTTTTTTTTTAAATAAAGAAAAGTATGTATATAAATATTTATTCAACCACCATTCCCCAAACGTAACATAATTATTTAAGCTATTACATTTTGCATTCAATAAATGTCATGATTATGAGTGTCGGACACTTTGATGACCTCGTTCTCGTAGGTCGTTACGGAGGCGGTACATTTCAATAGTCTTTTTTTTAAGCAGCACCATCTTGTTTTGTAGCCTCGGGATCGCTCCTTCAAGAATCTCATGCCTCCATATAAGATGACCGGGTTCCCTCGTTTTGATATGTCATATGTAAATTCTCCTGTAGAAAATTAGTAGTATTGATTTACTCATTTATAAAAAAAAGGATTCAACTTCTTCGTTTGTATAAGGCTGTTTTTTTTTTTCAAAGTAATCTTTATTGTCTAAAAATGTATTTTATAATTAGAGAACAATAGAAATATAATAATAATGATTCAACAAGTCT
Source organism: Bombyx mandarina (assembly GCF_030267445.1). NCBI lineage: Eukaryota > Metazoa > Arthropoda > Insecta > Lepidoptera > Bombycidae > Bombyx > Bombyx mandarina. The sequence continues at coordinate 3,665,064 of NC_143213.1, forward strand.
TAAGTTCACAAAACTCAAGTGCTTACAGTTTTTTTTTTTTTCATTAAATTTTTATTAACATAGAGAACAACTTTTAATCATTTTAAAACAATCTAAAAAAAACCTCATGGATATTAATGTTTCAATTTAAATAGCAAACAGAGTGACAGGAAATGGGTTAACAATAGAGTGATGGGATAATAGAGTCATGGAATAATATACGGATGGGAAAGAGTACGGTCACAACCAAATGGTAAAAAGGCTGAGTATTAATAATTGCAACATCTTATTTTCTATCCTTCACACTAGAATATGCGGATTATTGTTTTGTGATTAAAATAGACAGCATGATGGTAACCACCCGTATAGATTTGTATACTCTAACCGGTCCATCGGGGTCAAAGTAAAACCAAACTTACTGTCAATGTACAGACGAATCACTTTATACTGGTATCAAGAGGTGGCCAGCCGAGCGTTAATGTATATGATCAACATTTTAAGTGTGTTACGTACGTTACGCATTACGACTGTCCCCACCCTACAAGTGGGATTAGGCAAAATCACATTTATTAAAGAAAAGGAAATAAAGTTCTGGTGTCTGGTGTTTTTACTGGTGGTAGGACCTCTTGTGAGTCCGCGCGGGTGGGTACCACCACCCTGCCTATTTCTAGCGTGAAGCAGTAATGCGTTTCGGTTTGAAGGGTGGGGCAGCCGTTGTAACTATACTGAGACCTTAGAACTTATCTCAAGGTGGGTGGCGCATTTACGTTGTAGATGTCTATGGGCTCCAGTAACCATTTAACACCAGGTGGGCTGTGAGCTCGTCCACCCATCTAAGCAATAAAAAAAAAAGTCTATAGGCGGTAGTCATTGATTAATACTAAACAGACAATGAGCTACACATTATAAAAAACCAATAAATAAACTCGACAAGCAAATTTAAAGCAGAACTAGCTACCAAAGAATCGTTAATTATGTTAGTTATAACACACAATGCGTTTTTTTTAATAATTTTGAAACTGCATTGCATTTCAAATAATTTTTATAGGCAGAGAATGTTAAAAAATGTGTTAAAAATTCTTATGAGTATGTTTGGAATTAATTTTAATAGGTTTATTCTCGAAAGTGATCATAGCCGCTGGACACCTCGATGATATTCTCTGACTGCAAACCCACCAGGTTTTCGAACCATCGTCACGACGCTTGAAGAATCGATATCCATGGTATAGCAGATACAATTTGTTCTCACTTTCGACGATACTCACTTCTGCAAGATTTTGATCTCGTATAGGTTTAATTTAATAAAATGTTGTTCGTTGCTCTATGCAGGTGTCTTAGCTTACTTTTCACATAGCAAAATAAAATTGAAAGTCTGTTAAATTTTCATCCAGTTCAAACTTCGTTTTGCAATTTTATTTTGAATTTTATAATTTCCACATGTAATCTCTGCTTGAACGTTTGAATAAATCCTAAGACTACAGTATATTTTTATCAATCAATAACACAAAAAATACTTCTTAAGTTGTTTATTTGTTATTTTGTTTTTATGGGAACTTAGGTGATATGCTTCCAAGAAGAACTCGAGCAAATTCGATCGGTAATTTACAAGTCATCAAATAGGAATGTATCGTGTTTCAGAATAGAGCCATAGTCTTATATTTTTGCAAACATAAATTAAGAAAATATAGTCCTCATCATCAAACTGGTGGTACGACATTATCGTATATTATTATACGTACTGGTGAATGCCTAACCCATAAAAAAAATTAGGCTTTAAGAGTTTCACATTAATAGGAGCCTAATATCAGCGTTATAAGTCGAAAGACATCCGCTACTGGGCTGAAACCTAGACTCGGCACAATGATCAGCCCTAACTTGCCAGCAACTTCAATTAAGTTTACTTAGTTACTCAATTTTATTAAAGTTTTTATTTCACTCAATAAAACTGTCGTGTGAATGATCGGCGGTTACTTTAAACAATACTCCAGCTACTGTGACCACCGACGCTTTGCATTTCTCCGCTTGTCTCTTGCAGCATATCCACCATACTTTATCTCTGAGACTGTTATTCCTCCTGAATTTATGTCCTTGATACCAGAGGTACAGACGACCTGTACAATCTTCATACGATACTAGAAACAAGAATGAAAATGTATACATTTACTATTTCCAATATTATAAGTGAACGCCTACGCAAGCGTCCCAATGAAATGAATTATATGACCTTTATCATGAAAAATCATATAATCATAATAAGTCATTTCATGAGTATGTCTGTAAATATTCCAAGTTGTTTAAAAAAGTATGTACATTGGCCAAGTCATTGCACTTAGGCAATCTTATAAAAAATGCACCTGACAAAATTAAAATGACTTGGAATATCATTAATAGGGAGACTGGGAATGTCAGAAACAGCAATGCTGAATCAATTTTGAAAATCAATGATAAAATAATAACTTCTCATCAAGAAGTGGCCAGTGCTTTTGAGCGCTACTTTGCTGATAACCCAGCTTCTACTACAAAATCTTTAATTTCATCTCCTACCGTCGCCGAATCATTACTGCAAGATCATGTTGATAAATGCAGTGTTAACTTTAAGTTCACAAATATTGCTATAAAGGACATAATTGATAATTTCAAGCTCATTAATATTAAAAAAAACTGGTGATTTATGGGGAATATCAATTAAGGTTATAAAATCCATTATTGATATAATCGCACCTTACCTTGCTACAATATTTAATGACTGTATTGATAGTGGTGTGTTTCCTGATCTAATGAAATATAGTAAAATAATACCTCTGTTTAAATCTGGTAGTACTTTTGACCCCACTAACTTTAGACCCATTTCAGTACTACCAACTTTGAGTAAAATTTTTGAAAAAATTATTTTGGAACAGCTTTTGAACCATTTCTATTCCAATAACCTGCTTCATAACAAACAATATGGATTCACTAGAGGCCGTTCGACTATTGATGCAGGTGTAGATCTTATTAAAAATATTTTTCAGGCTTGGGAGGAATCGCATAATGCCCTTGGGGTATTCTGCGACTTATCTAAAGCTTTTGATTGTGTTGAGCATAATACATTGTTGAGGAAATTACACCATTATGGTATTAGGGGCGTTTCATTAGAACTTATTAAATCTTATTTATCCGGAAGAATCCAAAAGGTAGACGTTAAAGGAAAGAGATCTTCCGGTGTCTTACTTAATATGGGTGTTCCTCAGGGTTCCATATTGGGTCCCTTCTTATTTCTTGTGTATATCAATGATTTACCAAAGTTTATTGAAACCCGTCACGAGGTCGTATTATTCGCTGATGATACATCCTTATTGTTTAAAATTAAACGACAATTGGAAGATTATGACGATGTGAATGATGCTATCTCGCGCGTGGTACATTGGTTTAGTGTTAATAATCTGTTATTAAATAACAAAAAAACAAAATGTATAAAATTTACCACACCTAATGTTAGACAAGTAGACACTAATATCATTGTAAGTGGAGAGACACTGGAGCTTGTTGATTCGACAGTTTTTCTTGGTATAACAGTTGATTCCAGGCTGCAGTGGGGTCCTCACATATGCAAGTTAGCGAATAGACTTAGTTCTGCAGCGTTTGCGGTAAAAAAAATACGAACGTATACTGATGAAGATACGGCACGTCTAGTTTATTTCAGTTATTTTCATAGTGTTATGTCCTATGGCATTTTGCTATGGGGCAATGCTGCCGATGTCGAAACGATTTTCATCCTGCAGAAGAGGGCTATTCGTGCTATTTATAATATGCACCCGAGGGAATCCTTGAGGGACAAGTTTAAGGAAATCAAAATTCTAACTTTAGCGTCCCAATACATTTTTGAAAATTTATTGTACGTGCGTAAAAACATTGTAGAATTCCCCAGAGTCTGCGATTTGCATAATGTGAACACTAGGAACAAACATAGGCTTGCGTTGCCGGCGGCTCGAATTAAGAAAATAAGCAACTCTTTCAGGGGGCTGGGTGTACAGCTTTTCAACAAGATCCCACAAAACGTTCAACTACTACCTGTTCATAGATTTAAGAAAACTGTCAAGGAACGTTTGTGCAACAAGGCATATTATAAAGTTAAGGATTTTTTACTAGATGGCACTACGTGGGAATGAGGCGTTCGCTCCTGGCCTTTTCATTTTTCATTATTATTATTATTTATTTGAATTGTATTTTTTTGACTTGTTTTTTTGTATACTGTAAATATGTTTTCTTGTTTAAAAAAAAAGAAAATAGTTGAGAAAATACAAAAAAAAAAAAAAAGCCCGCTGAGTTTGTTTCGCCGGTTCTTCTCAGGACTGTGGCTTTTTTTGGAACCGGTGGTAGAGTTAACATTTTCTTTTACATTTTGACATTCAACAAGTGTGTTTTTGATGACATCCAAGTTGAAATAAATGATTTTGAATTTGAATTTGAATTTGAATTTGAAACGATAAATGAATAGAGACCAAATGATTAAAAGTGGTTCAAGCTATTGCTATCCAAAATCATTAATGAGGTTATACTTCGTGCGTATGTTACATACACATGACTTTGACACATGTGATATGTGTAATTGAATTTAATATGTAGCGGTCGTAAGCACGAATTAATAACTAATAACTGGGAACAAATCACGCACGGTCATCCGGCCCAAATTTAGGATTATCTGTGTACCAGAGACTGACAAACATACTTATATATGTTCAAATATATGCATATATAGATAATAAACACCCAGACAAAGAGAAAACGAACATGTTCGTCACACAATGTTTGCTCGATGTGGGAATCGAACTTACGACCCTCCGCGCAAGCCGCTCTATTGCACCATCGAGTCAGACAATTACCTATTAAATATGTAAATTTCTTAAAAAAAAAAAAAAAAACTGCTGCGCGATTTGAACACCGCATCCTTTAAAATGAGTAAGTACAGTGACTTACTTTTAGACAAAAAAAAGATCTATTACTGTGGTTTATTTAGTTATAATGAGATCAAGTTTTATTACAAACTACACTATAATATATGTGAAATCTTAAAATAGATACGAGGGAATCATGAACATTTCCATATCATTCAAACTACTCTGCCACTAAAGTAAATTACATCACAATATATTTTATAATAATATATTTTATTACTGTTTTATTTAAAACGTAATCTTAATGTGAATGCCCCGGTCCCAATTTTAACAATTTATTATTAAAAGTGGTAATGGAGGCCCGACAATTCTTCGAAGAGCGTTTCACACACACCCACCAAGCTTTGTAGTGCATTTCCTTGTTTTTCCTGAACGCATATCCTTTATAAAAAAGTTTTCTTGCGCATATTTTGAAATTTATATCTTGTAAATCTGCAGCAAACAATTTAATGTTATGTTAAAATGGTTCATAGCAGACAGACCAATCATTAAAATTTTTTAATTAGGTAAATTGTATTTTTCTTCTTCATTTCAAAAATAAATAAAAATAGTAAAGATTTATCGGTATACTTTATTTTTTTAACTCATTCAATGATTTCGATTGTAACTAATATCCACCTAATATGATTACTTTATCATATTTTTTTATTTACATATCGAGAGGTCAAAGGTTATTTGGTTTACAGCTACATATTTGCAACTTTACAGGAGAGCCATTTAAAGTTTAAAATTTGGAAAAAATATCACAACAAAAAAACTTAATCGAAGTTCAATTGAAAACATCGAATTGTTGATGCTAATACCTGATAAAGCAAACCTTTAATTACGAATATAAATGTGGCGTATTAAGCGAAATGTCGCTTAAATCAAATAGCCTTTTACCCCTCGATATTATTATGATTTTTGTTATTCTTATAGATATACGATAAAATTTAAGAGGAACAAACACTCTAGCTTTTCTCAAAAGTCACAAAACTATACGAAATGAAATCAGCCAATCGAGCTTAGAGTCTATAAACACAAACATCAAAGCTTTTCACGTATACTAGTCCGATTTTGAGTGAATCATTTAATGATTATGAACATTTTCAATTTTAATGATCTTATTATCCCACGTAAGGACTTTGACCTTGCATCCCTTCGGAGTAATTTGGTTACAGGCCCATCTGATCTTCGATCCCTGTACACTCTTACAATTGTATTTGTGTTCGCCAATTATCAGGAGCGGCTTCCCTCTTTTGGTTTGAATTATTGTTGGCTGTTTATCTGCAAAGATAACCCTCTCGTGTATTTTTCATGAGTTTGAAATACCCAATTGAATTTGGAAAAACTTTCTTTGGATATTTTTGTGGGTGAAAAAAACGGGTCCCCCCAACAATGTGAGACGAATGACGAGTATGGACAGCTCAGTCCCATAGGAACACTTATTATGAGCACTCCCATATCACTCCGGTTAAGCCGACTATCTTGCCATAGCAGAGGAATCCAGGATTATGATTGTGTTCTTTCCTGAGAAAGACAATCTTTTTGTTACACTTAAGGGACATCGAAGTTTTTGTTTCCTGCACTACCATCGTACTCTGTCGTTCAAATCCATAACGCTGCCCGAACGAATATTGAATTTGTGAAGGCTTAAATTCATTGCGAACTTTTAAAATTTTATCTTATTAAAAATAATTACTGATAAACTGTACAATTTAAATATAAAACAGTACACCTGTAAAACATAAAACTATCAAAAGTTTTATTACATTTACATTTATATGTATAAAAAGACATAGCCTTATAGCATCGTTGAATAATTTTTTGTCAAATTAAAAGTATATCAACGGCAGCATTTCGTTTGAAGAAACTTTATGGCATAAAATAATTTAAGCAACAACTAATGCAACAAAGAACAACATGTATTCTGGAAGAAATTCACTCGCATACAGTGTTGTCTATTTACCTCGTAACAAATTTTTTCACAGTTACATCAAGGACTTGTTATTTCATTTGACTTGACAAGTCCTTGATATAACTTTGGTTCGTTTAAGTTCTAGCAACAAATATATAACGGTTTATTTCAAACTGTCATTGTTATCTCCATTATCGACACCATTGTCCGATTCTTACAATTTAATCATATAGTACGTGCAATTTTGTATTTTTCAGAATTTGAAACTAAATTTTAGTGTTTATGTTTATACTAATAAAATTTTAACCAAAAAAGGTCCAAGTGATAAAGCACCAATAGGTAAACCCGTGGCACCTATACAACCTATGGCACGTTGCAATGCACATATGAAGATATACCTGAAGGAGGGTTGATGTCAGGTAAGTGGCCAGACGTAAAACTTCAAAGGACAAATCCTTTTGCAGCGTGATAAGAAGACATGTGACGAACCCACATAATGTAGGATCACGGCAAGAAGAAGAAGGTTAGGTTGTTTTCATTTTATTTGCTGTACAGATATTTTCTTCAATCCGCACATTATGTAGACTCGTTCATTCTCTGGTCATTTTTTTTATCCAGCAAACTTCCTTTAAATAAATACAATATAAACCATTTTACAGTAATTTTATTTTCTTTTAGAACACAATAATTGATTAATAATAACAATAACTCCATACTTTAATACTACTCCTTATATGTATACTCCATACATACTCCAAATAAATACTAAGGATAATTTTAAAAGCATTACAATGTTACACACAATTTTGAAAGATTGTTTATTTTTAATAAAAACATTTTATGACTTTAGTCTTCTATAAAAATTTTTATAATAGCAAATTAGGGATAAGGTAGCCGAAATTACAGATCACTAGATGAAAATGGGGCTCCCTCATTTATAGTAATGCTAAGAACTAGCCCAAGCTGCCTGTGGGTTGTTATCAATCTTAGCTAAAGGAATAACAGGAATCAATCCTGAAGCAGGCAACTTTTTTGGAAGTTACTGATACTTTACAGCTTACGTGTTTCGTATTATTACATCTCACCAACTATTTTTTTTTTTTAAATAAAATATTATAATTGACGGTAGTTAGCACAATATTCGTCATCATATAAGAATAACACCTTAGTCGATCGTAACCTTGGAATCTATATTATATATAAATCATTCGAAGCATCAAAAATGATACAGTCTAAAAGAAGTTTTAATTAAGTTTCCTTAAAGTCGTCAGTGACAAATCAAACAACCGAGAGATAAGGCCATTAAAGTGTTTCTATTATGTCTAAAACTACCCAAAACCCTGGAAATACCAACACTAAAATTTTGTTAGAATTTAAGCAGACGAAGCATCTTATTATAAGTTTATTTATTTATTTAGTTCACTAATTTTACTTTACTACCTTACTTGAAGAAACCGATAGTCGGTTCTTGAAGTTGGTAAAACATTAAAACATGTATCCTACATAATGATTCAACATATATTTTTTAAATTAGCTTAGCTTAAATATGTAGAATTAAAATAATAAATTTTATTAGCTTACACGAGCTAGGGCTTTAAAATACTGCACAAAAAACTTCAACTTATACGTTTTTGATATTAAATAATAGAACCGTGGTATTCAATCTCAGATGTACAATGTGGATGCCGCGCGCCGTGAGAAATGAATCGAATCCTCGAGCCGGACATACTACCTGGAGCCACTGCAGTCATCCATAGTGCGTTTCCAGAGGTCTTTTTTGCCACGTACCATCCGGCTATGGAATGAGCTCCCCTCCACGGTGTTTCCCGAGCGCTATGACATGTCCTTCTTCAAACGAGGCTTGTGGAGAGTATTAAGCGGTAGACAGCGGCTTGGTTCTGCCCCTGGCATTGCTGAAGTCTATGGGCGACGGTAACCACTCACCATCAGGTGGGCCGTGTACTCGTCTGCCTACAAAGGCAATAACAAAAAAAAACATCCTCACAACACGCGCTCCCAACTATTTAATGATTGTGACTGTTCCTCGTCTTGACGATGTCATTGTTAATGGTGGTCACCATAGCCCGACAACCAGAGCCCAGTTTGTTGCAAATCCAATTCATCTTAAGCGAGTTCTTTGTCCGGGACGAGCACTTGTTGTATCGGTTGTTGCCATAATCCATCACTATATTTCCATATCTCGACTGCCTGAATATTGGACCTGTAAATTGATCATTAATTTAGTACTGTCCTAAAAAGTTGCACCAGTTCAACCCTAAATTTTAATGCTAGCATGCGGCACATATGGTGAGGCTAGTTTTAAAAGATCTGTATTTTTGCTACTCAAAAGAGGTTTTCTCGTGGAAGAATAACATGCCAGCGATCAATCCAATGCACGAAAAAATAAGAAGACAAATTGACGCCAAGACATTTTTTTAATATTTTTAATAACAATTATTCAAAATTAAGATCGGAAAATGTTAACAAACAGCGTGGAAAGTTTTACAACTTTTACAAAAATAATTTTAGTAGTTTTCAAATAGTTAAACTTTTCCTTTGGATCCGTCACAACGAATCGAACAGACATGATTTTAGCATTTGAATCTCGACCGGGGTTTTGCAATAATACGATGTTCATTGCGTTACCATTAAAGTACATACCGTGATTTGAGTGTACACGCGTAAATTATCGAAACTCTTCACGCGATACCGCGTCTCAGTTACACAATATTCATACAAAAGGTAAAATCACGTAAATTCCAGTCTCAACATTATTTAATACAAGAAATAAATAAAGGTGAAGAATCAATGACTATGCAAGTTTTTCTCTTTGACTATAACATCGTCGATAGTGATGATAGTGGCCCTACAACCCGAGCTATACCGTGAACAAACCCAAAGCGACCTTGGCCCGTTACTCCTATTATTCCGGTTGTACCGATATCTGCCCATCTCTAGCACGGGCTTACCGTAACGGGATGTAGTGAACGTCGGTGCTAAAATTCGATAAAAAAAAATCAGTTTAACGGCTAACTATTCCTATTAAACTCTTCTCAATCAAGAAAAGAAAATTCATTTACAAAATCAGTACAAAGTAATTCAACAAATAATCAAATCAATGTTTCATGTGATTATTCAGATATTTTGAATGATTATTGACTTGTAATAATAAAAAACCAATAAGCGTGTGTGTTTTCAATGTAATATAAACTAAACATGATACAAAACCAATTACTATCGTTGTAATATTTAGTATATTTTATGGATCCTTTGTTAAATTATTTACACAGTCATAATCAAAATTTACAATCATGTGAAGATAATCAATCAATAGTTTTTCAGTTAAAACTAATTCCACACATACTATATCTATATATGTATAAAATATAAACCGAAAAAAATGCCAATTAGAGGTATTGAAAAACAAATTTACAAATGACAAAGCTATAAATATGGCCAAAGTAATATTCAAATCACAAAAAAAGGATGCACATTACGGTATATTATGTCGTTACTACTAGATATTCCCACTGCGTCACCAAATCCATCTCTCCCTCATACTCATCTATAAAGTATTAGTCTCTTCGTTTTTAAATTTTGATGTATTAGTGTGTTTTTCGTTTAATCATCCGAGGCCCATGCAAAACTACAGTTACAATTTAATGAACGCAGTTTTAAAGCGCACGGTTAGACATTTTAAAATCTATTTTATCTCGCTACAGTAAAATTAATATAACATAACGCGAAAACTAATGATTATGTTCGTTTCTCACTTGAATAATAACGTCATCATAAGTAATTACAGACGCTCGACAGTGATATCTGTTCTTATAGCAGAACCAAGTGGCCTTGGATCCGTGACTGCGGTTGTTTTTGTAGAAACGATGATTACCTATTAGCATTAAAGGATGCCCAAATTTGGTATTTGTTATGAAAACATCTGAAAATAATGTACATTTTATATCGGAATGGAAACAAATAAAAATATATAAAGGCTAGGAAAATTCTAGCGTAACAGGTAATAGTAATCATGTAACCTGCTTCAGACAAGCAAAAAAATACATCAGTAGATTCTAGTATCAATGTAGCAGACACAATAAACGGAGTATAAAAAGAAAAAAGTGTTTAAAATCACTTTTAATGTTTAATCTCGCATTTACTTCACATATTTTTGTTTATGGTAGATGTTTTTGAAGCATACACTATAACCACAGGTTTTTTTCCGAATACATACATAGACAGTACATTTTTAAAGTTATCAATACGCCTACCGAATAATTTATCTTCTGAGATTTTCAGGACTCAAAGGTAAATGTAAGAACTATGATTTTATTTCCCAGCCCCAACAGTACCATGCGATGCGGTTTCCTTACAAGAGACCTCAGTTGCGGCGCCACGCTTCACTACGATCCTACTTTTATGAATTTACAAGCTGTCATTACGCAGAACGCTAATTAAAAATCACATTAAATCCGCAGCATTGATATTTTTAAGGAACGTTTTGGTCATATTATTCGTGTATATATGAAATCTGCGCTTTGTTGAAACTATTCACACGCCACCGATTTTATGTTGTTGGAACTGCACCAGAAACATACCCTGAAGTGGCATCAGTACCCGTACGAGGTTTTAACTCAAATAAATTAATTGAAGGGCACGATTGCTACTATCACAATACAATTCAGAATTCAGCTCCGTGGAGAAAGAGATGGTGGTTTTTTCATTGTGATATCTATAAGTTCCAGTTACTACTTAACCGCCTACAACCTCAAAACTTCAAGACTTGAATAGCGGTAACTTGTAAACCTCCTGCTCATCTAGGAGAAGCTAACAACACCCACACATTCGATCAAAAATGAATTATAAAGTTTCAATCATGATTTGTTCAATATCACCGTTGATGTGAATGACCGTGGTTGATCGCAACAATAACATCGTTACATATAACAAGGGAAGATTTACATCCTTTGGTTCGTTTACTACAAAACCACGTCGCTCTCGGACCCTTACTCCGATTATTTCGGTGATACCTGTTACCGTCGACTATCAGGACACGCCCACCGCAACGTGATACCGAGAAAACTGGACCTGAAAATTATATGATTTTAGCCTGATACTACTAAATGTTAGATCATCTCATAATAGGAAAATTCGCAGTTTCCCTACTCAGTCGAAAATCTAGAGAAGCCTTTCCCAAAGTGGGCGAAAGCGCCCCCTTGTGGGCGTTGCAGGCCTAAAGAGGGGCGGTAAGAGACCCAGAAAAAAATAGGGGCATTGTGTAGATAAAGGCTTGGGTGGCAATTTGTAATTTCATTCAGACTCTTAGACACTGACTGAGCTCTCGCTATGATAGTTTTTAAGTAGGTGAAAAAATATGAGCGCTAATAAATATTTTATTCTCAAAGTGGGCAGTAGACAAATTAAGTTTGGGATCCCCTGATCTAGAGGAATAACCCCGACAAAATGACATAGTGGACTAAACTAAATGAGCAACTACATGGTTTCTGGACTATGACGAGTAAAAATAGAAGAAGAATGTGAGTGCAGAGTTCCTTAGTCATATAGGGTGTATATATAGTATGGAAGAGTGACAGAGAGTGTTAACGAAAATATAATAATTGATTATTGAAGTAGAAAGAAAGACGACTCTATTACTACTGTGGTGATGATGATGATGGGAACTCATTGCACGCTTTTGTTCACGAATAACTTCCACGGTGATGGAATAACATCGTGTACTAAAAATCAAACCCACAAAATTATAATTTGCGTAATTACTGGAGCTAGGACGTCTTGTGAGACCGCACGCGTGGGAGCCACCACCCTGCCTATTTTTGGCGTGAAGCAGTAATGCGTTTCGGTTTGATGTGTGGGGCGGACGTTGTACTATAAAAACTGAGACCTTAGAACCCATATCTCAAGGTAGGTGGCGGCATTTACGTTGTAGCTGTCTATGGGCTCCGGTGACCACTGAACATCGGGTATCAGCCTCAGAAATAAAAAAATTAAAAAACGCTTTATCACATGAATCTAAACATTACAATGAGGACTACGAAATCTATAATATTCAAAATGTGGGTAGATGTAAAATCAAATAATGAACAAGGATTTTAATCACGACCTCTCAGAATATTTATTTTACTAATTTTCACATTCTTCATTAAAAATGACCGGTAAAGAAACTGAAGAAATATGAAATTATTATTTTTTTAGTATGAAATGCACAATCATAATAAATATTTTTTCATTATGGATCGCCATGAAGCATGAAACCCCATTAGGCTTAGGGTGAATCCAGAGGATGTTTTAGAAGAAGTATCACAATAATTCAAAAAAATTTATTCAATCTTTAAAATGATTTCATAAAAATAGGAGTTTTGTCAAGACAAATTATTGTTCGCCCGGAGGTCTTAATTAGACTAAAATCGACATTTCGATTTTTAGATTCAATTTCAATATGAGATGTGGTAACGTAATCAAGTATCACAATGTCTAGTTTTCATTTTGGCATTATTTTTTGTAAATGTGGGTAAAATTCAATTGTTTTGGTTTTTCAAAATTCAATATTAGGATTTTTTTAAGGCATTTTATGACCTGGTAACTAAGACCTTTAGGTCATATCTTACTTTAATTTATATTCTTATTTATATGAAAAATATGGAGTGAAATGAAATGAAATGAAGATGATTAACTTGACACATTAACCAAATGGGATGAAATTAAATGAAATGAGATGAGATGATATGGGATGAAATATAATCTCAGTAAAATGGTGGTCAATTACTGTGATTTTTTTAGTGGACTTTTTGGAGGATCCCGTAAAGTTACGTCCAGCAGTTTTGTTTCATTTTCCCACGTTTGTGCACTTTCACAGATATTAAACAGTTAATAAACCACCGTTATTACACATTTAAACCTGAAGAAACACTAAATAGACAAAATAAAACAAATCACATAACTTCACACCTCGCGTTCCCGCCAAAAAGTCGTTATATTTTGCTAACTCCTAAATCCCATATATCCACCGATAAGTTACAAACAACTGGTCAAACAATAGTACATTTATACAATTACCATCTGTATACTGCGGTACACCCGATTTCAACAAAATTTCTTTACATTTTCGTTCATTTTTCTTAAATGAAAAATGCCTGTTCATAATATTCATGTTAAAAATAATCGTATCTTAAAGTATCGTCACTTGAGGTAATGTCTAATTCTATTGTTATTATAAAAATACATATTTTTAAAGTATACATAAATATACTGTCATTCTTATCAAAATATTTTATGTTTATTACGAGTAATAACGTACAATTCGGTACATTTTGTGTTGCTACTGCATCATAACGCAACAAACTGCCTCTTGGCGAAAACATCTCACCTTTCCTTTTGAACAATTGCAAAATGAAACTATTCGAGAATACGATTTAATGTATCTTTTTTTTAACTTATAAATAGATAGAAATATGAAAATCTTGATTTAAGATGTAAAACTCTTGATTAAAGACTATTATCCATATTCCTGTAGTAGATAATCAGAATTTTAGACTTAAATGTAAGATCACAGCTAATTGATCTATATTGTCTGTCTGTTTTTCTCTTATGCCTATTTGTTTTTGACCATTAAAAAGAAAGCGTAGAAGCATTTTCTCTCCAGCAACCACTTCTGCCCATTGGCACTATAACCTTGATGCCGTCACCTAGACTTAGGCGTGAGATTAAAATCATCAAGTTATGCAAGCAACATGACACGATAGCATTACTAAAACAGATTCTATGAAGCGGACAGTTGTTCAGTGATTATGACAATCAATGTACTTTACAATTAAATAATCAATAGTCGTGATGGAAGCCTTACATGACGTTTTACCACCGGATCGGCTGCATGTCCAATACGCTTTACTTCCACGGCTCTTGTTATTTTTATTAAAACGATAATTACCGAATTGTAGTACCGGCTTTCCTAAACGGGAAACCGTAAAAAATATCCCTGAAAAAAAACACCTTTAAGAGTTATATTTTGTCCGTCTATATTTAATTAACAGTGTGATAAAAATATCTATTATTCTTCTGAACAATCTTGTTTCAAAATCACCTTAACAAGTATTACGAAATTTTTACATTAGCACAGAGCTCAACTGCCTTTTCGCATTAAGAAAAATAACCCTTTCAAAGATTTTTTACTCCAATTTTATTTTAGTATAAATACTTGATTGATCTACGTTTTGTGTTTGTTTTGTTATCAAATAAAAATTGACTAAATCAAATTAAATCTATTTAAAAAAGCATGCAAAACCGGTACAATTTTATAAACAATGTAATTTGCTGCATATTTTCTTCACTTAGTAAAAAAATCGCCCTATTATTGGAAATTACCGCAAACATATTATCTGAGTTGTTGTGAGATGAGGTTTGACCGATTAGTCAATCTCATAGATCTATCAACTAAAGTTCAAATAAGGAGAACTAGACAAATATTAATGACTTACATACATATGTCCCATGGTAAGCGACGAAGGGACATAAAAAGACTTGTATGGGCTGTGTGAGAAGAAAGAAGGATATCAGATGACTTGTAATAGGCTTGAATGGATAAAGAAGACATGCTACGCCTACCTCACAAAGTGGGATAAGGGCAATAAAAAGAAGACAATGACGAAGGTCACGAAATTACAAACATATAAATTATTCGTGAGTATGTAAACTGTTCATTTTCCAAATTTCATCGTTGAATGTCGTTATGGACGCCCTGCAGCCATTGCACCATTTATTGCAGATCCAGTAGCACCTGGTTTTGCTGGTCTTATAGCTGCTGTGCTGGTAGAATCGATAGCATCCCATCTGCAGCATCGGCCTGCCTTGCCTAGACTGGGTCCAGACTACATCTGCGAAATTATACGATTTTTTTTTTATTTCTCATTAACAAATACATACCTAAATATCCATTAACGATGTGATAAAATAGTTTAAGGCGTATTATGAACTGATTCGGTATCAACATCCACTTTATTATGTGGTCAAGTCTAAACGATCGAGTTTATTAAAATGTTTATTGACTCCGTTAATCGTTTCACACCCGTTGGAAATGAAGCTCGTTTGTTGATCTTCGGTAGCAAAAAATGCTAATAATCATACTCATTGTAAAACCTCGGTTTCAGTACTAGGAAATTGTTTACGTTTTTTCATAATAATGAAAACAAAAACTTCTGTAACATTTATTTTTTAACGTTTGTCATTTTGCAAGATTAAGGTATGTTAAGAATCATTGTAAAATAGATATAAATAACTAAAAACAACAAGAGAAGATTCAAGATAGGCTTCGGTAATAAACAATAGTAAAATACTTTTAAAGCTTCACGTGAACTGATACAATTCCATTTCAATATATTGTTAATCAATTAACTTTTCTCGCGATTAGATTAATAAGGTCCCGTGTTCGTTATCTCAATTTTCAAAGTGTAATTGGTTCTGGGGCATCATGGAAATGTCACAATTTTTTGGTTAAATTTTCTTTAAATAAAAAAATAAGCCAAAATCCCAAAAAAAAATTCAAACGAATCTGTACCTACTAAAGCAATTTTTGAAAAAAACCCGACCTGCCTTTAATTTTGAAATTTTAATTTATGTTTTGTACATTGTATATTATGTTACAGTAACAGTAAGTAGTATTTCCATTACTAACATCTTCAATTTTACTATGAATTGTTATGTGTTAAAATGTTATTGTGTGTTAAAATTCTATAGATTACGAAGAAACACAAACGATTATTTCATCTATTGCTAGGGAGTATTTCAGAATGAATAAACAATAAAAGGTTTAAATAAAGGCTTGCGTTTTCTGTTATATTATGTATAATAAGAAAACAATATTTAAAGTCCTTAATTTCTTTTAAAATTAGAGGAAGGGTTAAAAATTAAACAGTAAACAGTATTCATTAACTATAAAAAACTAAACTCTCTTTTTACTCAATGACAGACTTAACTGAATGATATTGAAGAAAAGTCCTTTTTTAAAACTAAAGAGTTTGAAGTAATAAAAGTTTTTCATTGCATATATATAATATATATGTAGATGTAAAACAGTTTTTTTAAACTGGTAGCCTAAAAAGCTATTCCAGCTACGGCCGTAAGGGTTAGTGAGCTCACGGGCTCAACCTGAGAGAATTTGCTAGCACTAGTCCTAGCAAGAACAATGCATCGCAGAATGTACCACCGAGAGAATCCGGCGAGAAAGTCAGTGGGGGCTTAAAACAGTAATGGTTGCTGTAAGACACCTCTCCTTCCTGAGGTAAAAAGAAAAGTGGTAAGTAGAGTATTTATGAATTATTAGAACATAGCAGGAAACGTTGGTGGTAGAGTTAATTTAAATTAGTTACTTTCTGGTCTACCAGCTTAAGTAAACTGAGAAACAAGTACATTTATGAATGATTGTGTGGTTTGTTCATTTTTATAACGGAATTAGAAAATGTTGTGATCGTTGTCCTGCACTTCCCCCTTCGCCATTTCTCGCACCTCCAAAAGGACTTGGGACCGATCGCCTTGTGGATATGGTACTTTTGGTCGCCGACGATCAATACCGGTTTGCCATACCTCGACATCGAATATATAGCACCTGAGAAAAAACCAAGTCATTAATTATTCACAACCCCTTTCCACTGAAGGTTAATGAAAATATACTGAACCTTGAGCTTCCTTTAGTCCTGTTAAAAAATAAATTAACAAAATGACAGTGAACTCATTAAATAATGATACTCTTTCTTCGCATCAAAAGTCACCACTTTTTATTTATGTAAAATAATAATGATAAATCAGATGACATTTAAGTTATTTATTATTAATTATGAAGTATTATATTTACAGATCTTAGATGTAGACTCGTAGAGTTAAATACTTGGTAGTTTCTTACCTTGGTAAAGTACATTTTTGACATACAAGAAATTGTCATCTGCTTACTCCTAATATTATTAATCTCATGAAATAAATTAAAAATGTCCATATATTTAAAACAGTACTGCGTTTCTTCCACAAATACAATGCATTTAAAAAAGAAACTATTATTTAACGGGCACTTATCACGTTTACATTTAATGAGTTCTCGATATTACGATGCTATTGCAAGTGCCATGGTTATTGGTAGACACATTCTAAATGCAAATCTAATGTGCGGGTAGTGCGAAAATCGTGAACTGAACCCGTTAAAAAATGTTTAAAATGCAAAAAGCCGCGAAAGTTTGAAAGAATTCGTAAACACTTATAGCTAAAGTAGTATTACTTGTAAATCTTAAAGTTTACTTAACTTTACACACAGGTAGCTTAGTACAATTGTTAATAGCGACGGAATGTAGTTAACGCTCGAATACGCGTCTGCTTACGGATTCCCAATGTGGCTGGTCAAGAGCCTTCTGGAGGCAGCGGGTCCCAGTGACTACAAAGGTTCAAAAATGAAGACCACGTCCACATTAAGCATCACGGTGTGCCAGAAGCTTGGCATAAATCAGACGACGTTTCCAAATTTTTTTTTTTTTTTTTTTTTTTATTTTTTTTTTTTTATATACACACACGTAGTGGAATACTGATTTCGTATCCACTGACAGATACATTCAGGACCCTGAAGGTACGAAAATGGAAACTGATTAGAGTGTTGAGCACGGTAGCTCCTCCTACCTCGACGAGTGCAGGGGTGTTTGGTTTGCTTGTTTGTTTGTGAATAATATTTAGTCGTGATTGTGAGGTTTTCCTAGTTTTACAATGATGTCTTCGAACGTAACTATCGAAGATCTGCAGAATCCGTTCCTCCATTTGGCGCACCTCCATGAGGTTTTCTCTCCGTATTTCTGGTGCAAATGAAACCGGTAATTCTGATACACAATTACCGGTCGGCCACGGCACGAGGTTCCGAAGAATGGATCTAAAAATTAACATATCAAATTTAATTAATATAGGAACATATAAATATTTAGAAAATCACGGAATTAAATGTAGTACTTGACTATCGTATACTCGTAGATTACAAAAGGAATCGTGAAAAAAAAATTGGTATCGATGGAGTAATTATTATCGACTAGAAAAGTGAATTTAAGCACTTAAAATTTTTAGAAATTAACATATTAACTTCCTAAGAAGTTTCTAAATCGTTACTAGAAATCCCTGAACCATATTGTTATGGAAATCTGTGTATGATTAGTTTGTATTGAGTCAATTTAAATAAAAATTCATTAGGCTGTTTCACATGATTTAATAAAAAAATGAAAAAACTTTATTGGTAAAATTAAATTATGTCTTTATTTAATACGTATCACTAATCTTTACAGAATAAGTCGAATTATTTTGAAAATAATTCTTATGTTCCAAAAAATTTAACCCTTTGTAAGAAAAACCTAATTAACTCGTATTCAATGGTTAAGAAAGTGGACGTTGGAGACTAACTCGTAACGTGCCTTGTTTAATCTGCATAGAAATCTAATTTCTTAGTTTTATGTATTTTTCAAGACTCATTAAATAAGACACACGCTGAACACCAAAAATTTATTAAAAATATTATATATCATCAAATTTAACAATACGGCACATTTATACACACCCTGTATCACGTTTATCACATTTCAGACTACCCTTATATACTTTAATATACAAGATGAGGACGACGGTCTCGACAAGTCGAACCACATAAATGCACGAGTATATCGTATAATATTTTTTAAAAAGCCGTACCTACAAAAATAATTGAAGGGTCACGATCATATTTTGGTCATTTGATCATATGTGGTATGTGACCTTTCGTCATTTCCTAAATTTTTTTTCTAATGACTTCGATTTGTTTTGTACTTTTTTAGTATTCACTACTTAGTACTTTTAGTACTTTTGTTTACTATTAGTACTTTTTTAGTATTTAGTATTCAAGACTAGTACATTCTATGTTTTCTTTAATGGCGTCACCGTCATCTCCATTCTGTATACATTTATTTATATAGGTACAACATTAGATGATAAATATAATTTAATCACTGAATGATATAAACTCGATAAATTAACAAAAGCTCAAGCTCAAAAAGTAAACCCCAATAATGAAAAATGTTAAATAAAATATAAAAAACCTTAATAAAGACTTAATTAATAGCTGGTGGTACGGTGACCCTCCCAGTTTCACCAGGACGGGTGAGTGAACATGATTAATGCCTGAGCGGTTCCATAGGAAGCCTATCAGCTCAAGCAGAACAGCTTCGCGAGTGCTTCTACTACCGGATCGGAAATGGGACCCGCTGAGAAGATCCGGCGAGAAACTCAGCGGTCTGATCTTACGGACTAACGGCCTGGCCACGGGGATCGGCGGTGCGAACAGCGAAGCGGTGGGCGAGGCGACCATTCGCGCAGCACCGTTTGCAGGCCACGGGTACTCACGTTCGCCGCCGCGACTAGTAAGGAAGTCCGACAGCGAAATGTCTATATCGAAATTATCTCGATATTGCTTACAAATTAATAGTTTTTTGGTTCAGGACCTATTATTTGGAAAAGATTGTGAAGTACATGATTTGAATAAGAATCGGAGTATACCTATAGATGGAGAATTCCACAAGAAGTACGAGAAATACTTTGAGTGGCTAGACTTCCAAATAGCTGGTCTAGCTAGTATTTCAACTATTTTTTTTTATTGCTTAGATGGGTGGACGAGCTCACAGCCCACCTTGTGTTAAGTGGTTACTGGAGCTCATAGACATCCACAACGTAAATGCGCCACCCACCTTGAGATATAAGTTCTAAGGTCTCAAGTATAGTTATAATGGCTGCCTCACCCTTCAAACCGAAACGCATTACTACTTCACGGCAGAAACAGGCAGGGTGGTGGTACCCACCCGCGCGGACTCACAAGAGGTCATACCCCCAGTAATTACGCAAATTATAATTTTGCGGGTTTCATTTTTATTACACGATGTTATTCCTTCACCGTGGAAATCAATCGTGAACATTAAAATTTGTTGAGTACGTATTTCATTACAAAAATTGGTACCCGCCTGATATTCGACTACCGGTGCATCGCTCAACACCGGACGTCTTATCCGTTCGGCCACGACGAGTTTAAAAATATAAAAAAAAAAATTAATAAAAAATATAAAATATAAAAATTTCGGCGTTCATTTTTCGCGGCGAAAACAACTAAACTCATTTAATCACTGCACTATTCGCCGCGACTACCGCTCGACTCCGTGGCTTGCGCCGTCCTTATTCATGCATTTGTTTTGCTCGCCCGCCGCACCGCGCGATTCGCTCGGTACATTCCGCCGGTCGCTTCGCCGGTCGCCGGTGCGCGTGGCTTGTTAGGTACATTTCTATGCGCTTGTTTTAGTCGCTAGACGCTTCGCCGTTCGCACCGCGCGAATATTCGTATCGGCGAATGTCCCGTGGCCAGGCTGTAAGTGTCACGTCGAAATGTTCGACAAGTTCCACGAGTAAAAAAAAACAATATCTGAACGGTCATAACTAGAGGTCGGAGTAGGTAGATTAATTTAAGGTCTTTGACGTCAAAGGTAGAGGATAATATGGATATACCGCCAAAATACCGGAACTTCATATTTATTGTGATATTTGTTCCGGAATTTTGAAATCAGCATGAATCTGTGTTTAAGGTGAAAACGTATTAATAATATTAATCTACGCTATCAGTGCCAGCTAAGGGTGAAAGAAATCAGTATTTTATTATATACAAAAACGCCTTGGAATAGTTACACCGTATTTTGTCCCTTTCTGTTGAATTAGAAACGACGCTTGTCAGTATGAGACAAAACTAAGACAGGGGTTTTTGTTACTTTATCTCATAACTATAGAAATTGTATCCAATGAGGTTTTTTTTTCAAGTTAAAAAAAATATTATTATGGATAAAATGGCATGTCCACGTTATAATATCTTGACGCAATTGCGTATAAAATCATTCTACCTACTCCGACCACTGTTCACAGCACATGCCTAGCAGTGTGGGACTACAATAACTGTTCAGTTGATGATTCGAGCATGAGCAGTCCTGCCTGTCATCTCCTTTCTGTAACATATCGAGGGGCGAAAGACTATTTGCTTTAAGCGACATTTCGCTCAATACGCAACATTTATCTTTGTTATTAAATGTCCGTTTTATTTGGTATTAGCCTTAACAGTTCGATGTTTTTAGTTGAACTTCAATTAGGTTTACCCCATATAAATAGCTGAAGAAGTTTTTTTGTAATGGTATTTTTTTCCGAATTTTGCGTAATCACTAATGGTAAGACCTCTTGTCAGTTCGTGCGGGTAGGTACCACCAATCCGCCTATTTCTGCTGTGAAGCAGTAATGCGTGTCGGTTTGAAGGGTGCGGCAGCCGTTGTATCTATACTTGAAACCCCTAGAACTATTATACTATATCTCAAGGTGGGTGGCGAATTTACGTTATAAATGTCTATGGGCTCCAGTAGCCACTTAACACCAGGTGGGCTGTGAACTCGTCCACTCATTTAAGCAATTAAAAAAATTAGTTAACATTTAAATGGCTCTCCTGTAAAGTTGCAAAAATGTCGCTTAAACCAAATATCCTTTCACCCCTCGACATAGTTAATTCTATAGATAATGGAAATGAGCAAATAAAAAAATTATTTTTTCCCAATTTCCAATTACAAACATTTTTTTGTGTACGTACGTACATATAACGATAAATTCCGCATATTTGGTATTATATTTAGATTCGCACTCCGTATTTATATTAATCTTTGGTATTTGTTTACTTTAGTTATGAGCATTTTCAAACATAAAAAAATAAGTAATAATCTCAAAAACTTAAAAAAACCGGATCTAAAATTTATCTTACAATATAGCAAAGAGTACGTAGCATTACGATATTTAACCACCACTTAACACCAGGTGGGCCGATTACCTTTTAACACCGATCTAAGCAATAAAAAAAAAGGATTTAGTTTAAGTTCGAAAAACTCGTTGAGAAAACTGATGATCTTTTTTAAAAACAAAAATCAGATTAAAGACATTGTTTCTGAATAAAATCGTGTTAGCATCTGTTAGAAATAAGATCAAATGTAATAGAGCAGTTGTCAGTAGTCATAAAAACGAGAGAAAATACTTGAACGAACTGTTCCATTGTCTTGACATTTTAAAATATAACAAAACATACAATATACAACAAAACAAAACAATACAAAAAAAAGAACAAAAAATACAAGTTTAAACATTCCGTATGTATTACATTGCATACATACTCTTTGGAATATTTACGCGTAACTTCTCTGCTACATACAGACGCATTTGCGGCATAAAGATTGCAATATTAGTACAGAATTTAATGCGTATGTTCGTCACGTATCTTGACGATACGATTGTCTATAGTATTGACAAAGGCTCGGCAATTTCTACTGGAACATTTCACGCAGAGCCACTTCCGACGATTGCCATCTCGGCACTTCATGTAGTACCGGTATCCATTCAGTTCTATATTTATATTTCTTTTTGATGAGAGAACAAATTTGGCCACTAAAACAAAACAAAAAATTAGTTTCAAGATTGAATGTTTGTCAATAAATTTTTATTTTTTTGTTTATTATCATTGAGTTTGAGTACTAATGAGTTTTAGTGGTATCAAAACATAAAATCGGAAACGGTCGTTCTTCTCATATTTACAAAATTAATGTCAATAACAAAACAAGAGAGAAAATATATGTGTCAAAATTAATCATGAGCTGTCAGTAATTATGGCCGAATTGAGAAGATTGGGTGAATTCTAGTTATGCTTATTTAAGTATTTTAAAAAGTATGGCTGATACTTTGCAAACCAAGAAAAAGTTTCAGGATTTAAAGGAGCAAAATTTTGAAATTAAATACTGTTACATTCTGTCGTCCTCACCTTAAAGCACTTAAATTAAAATTTAAATTAAATTAAAATTACGATAACAAGAGTTAAAGGATCAACAAATCGACATGATATATTTTTGTTTTGAAATAGTTTATTAGCGATAAGGCTTACATTTAACTCGTAAAAATCACACTTGATTGAATCAACATTAAAATCGACAGCATTTTTATTTTATTTAATCATACACTAATTTAGCGGCTCACGGCTTTTTATCCTGATCATCTATTATTCAATGTGTATGAGTTTTTGATGACTTTAAGATATGGTTGTCTAAGGTAATGATGCTAGCTTTGCAACGAAATTGGCTAGAATATTTAACACACCACCAATTTCTACGATTGCCGACACGTTTATTCGTATAGAACCGATAGCCGTCTAATTCTATGATTATATTTCCCTTCGATGAAAGAATGAATCTGGGCACTGAAACGAAAAAATATACGAATATATATATTTTTTCGCTATTATACTACTATCAAACATAACTGTCAATGTTTCATTCCAGTTCACAATACATTGTCAATTATTACAGTTCACAACAATAAAAGTGAGAAAGGAAAAGTATAATTTGTTATGCATCATATTTAATCTAATGTGTACTCTCTCCACTTTCGTTCATTTTTCAATAAATAATATTATTAATTAACTATTTTTTAAGTTTAATGTATTTTGTGTAAATTGACTCAAATACGTATAAAATTCTGTTTATTTTAGAACATCTTTATATTGTTTCAGTTTGTATCTAAAATATCCGTAAATCAAAATCGAATAGAATGTTATGTTTATTAACTAACCTGACAAAGGAATGATACGAACCTCAATTTGTCCCGCAAATTATAAACGAGATAGAAATAACCTCTTGAGGATCTAGAAATGCATGCGCAATGTATCTAACCAAACCTTTGGGACCTATCGATGAGAGTAAGCCGCAACAAATAAAATCAATTAAAAATTTTATTGATACACATTTTATTTACATAATAAGTTATGTTATTTTATTGTCGAACTAAACAAATTAGTTGAGTATTCACCATTTTAATTTAATTTAAATTAACCAAACCTGAGTGCATGAAATTTTTGCAAATAAAAAATTTGCAAATACATATTTTTTGTCCTCAATAAAATTTACTTAACTAGCATGCACTGTTTTATTGAAAAACTATTAAAATTCAACACCACCGTTGTTATCAGCTAATGTTACCAATTCAGTCAACAGATCACATAATTTAAAAGACATTATTAGAGAAATCATATAATAACAACATCTAACATACGCCACGCTAAAATTTACTTTACACCATATTTTTGCACTTTTTACATAATGCCACAGTTTCTACATTCAATTTGCTAATAAAAACATTCTAGACTATACGTACAGTTCGATTATTGTGCTTTTTTTATTAAGACATTCAACTTTAAATGTAGCACATCGTTAAATTTACTTATTTATAATTATGAATACAATATAATACTCGATTTGTTGATTTTTTAAAGAAAATACTAATTCTAAAACCTATCCCTTGCCAGTTTAAAAATAAAGATCATTTTAGTAACTTAATATGAAAATTTACTTAAATATACAGTTACTGTAACTTTGAAATAAGATAATTATTGCATAGTTTTTGCATAGAAAGACGAAAGTAAATGTAGAGGTAAAGGCTGTCATAGTCTTCAAATCGAAATGCATGAATACTTAATATTGTAGAAGAAACAAGAAGCATAGTGATATCTACCGGTGCGGGCAGAGGTTGACTACATACAGTTCAAAAGATTCAAAACGGGCAGCACAAAACAGATTTTTCAACTAATACGTATCATTATTTATTAGTCAAGAATTACTTATGCATGGCAATGAGTATTCTTGAATCTAACGATCATATTGTCAATGGTAGTAAGGCTCGCCCTACATCCCCGGTCCCAGCGGTAGCATCGGTAAACTTTCTTTGTTGAATTAATATTGCTCTTCTTGTGACTCGAATAATATCGTATTCCTTCCAGTTCTATGATGAGATTGCCATGCGGGGTCATCGTCATGTACGCACCTGCAAATATTTAAATCGTTATACATGTGTCACGTTTGTTTTACCTAGTGATAATATATTAAATATATCGCTCGAGTTTTACTTCAATTAATATATTTTATGGTAGCAAATACTAGAATTTTTATTTGTAATAACACTAATAACACTACATGGATTTCAAAATAAAGACTTCTTAATTTTAATATTAACCTTTTTTTAACACGCTCTTATACTATTTATATGTGCATAATATTTTTCCATTTGTACTCAGTCGAGAACGATCGAAAGAGATAAAAACTCCGTAACTATTCCTGGAATAAATAAAACCTCAGTTTTAGAGCAACTTATTAAACCCGAAATTAAATTCAAAGATTCTGTAGCATTTATTGTTTTATTAAAAACATATATAGTACATAAACAAGCAATAAATTGTAATTACGCACTAAATAAATAATTTTCTTGACTAAACATTATTCACTGCCTTCCTTCACTTATTTCTAGAGCCAAATATCAGAGACCATTATGAAGGGTATTCCAATGTTAAACACCTGTATCTCCAATAAGTAATATCTAGTTCTTTTTCTTATTCTTGCCTTAATTTTCCAGAATCTCTTAATTGTTGAGATATTGATCTATGTATGAAAAACCACTTACTTAATGGTGGGATATATTGTAAGCCAGCCAGCCATCTATCTATCCTTTCTATTATTTCATTTATGCATTCCGTTCTGAGCGATAGCTGTATTAAAGTACTCTTGAGATAACTACATTAAGGTCTGCAATACAATTTTTTTTTACAAATGACTGTGTTCATTCATGAACTTCATCATAGCTTCCTCCACAGTGACAATTGTAGCTCTGCAGTTGCTTTTACTACAGTACCAGTATTTCTTGACACCGCTGCTGCTCCGCTTGTGGAAGCTAAATTTGAAGCCTTGGTATAAAATCATCGGATTACCAAGCTTTGACATTACGAAAACGCATTTGTCTGAAAACAAAGTTGAAACAAATAATTTTATAGCCACATCAAATGGTTTAATAGTTTAATATTATATCTTTAAACGAGCAATTCTTGTATATATATGTAGGCACACGTCAGGGATGGCTGAGCGGTAGTTTCGTCATCACTCGTATTCGATTGAACTCAGTTTAGTCAATAAAACTTTTCAATAATAATTATTGAAACTCAACACACACAGCTTTCACAATGACAGGGTAAACCGACAGTTTCGTTGCACATACTGACAGACCGACTGACTGACTGACTGACTGCCAGAGACTCACTGACTGAGACGGACGGAATCACTGTCTGACACGAATGCCACGACTCTGTCCACGTACCGCCATTTTATACTGTGGCGTTACGGAGTCTACCCTTCATTTTATCAAAACAACATTTCATCATTTAAAATAATAATCAAAACCACCGTCTTAATATTACTAAAAGTCGTTATCCACGACAACTAAAAGTCGTTATCCACGACATATATATTTATTTTATTCGTGTTTTCAATAATCAACTTTTTCGATTGGCGAATAATAATACTATTTTTCTTAATTGAGAGCAACTAACTGCTTTAAAGACACAATAACACTAAAGATATTTCAGCAGATGGCGTTGTTAAGCAACCCGAAGCCAATGAGTGTTTGGTTTAAGGTTAGACCAAGAAAATGAATTGTTTATTTACATTATTTGTGTCTTTTTAAGTCACGTGTTCACTTAAAAATGCCTAAACGATCTAGGAATATTTCAAGATTTTATCAATATGTAATTCATATTTAAAAATAATTTCAAAAAAACACAATTTATCAAAAAAAAATACCGAGCAAAAGTCGGTCATCATCTAGTAATTCTTTATAAGACATGACATTTCCAATTCAAGAGACAAAGTGTATTTCAATAACTTTAATATGACTGTTTTTATTAAGGTACAAAATGCAAAATACGTGAAGTGATACCAGGCCAATATTATTATTATAATTATATGGGAACGGACATTATGTCTTGTAGATATCGAGCTCATGCCTCTCCGGACCGACGCGCCGCCGCCGAGCCTAGGACCGGATAAGGCCTTACGCCCGGCTTCAATCCACTCCCCTTAAGAGCAACCGGTTGGTGGTGTATTCGAAAGGCCGTACCGAAAGGGCCCACGTAGAATCTTCAACTACAGCCTCTGCGAACCGTCAGTTGGGCGTCCTAGGGGTGGCGGATCTGGTTGTAGTGTTGACCGTGATAACCCCCTACTCTGCCTGGGTTCTAACCCCGGGCGGAGACCGGACGTCGGCTGAGAGAGTGCATGGAGATTCGTTTGGTGGGTAGGGCCCTAATACATCCTTGGTCTGCTCCCAACATCTGCATACAGTCAAGTCGCACATACCCCGCATGCCCCCTTTTTCACCCAATCCACAAGGACCGGGCGAATCGCCTCGACGGTCCTACGACCAGCCGAAGGATCAGCCAGCCGTCTGGACCATGACTCCAGCATGCCCCCTAGGCGCGGACACCTCGTTTGAGATCCAACGCGAGAAAAAGGCGATCGTGACCCCTACCGATCCAGTCATTAAATCATATACTGCATACTCGAGATGGCCGCTGAGTGGAACGCAGATGACGTATGTTAAGCACTGTCGTCGGCATATTGCGCAAACTTCACGCCTTCGTGTGAAGTTACTCGCGCAAGCGTAGGAATAACGTTTGTCTAAAGAGCGTACAGGCTCTGTAACAGGACACTATCCTGCGGAACCCTGGCAAAATTTAAACGTACTCTTAATTATTACTATTTGATCTCTTGATTACAAACACATGACCAATTATAACAAACCAGAT
The DNA here is from genome assembly GCF_030267445.1 of Bombyx mandarina. Taxonomy (NCBI): domain Eukaryota; kingdom Metazoa; phylum Arthropoda; class Insecta; order Lepidoptera; family Bombycidae; genus Bombyx; species Bombyx mandarina. The sequence goes on from NC_143213.1 coordinate 3,693,604, forward strand.
ACTTCGTGGCATCGCTATTGCCTAATTTGTGCATATTAACTAATGCCAGACTAGTCAGTCCGTGTATTGCACAGGTGTATTGGAACCATCAATGTGAACGAAGACGGCGCTTCGATGGCGTTTGTGATTAGAGACCAAAGAACGCTAAAATAAAATAAAAATAATTATGTTTCAAAGCAATCTATATATTAATACGTGAAGCAAAAACTTTGTACCCCTTTTTACGAAAATTGCGCGGACGGAGGAGCATGAAATTTTCCACACTTATAGAGAATATAGAGAAAAAGTGCACAATGCTAATATTTTTTTAAAATAATGCATAAAAGATACATTAAATCAATAAAGAAAACATTACACACAGTACATACTATGTATTTGACGCACACACGCATGCATACTGTTTTATTGTCAACTTTTGTTCTTGACGTCTGTTGTCAAATTGAGAATAGATTAAATATTGTTTGTCTTTATTAATATTTTTTTATAATGTAGCCTTGGCGAAATTTGTGATTATAGAAGTATAAAATACAATCATAATAGTGTACAAACTTACAATTCCAATTACTTAATTATAGTCGAATTTCGACTACTGCGGGACCTCTAGTATGTTTAAAATACTTATCAAGAGTAAATTAATGAAAATGTTTACAATTGAATTCAATATCAATAATAAAAACCAATTTTTATTAAATTTTTATTAATTACCTAAATATTGTATATTAAATTCTAACTCAACAATTAATATAATTTTCATCGTGAACATCATTATAAATAGTTATTAATTGAGTATGAAATATCACACATTCGTTGTTATGAACTAGTCATTAAGTATAAACAAATTTAACATTTTTGGTGTCACCACATAAATTCATAAATCCCTTTTGTAAACATATGATTAATCATAAATCAATACAATCATCTAGTGACATGAGAGCAAATGACCTGAACAACATAGTATCTACGGGTAAATTAATTTATGAAAGTATAGAAGATGAAGAATTATAGAAGTTAATTTTAAGTTTTTTTGTTTAAACTTTTTTGCGTAGACGGATGAAGTTTATGGCACACCTCGTTACAAGCTCCCATATCCCAACTTGAATGCCACTAACCGCTTTGAAACATGTTTTTATTATTTTTATTGCCTTTGTAGGCAGACGAGTACACGGCCCACCTGATGGTAAGTGGTCACCGTCACTCATGGACGTCAGCAATGCCAGGGGCAGAGCCAAGGCGCTGCCTATAATTAATTATATATTTCATTAATTATATATTACAATTAATTATACATTTAACGGATATTCTATGTAGCGAAGCCGAACGCATGATTGCTTCGTGGTCGAAATAGGCAGGATAGTGGTACTGACCCATGCAGGCTTACTTTACGCTCTACCACCAGTAAATGACAGTTTATATTCACAGTAAGCTAGTATAATGAGGGTCACTGCTGCCAATCACTTTCCAATCCTTTTATTACATTACACCCTCAGTCCTCCTACTTCGAAAGCAGAGTTTTAAAGCCAGTAACCATGAATCTAGTGATTATGTGTGTTATTGTACTTAATAATTTCATCTTGAACAGTAATGATGGCCGCCCGACATCCTAAGTAGCACTTCGTGCAAACCCATCTCTGCTTGATCGAGTCATAGGGTCGTTTCAATCTGGAGAACGTGTGTCCACCCTCAATGATTACTGGGTTCCCTCGGGGTGATACACCAAATGTTGGAAACTCTGTATTTATGAAAACATTGAATTGTTAAACATTTACTTTTTCTACAACGACTCAAAGGCCAAAACATGCATTATCTTTATCTTCTCTGACAAAATTACGATTTAAAACAGTTGTCCCAGATTTTAGTGTTTTTTAGAATGATATCGAAATCTCGAGTGCACTGAAATGACAGCTGTCACGTCAAACTGTTATATAATATTGATTTGTGGCAGACGTAGCCATTCGTTCTACAGTCATTAATAGTTTGTAAACGTCACCCATTTTATCCACAATGCTAGCTCATCGTCAGGCGTTATTTTATATGCATCACATTTAAGAGGTTCTGATCGTCGAGGCTCAAATCAGAGGAATGAATCTTTTTAAATAACCTAGTCAGTTACAAAAGCTCACAAATGACTTTTACATTGAAAGAATAATATCATATTATTATGAGCCCCCAAACAATTAGCCACCGCTTATACTAATACTAAAAATACAATCGCCTTATATGTCTTTTCCCATCTACTAACTGTAGTATTTAGAGACCACTATAATGGCATAAATACCATGAACGCGGTAAATTCTAAAGATTACCATAAACTAACTTCAATTAAAACAACATATGACTTGATTGTTTTATTATCTAATGGTTATGTTCGTTTTGGAACTTGACGATCTCGTCTTGAATAGTCGTTATGGCCGCCCTGCAACCAAATGCGCATCTAGTGCAAGCCCATCGCTGCTTAATGGCGTCGGTATCCCTTTTAAGTCTGTAGAAACTGTATTTTCCAACATTAATCACCGGATTTCCTCGTCTCGACACGCCGAATGTGGGTACCTCTGAATACACAAAGCATTAAAATGGGAAATTTCCGCTTCAAATTTATATAACACTAGCGACCCGCCCTCGCTTCGCTTCGGAAACATTAAAACACACATGAAACCAAAAAAATAAAAATAAAAAAAAGTAGCCTATGTTCATCAGGGACAATGTCGGCTTCTAATGGAAAAAGAATTTTTCAAATCGGTCCAGTAGTTTCGGAGCCTATTCGAAAGAAACAAACAAACAAACAAATCTTTCCTCTTTATAATATTAGTATAGATCACAAGCTGGTACTGGACACTGCATTATGAAAACAATCTATAATATCCCTTGCATCGTGTTCCTCAATGCTGGGGATCATGACCTTTACGGAGCACTTTTGTTTGGAAAATAACAATACCCAATATTAAGCAGTATAATTTTAAAGGGGTTCTTTACTATGAAGCTATTATGTCTTCTACTTTTTCTAAAATGCCTTTATTACAAAATTCCTTAAAACGATCCTCTCAGTGCAGCAGATATTCTTATGTTCTACATACTATCTGTTCGTTTCGTTTTGAAAGCTTGTGAAGAAAAGTATGTAATTAATAGAACTAACTATTATTTGTAAGATATCGAGATCTGCAAACTGTATCCAAGGAATTATTGTCAATCGACATTTCTAGAAATAGTAATATTCAAGGAATATTTAAAAAAAAAAACAAAATTTGGCTGTATGTATTTGTTTTTACAATTGTATTTGGACTCGAGTACGATTAATATTTAAATAAAAGTTTATTAGACATTTAATACATATTTACATTCAATCCATTTATAGAAATAGTAGTATTCAAGGAATATTTAAAAAAAAAAACAAAATTTGGCTGTATGTATTTGTTTTTACAATTGTATTTGGACTCGAGTACGATTAATATTTAAATAAAAGTTTATTAGACATTTAATACATATTTACATTCAATCCATTTATAGAAATAGTAGTATTCAAGGAATATTTAAAAAAAAAACAAAATTTGGCTGTATGTATTTGTTTTTACAATTGTATTTGGACTCGAGTGCAATTAATATTTAAATAAAAGTTTATTAGACATTTAATACATATTTACATGCAAACTATGTACACATATTGGCAAGTTGAAATAAATTACATTTCACTTTGTTGGTGCCTCGGTGCCCATTTAAAAATAGATATTTCATTTGAAAAACCTTTTAAAGAAGTATAAATCACGTTCATATTAATGACAGTTATTGGACTTCATAGTGTCGATTGGTATGCTTTTACGCAATACATTGCACAGGTTCATCAAATTGTTTCGGATATGTATCTGAGCTGAAATGTGCAAATTTCACACATAGGAATGGCTGTTCTCATCGTTCCATTTTATAGAATGATTGTGATAATTTTTAATAGCGACGACTCTTTCATCTAAAGTAGTAATAGTCATCTTACATCCAGTTGCGACTCTTGTACAAATCCATCTCTTTTTCAAACCTTTGGATTTACAATATATATTGAATCTATGGCCTTCATACACTAGAACTGGCTTTCCGAAACGTGACGTCACGAAAGTTACTGAAAAATGTAATAACAGTAGAAAATTTGTGATAAAAAAGTATTGATTGTGCATTTGCGTTCATTGTGAATATTTTATCAGCCCGCCAAATTTGCTTTTCTTGATAATCATAACTTTTGTGAATTTTGTAGTTGAATCTGACATACATATGATTCATACTTTCGTAATTTAGAATGATGTGAGAGTAGAAATAAGAACCTCTTTTAATAAATAGTAGATTCATAGTAGGTACAATAAAATAAGTGACTTGGTTTAAATTCAAACACCAAAATTGACATTTTATTGCTAATAAATTCAGGAGCATTTGGTGAATCACCAAATTGAATTGAATCACCAATTGAAGCCTCCGTAAAAGTGTCAGGTTTATTTCTACTTGGCGAACATGAGTCTATAAACTATGATTACAAAATTCAATGCTCATGAAATACATCACTAAATTGAGACTTTTACACAGACCAAGAGTTATGAGAATATAAACAAGGTACATTGATAAATAATAGTCTTTTTTACTCATGAATAGAGTTTTATTTTAAATAAACATTCATTTTACATTTTCAAGTCAAGTTTAACGTCGATATATTTATTTGCCATAATTTACATCATAGATTCGAAAAAACTTCATTATTTAAAAACTTAATTCTTTTACTAAACAAAGCATCACAATATTATTTAATACCTTACGTTTATTGAGATCACACTATTGCGGACTATCCTGATTTTTTACAGGCCGTTTTGTTAGTTTTTTCAATTACGTTTACTGTCTCTTGTGAAAATCAATACAAGTGGCAGGCTGGTGGCAAAGCGAAACCAGTGGCTCTCGTTGACTTTGTTGTTTCATTTATAAAAATATAGATCCACTGATTGATAGATAATACACAGCCGAATAGGGAGAGCCTACGGACTTATAATATAGAGGATATATCCTTGTGGTGCGCACAAAGTGTACTAAGTTGTGATTTCGTGAAGTTAATTCCAAAGCCGGATGTTATGTGGCATAAACGATGTCGGTAAACTATGAAAGGCGATGTTCTTGGTAGTATGAGTGAACTATGCTCTGCTGATTCGCTTCGTTGCACCCGCTGCTCCCCAGTCAAGTGTATATTGTAAGCCTCAAACGTAGTTTGTGAAGAAGACATACTACATACGTCGTCTTGAGCACACACGGCTTTACTGTCGACTATAGTGTTGCCGTATTAGAATAAATATATCCGGGTAATCTTTGAAAATTAGGCAAGATTCATGGATGAGAGTAGAAAGTCTGATGGTTCCTTTTCAGAGAATGATTGTGATAATTCTTAATATCGACCACTCTTTCGTTAAAAGTAGTTATAGTCATCTTGCATCCGGTCGCGACTTTTGTACAAGTCCATCTCTGTTTCGCGCCTTTGTAATTACAGTGTTTATTGAATCTATGCCCAGCGTACACTAAAACCGGTTTTCCGTACCGTGACGAGACGAATGTTACTGAAAATTATAAGAAAAAAATCAATTTCCATGTTCACTTGCATTTTATTTAACATTTTTCTCTAAAAGGTGCGGGTACGCGATTAATTCGCGATCGTTTTCTGCGTGCTGCTTAACACGGATATTCATAATTTAGCTAATTATTTGTGATGTGCAAATAATTAGAATACTGAATACCGCGTATACCATTCTGGAGCACATGGTTTTTTTCCCTACCTAAGCTGATAGCTTTGAGAGGCTATGTTAGCGTAACCCTAACGTGTAGGTGAGCTTTTAGGGCTCAAACCAGGAGGCGTTGCTAACACTGGCCCTAGCAAGAGCCGTGCTTCGCAGAATCTACCCCCGGATCGAAAACGCGACCCACTGAGAAGACCCAGCGAGAAACTCAGTGGGCTGTGTCTATGGGTTAGTTTACTCGCTGAACCCTTCGTCGCAAGCGACGGATTCGTCGTGAACCGTTACCGGTACTTGAGGAGGTTTTCATGGAGATGATCTTATATCGAGAGATCGGTCGCTTGTTATGCAGACTATAGGTCATAAAGCCAATAATGGCTTGTGGAGCAGGCAAGCACAATCCTAAGTTCTTTTATTGTTACTAGTTTACTTTAATATGTTGTCCATGTTGTACACTATGTTGTCCATAAGTAAACAAGTTTGTGGCTGGCCTAATTGAAAACCGGTAACCATTAAGTGTTAAGGTTTCTGTGTGGGTTTTTTTCTTGTAGTCTCGATGTTCGATCGCGAATATGGGATCTTAACCCTTTAAAAAAACTGTTTTAATTGTGTCAAATTAGTGTAGTGCGTATTTTTTTTTTTTTTATTTTTTTTTAATAAAATTAAAAAACTAAAAAGGGACTGGTCTCCATAAATATGGAGACCAGTCTTCATAAATATGGAGACCAGTCTTCGATTTGGGGCCAGATGATCGTGTGTAATATGTTCTGAATTATTTATTATTAATACAGAGTGTTCTTTTATGTAACATTATTACTTCCATTTGGCAGTTACAGATCAAATGTGGTCTGAGGGACAGTAAGAAAAATAGAATCTCTACACGTCATTTCGGATCCTCCCGATCCAATATCTAACTTTAACTGAAATAAGTTAGATAAACTGAAAACTAAGCACAATATACGCAAGGTTCATGCATGATAATAAATAATATGATCGTTCCGTTTCATAGAATGGTTGTGGTAATTCTTAATAGCGATCACTTTTTCGTACAAAGTTGTTATAGACATCTTGCATCCGGTCGCGACTCTTGTGCAAATCCATCTTTGTTTAGCCCCTTTGTACTGACTATGTAAATTGAACCTTTGGCCTTCATACACTAGAACTGGTTTCCCGAATCGTGATGTGTCGTAAGTTACTAAAAATCACAAAAGCATTTATTTATCAGCTTATATGTTTAGTATTTCAATGTACATAAATACATTTGAATTCCTATATAATGCATTGAGCGTGGCTATTTACTCTTGACCTCATATATTATTTTCCAGTTTTCGTGAATAATTTCAGACAGTAATAATTTGATACTTGTTTAGAATATTTCGACTCGCAAAAGAGATTTTTAAACAGTATCCGCATCAAGTCAATTTCGTTGCGTTAGTCCCATACAAACCGATTCGGTGAATGCTCATACAGCTCGTCATGATCCGTTGGATTTTCGGTATACGAGCGACAAAATTATAACCGGGGAGGTTCAACTTCCAGAGCCAGAGAAGTGGTGAGAAGAGCTGTTGTTGATTCCCTCTCGCCCAAAACAAACTATGGTTTGTTACCATTTAAACAAACATACTACATACATATCACACATATTCGCAATACGTAGCTGCTTTATACCTTAAGTAATATAAAAACCAAAGAAAACGTCCTCTAAATTCTATAATTTGTAATTCAAACTACATGAACTTGTTATGTAATATCTTATAACTATTATAGTTTATTTTCACAAAAAAAAAAAATTTGCTTTGGTTAGCAGACAAGCATACGGGTTGTTGGTTTTCCGTTTTCAGTGAATATGTTCATTATAAACACCGATCAGTTCTTCGTCAACCGAGACCGCAATAGCTTTACACCCTTTGTTGTTTCTTGTACAGTACCAGCGCACCTTCGATCCTGAAGATCGACTCGTTTGACTATACTTGTACGGTCCGATTTGTAGGGTCTTGTTTCCGTAACGAGAAGTTGTAAATCTGTACGTCATTCCTGAAATATAATAATTCTGTATACATATAACTGTTAGAGTAAATATTCGCTTTGCAATTAAATTATGAAGGTCGTGCCCCCTGAAACTAAATTATAAATACTGTATATAAATAGTAAAATTAGTATAATTAAATTATAAATTTTCAGGGACACAACCTTTAGTAATGAAGAAAACTACGAAGAAGAAGAATTAAATTATATAGCATTTAAGTGTTGGTGATCACAATCTTACGAGTAGTGCCACCCGACAGAAGAGTTCACCGGAGAATGAGCGATAGCGTACTCTGAATATAATACCGCCGTTATGAGATTGTCAACCGGCATTTACTGGGAGTAGGGCCTATTTTAAGTAAGGATCACAATAGATAAATGAAAAACTTTATTTTTTTACACTTTATTCATAAAAAGTTATGTACACTTGTGTACACACATCAAGTACACTTGAAAACATGAAACTACTTTTTCTGGTTTTTATCGTTTAAGAAAATGATCTCAAGTATCGACACTGAATGAGTGTGTGAGTTCCAAGTAGTAAGCTCCTGTTCCAATACCTAGTCCAAAGTGAGGTACAAAACTTGGCTTTTCACACACTAAATAAAAAACCGACTATAAGTATTTATGTATTATCGTTAACATGGCCTTCAATGATTATGATCGTTATAGGTTCGTATTACACTGTGCTCTACGGTCACAACACTTGCTCTGCAGCCGGTAGAAACCCTCGAACAGGACCATCTCGCTCTAGCTCCCTTGTAATAGCCGTTCTTGTTGTATCTATACCGTCCAATTTGAAGAACCGGCTTACCGTATCTCGACGTCGTGAAGTTAACGTGCATATCTAAAATTATAAATGTTACATAATTTATTAATTTTCTCCCGAAAGTTTCCTTTTAGTGAGACTTTGTACAGTGTGGAAACCCCTTTATTAAATTAAGCGAGTTTTCAAACAAAGATAAAGGTAAACAATGTGAATGTTTCACGAAATATGCATTCTAAGAAAACTATGTTATAAATTATTTAATTTTTTTATTTACCGAAAATACGAACGTTTCAATGATTATGAGTTTTAAATACTCCTATTACTTCTTTATCCAGGGTGATTACTGTTGCGCGACATCCACTACTGACCCGAGTACACGACCATCGAGCCCTAACGCCAGTACTTCTACTATTCTTATTATATCTGTAGTCACCGATTTCAACGACAGGATTCCCGTATCTAGAAGTAGTGAACGTGTGGCTTAGACCTGTGGAATATAAATTTGTGTATATGTTTTTTGCATATATGTATATTTTTTTATTGCCTAGATATGTGGACGAGCTCACAACCCACCTGGTGTTAAGTGGTTACTGGGTCCCATAGACATCTACAACGTAAATGCGCCACACACCTTGAGACATAAGTTCTAAGGTCTCGGTATAGTTACAATGGCTGCCCCACCCTTCAAACCGAAACGCATTACTGCTTCACGGCAGACATAGGCAGGGTGGTGGTACTTACTCGTACGAACTCACAAGAGGTCCTACCACCAGTAATTACGTAAATTATAATTATGCGGGTTTGATTTTTATTACACGATGTTATTCCTTTACCGTGGAAGTTCGTGAACAATTGTTAAGTACGTATTTCATTAGAAAAATTGGTACCCGCCTGCGGGATTCGAACACCGTTGCATCGCTATATACGAATGCACCGGACATCCTATCCTTTAGGCCACGACGACTTCACTTTTCTATTTATAGTATTTGTAATATTTTTTTGCATATTTTGTCGTATTCATGGTTTGAAATGAATCAAACGAATTTGTTGTTGTCTAACTCATTCTGACGCGTTTAACTTATGAATGAACTGCCTAACAGTACTTTTGTCGTATAAACTCAGGGCTGTCTTTAAATTAAAAAGTCGAAACAATTAACATATCAATTTCTGTTTGAAATCACTAATTAAAACTTACTTTTTTTTTACATTTTTAACGTTATCTACATTATTATTACTACAGCCACGTTTCGTTTTGATATACCGATTGTAGGACACCCTGTATAAGCATTTTATCAACTTATCATAAGAGTTAAAAAAAAATAGTAGTGGTACTTTTTGTTTTTATTTATTGCACTATTCTTCAATATTTAGGAGCCTTAATAAAGATGACGTAACTTAAGTATAGGATACACGGCATATATATTATATTAATAACAAACTATATGTTTAGGATCGTTCGCAGGGTCCTACTCTACAAATTACAAGCAGTTTTTCCTATCGCACGGCATGATGGACTGCAGCCAATAAATACATAATGCAGTACATGTCATTATAATGAGCTTCTACCATGAACATAATAGTTTATGAGCTTGTTGTTTGTGTGAGTTTATTTTCAAGAAACCGTAAATCCGAATGCAAAATATTCTATTTTACAATGTAGATTTTCTATTTTACAATTTAGATACATTTATACATGTTTTATTTAATTTTAATGAGTACAAATTCTACAGCTGTTGACTTATAAAATTAATTTTTACAACTTTCAGTGCTATATTTTTTATTTTTTTATTGCTTAAATGGGTGGGCGAGCTCACAGCCCACCTGGTGTTAAGTGGTTACTGGAGCCCATAGACATCTACGACGTAAATGCGCCACCCACCTTGAGATATAAGTTCTAAGGTCTCAGTATAGTTACAACGGCTGCCGCCCCACCCTTCAAACCGAAATGCTTCATGGCAGAAATAGGCCTACCACCAGTAAAAAAATAAAGTCTCTATATCGCCGACTGAAAACTCAGCTTACCTGGTGTTACCTGGTTATTGGAACCTTATACACCACATATGCAAATGTCACGCCCCATTTCATGAAACGAGGCCGTCTGAATACACGTGTATGAATTCTTGATAGAACAAACAAGTAAGTGTACCTATAGTCGGTGGGTACTAGCTAAATTAACAAGGGCACGTTTCTTTGTCTCTTTCGATTGTGCCTTAATAGTAACTGAATAGTAAATTAAACTAAACACTAAAAATCCGTATGTGACACAATATCACTTGAAATCAATAAAAGGTCGGATCGACTTTTGTTTGACCAAAAATCAGTTTTATATCGATTTGTAGGTTTTTAAGTAAAAAATTTGCTTATCATAGTTGTGATTTAAAATTCGATCGAAACAAAACATTAAAAGAGATATGGGATATAGCGTGCTGGAAAATGAACTTCTAAATGTTTCTATTTCGACTGCTAGAGAACTGCACACAAGCTTTATTTGGATATTTTTTTGTGGACTCGACACCTAATATTATAGATTTTACATTAATTCATCATATAAAAAATAGATTATGTCAAAAATGACCGCACGTACATGTATGACCTACTAACTAAATATAATTTGAAAAGTTCAATACTAAAATAATATTTTTTTTTAAATTGTCCTTCTTCCTCTAATATTCTTTTTTATTTAATACGTTTTTATTAGCTTCAGACGTATGTATGTATGTATGTTTGTAACGGAATCTTTGAAGATGATTTTGATCCCCTTCAAAACGTTAGATAAACTCGAAATTTGGTATATTTATCAAGGACCAATGATAAATAAATATTTAAAAAATATATTGAAAAAATCGAAATTCAACTAAAAAATGACAAATAAATACATAATAGCTTAAAATTTATTTTCTATTTTTTAGTTGGATTTTCTATAAAAGCGTATTTTGTTAGTTTTTTTAAACTATTATTTATTTCAATTACTTAATGATTGTGATCATTATTAAATTGCACGACAGATTGGTCAACTGTTTTGACGAATGCTTTACAATCGCTCCTCCGAGAGCATCGCCAGCGCTTCTTCACTGAACTTCCTGGTCGGAAGTTACTATTGAACCTGTGTTTTCCTATCAAGAGCACAGGTTGTCCGTATCTGGAGAAAGAGAAGGTAACTGAAAAAAAAACAGACAATTCGTTATTCGTAGTATGATGAAAATGTAAAAAATATCTGGAAGTAATTATAAATTATCGTGGCGTAAAGGATAATAAGATCGCCGATGTACTCGTATTGGATGATGCGTCTATTCTGGTATTCAATTACCATCAGCCAGGTATCACCAATTTTTCTATTTCTATTTTAATTCACGAACAACTTCCACGATGAAGGAATAATATCTTTCAATCCCTTTTTAAATTTTAATTTGCGCAAATACTGTTGGCACGGCGTTTTATGAGTCCAATCGGGTAGCCAGCGCTACCCTGCCTGTTTCTGCCCCGAAGAAACTATACGTTCCGTTGGTTTGAAGGGTAGGGCAGCCGTTAAATTATATAATTAAGACTTAGTTCACAGGCATTCAAGTTATGTTGTAAACAGACTTCACTTAATACCAGGTGAGCCGTGACTTCATTCAGTCGACTCTGCTATAAAAAAACTCTAATTTTCCATAAAGGCACAATGCCTTCGGCAGTAAAATAAAACAATTCTTATTATCTGCAAATACACTCCAGGCTGTGTGTTTAGAATTATTTATATAGTAGACTTGTGGAGGGGAAATAAAATTATAGTCGCTGTAACTAAAATCACACAGTCATTCGTCCGAGAATTCAGCCAAGAATCCAAGATTGGAAGGAATAATGAAGGAATGTATCTTTTATTAGATATAGTTAATAATATCTGTTTTCGCATTCTTTTTTTGTTTTTTAGTTTTTTAGTTTTTTCTTTCTTGAGAGATGTAAATTAAGCGATGTAGTTATTTTAAGTGTTTTTGTTTAAGTTTTATGTTTCACTGTGTTTAAATATGTTATTTTTATTATGTTTTGTTTTAAATATAATAGCCTGCTTAACCTAATATGTGTATGGCTCTAATAAAGAAAAAGAAAATAAACTTTATGGGACGTAACAACCCTACAGAACTATCATCTCCTCTTTGACTCATTAATGTAAAATTAGTCTAATAATTTTTTTTTAACAAATAAATAATCTACATATTCGGAACCAATTGATAACTACAACTAACATGTAATTCGAAATAAACTGGATAATAAGTACATCAGATACATCAATCTATTTAATATGTGTTTATTTTAAAAATAACCAAGGCTCCAGACTTCTTAGAAACTTAGTGATTATGAATATTATTGAAATGCACAATGGATCTGTCGACTGTTTTAACGAATGCCTTACAGTCGCTCCTCCGGGAGCATTTCCAGCGCTTCACTGAACTTCCTGATCGAAAGTTACTGTTGAACCTGTGTTCTCCAATAACGAGAACAGGTTGTCCGTACCTGGAGATAGAGAAGGTAGCTGGAAAAAACAATTCATGTTCGTTATTCTTAATATAGGGGAAAATTATGTTAAAAATCAAATTCAATCCTTTTTTTAACAATGCGGAATCCGTTTACGTAAAGTTACTGTGGAACCTGTGTTCTCCAATAACGAGAACAGGTTGTCCGTACCTTGGAGATAGAGAAGGTAGCTGGAAAAAACAATTCATGTTCGTTATTCGTAATAAAGAGGAAAATTATGTTAATGACCAAATTCAATGTTTTTTTTAACAGTGCGGAATCCGTTTACGTATAGCCAGTAGGTGATGTCGAAGTCCGGCACCTCCATAGAAGAAGGAGAAGAGGAATAACAAGCTCTTCTTCTTACAATTCGTCCTAGGAGACTACGCCTTAATAAAACCGCGCGACAACCTTTGCACCGCTTATAAAACCAAAACTTCAGAGAGATATGTTTTAAATTTAAAATTACTCCTCAGAAGTCATCTTTTGCAATTGATATCTCATAAGAAAATGAAAATATTAAATATTTCTACATATTTAATTTAATTTACACAAAAACTGTTTTATCAATGTTGGTATAATGTTTCTATTTGTTTTACATACAAAAGCATTGTGGTTACAGCCCACACAGCCCCTAGCTAGTCTCTCTCACTTCCGAGAACCATAATAAGTGGGTGAATATTTGCAAATGAACATATTAGACAACTTTAAACAATGAAAAAATAATACTTACAAAACTGTTCTTTAGATATTCAAAGCAAAGCTGACACGCTTGCACAAACAAAAAAATGCGTGAGACCAAAAAATAAGCCTTTATATACGTCACAATTTTGTTTTGAAATTATTGTGCAAACGGTAATGAGAAATTAAACAAAAACTTCTTCTGTTCTTTTCTTTTCTAAGATTTTTCTCTGGTACTGTCTTCTGAAATTTTCTCTCCATTTCTTTCTCTGTATGTTTCTAGCTCTAGGGGTCAATTCAGAAGCCCTTAATATTTTCTTTTCCTCTTTTCTTTTTATGTATCTTTTCTTTTCCTTCTCCCTCTCTAAGGCATATAAAGCCGGATCTGCTTTTATTTTTGCATATCTGTTTCGCCGTGCAAGTCGGGCTTTTGCCAATACCTCTTCGTGTGACTGCTTTTTCCGCGGCATTTCATCTAAAATATAAATTGATATCCTGTGGAATAGATCCTATAGGTTTCCTATAAGTGCTAATGTATCTCATTTTATTAAATTACTTTCATGCTAAAAATATGGTAAGGATATATCCCACTGCTAATGATTCTCTAAATATTAAAGAAACGTGGGGTAACATAGGTAACATAACAGGTAACATAACAGGTAGGGTAACATAACGGAGGTCTAATGGTTTTGGAGCACATCATTATTATTATTATCCATTACTATCCCATGGGTCTCTTCTCAACTATTTTAAGAGTTAGGAGGTACTAGGCCGTAATTCGCAATGAGTAGCCCCAGCAGAGTAGAGTAAACTGGCAGCCCAGTGATTACTTCAGACTTACAATTTGTAAGTTAAAGGTTTGAACACCATCCGACGTACGTCTTTTGTGGACATTTTATTGTCACCATTGCTCCAAAACATCGTGAGGTAACCAGCGTATTCTAGAACTAATCATTCAAGGACATGTGACATGCACCAAATAGCATTCACCAGTCTATGTGGATTACGGTTTTGGAGCTAACAACTCATACCTATTTATTGAATAAGTATAGATAGAAACAAAAAAAGCGACGATAGAGATAATAAATATTTAATACACTAGCGGGCACTGACGTCGTGGTGGGGAATCGTCGTGAGGATTACATTTACCATTGGGCACAATTCTATTTCACTGTCAGTATTCGCGAACGGTAAGTAGTACGATGGGTGAGACAATTTTTGAATTGGTATAAAATTAACTGAAACTGTTCTTTATATCATATATTTTATTTCAGTTTATACATTAACTATTATATTTACTATATAATAAGAAAAAATGTTATTCTTCGAAGGTTTCGTTTAATTTTTCTTATCATAATGGTTGAAAATTGGGAAAAGGGACACGAACGGTAATGAGGTTTTGGGAACTATTTTTTTAATAAAATGACTTATAGCTTATAAAACACAATAAATTGATCTGCAATATGTACCCCACTTAATTAACTATTTATATAAAAAAATGATCAAAATCGATTTAGGTTCAATGTGTTATTCACAGCGAGACATTAAAAATGTACGTTTTCAACTATTCACCCAATTATCTATATTCGATACACATAAAAAAATTAGAATTAATCAACAAAGTTTTATAGTGTGGTCTGGTGCTTACATTATTTGTTGGTAATTTGTTAAGTCGTCGTGGCCTAAAGGGTAAAATGTCTGGTGCATTCGTGTCGAGCGATGTGACGGAGTTCGATTCCCGCAGGCGGCTACCAATTTTTCTAATGAAATACGTATTTAACAAATATTCACGATTGACTTCCACGGTGAAGGAATAACATCGTGTAATAAAAACCAAAAGAACCCACAAAATTATAATTTGCATAATTACTGGTGGTAGGGACCTCTTGTGAGTCCGCACGGGTAGGTACCACCGCTCTGACTATTTCTGCCGTGAGGTGTAATGCATTTCGGATTGAAGGGTGAAGCAGTCGTTGTAACTATACTGACACCTTGGAACTCATATCTCAAGGTGGGTGGTGGCAATTACCTTGTAGATGTCTAGTACTGCGCTTGTTTTTATTGCTACTGAATTCTGACCTTGTGCCAGTCAAGCTGTCAAATTTGACTTAACTTTATTTTCGAAGACAAAAGCTGCGGTGAAAATTTACTGCCAAAGTTGATAGCTAGTCGGTTTATTTTTTTTAAAAACTCCATAAGACAGATTTCTCTGTTGATTTTTTTAGTGATTATGTTCATTTCTAAATTGAACTATCTTTCCGTGCACAGTGATGACGGAAGCTTTGCAACCTTTCGTTAGCTTGTTGCAGGTCCATCTGACGCGTGGACCGGTGCATCGATAGTACTTGTTATAACGATACCCCCTGATCTCCAACAACGGATTTCCAAAACGTGATGACGTGAAAATTACTTGATCTAAAATGATTTAAAAAATCGTTAATTTAATTGTAAGCGCCCAATTTTTATTTTCATGTGTACAATAACATGGACTTCACAAAGCATTTGGTCGAATTTCAAGTTTTTTTTTTTTTTTTTGCATTTCTTAATTTAGAAAACAGAATTAAAATGAAATAGGTACTTACTGTAGTACATTGACGCATTAATATATAATTAATAAACAATTGTTCACATTAACAATTTCATAGGTATTCAATATTATGAATTCCGTCCAATTCACTTAAATCTGTGAATTCATTGAATCAAAGATAAAAGTAAAATTCTGTCCATGAAGAATAGCAATAGCACGATTATTTTTAAAAACCATTTGTTGTTGCATTTGTTATTTACTGTTTAGGTACATCATACTTCACGCAAACGCATTTTTTTCCTAGATAACAGACGTCTTTTCTTTGTTAAATCGTTATTATCAAAATATAATAAACGCTCATCAGTTTACAGGTGTTTACTCCTCGTTTGCGGTCAAAAAATAAAAGAAATCTTTGTTGCAAAATAAAATATGAGAGATTTTACTTTACACTTTTATTTAAACATTAATTAAGTACTTGTACCTGATGTTTTTGAACTAATGGTTATGGTCGACATTACATTTGACAATTTCATCATCCATTGTAATGATTGTGGCCCGACAGCCGGTGCAGGCCTTAACGCAGATCCAACGAGCCCTAGGACCTCTGCTGCCACTCCACTTGTTAAATCGATGTCTACCAATCAATATAACCGGTTTTCCGAATCGAGACGTCGAAAATATCGGTTCGTCGTCTTCTATAAAATAAAATCAAAGCGTTACAAGTAATTTTAGTATCGAGATAAGGCTTTCATCCAGGCTTTTAGCAGAATCCAGCGTCCCTGTCAACAGCCGCAAAGCTTTGGCAATAGCTTTATATAATCCGTGAATAGATTGAAGAATGCTTGATACTGAATTTTATACGGAGACTCACTCACAGTCACGATGAGTATAGAAGCAATCGGGCGATGCGGCGACAGAGTGGCCACACTCTCTGACTTGTAAGTACCTAACAGAACTCAACTCTTTTTTCGTTGATTGCCAGTTCCATAAAAACCACAAAGATGAATTCGGAATTTTAATAAAACGTACCAGTCCAATCAAAGTGCAAAATTACATTGTGATAGAGAATTACGGCTTAGATTACCTCTTCGAAAAAATGGAAGGCATAATTATACGTAGTGTCTTCGTTAACATATTATTATGTTTTAGGCCACGAACGCGTCAACTTTGATTCAATCATGAAGTAATTAATTTAAAATGAAATATATTTAATGAAGATTAGATAGTAAGTACTGTTTTATAAGTCTATATAAGACGTGATTAGAGAGACAAGTTCTCCAGAGCGCACTCCCGGTTTGAGCCCTGTAAGCTCACCTACACGTTAGGGCGAAGCTGAAATAGCCTATCAAGGCTATCAGCATAGGTAGGAAAGAAGGAAAAGGTCTCCATGAAGAAGCCAACATGCGTTAAAAGACCCATTAATACCCACCCACAAAGCACTGCGTGTGTGATTTAATATAAAATTAATTACCATTTATTTTAGTATTATCAACCAGCAAAAATTAAATAAAGGCTAGGCTCAAAGTAAAAATCGGGACTAATCGACTTTAATTTTCACGGCTTCGGCCGTGTCTCTAATTTGAATACGAAAGCCCCGTGTTTTCGATTCTAATGGTTATGCTCGTATTTCTTCATCACGATGACACTGTCGAAGGTCGTTACTGTGGCTTTGCAACCTCTGTGGACTTTGACGCAAATCCACCGTTCCTTCAATCCTCTGCTCCCACTCCATTTGTTGTAACGATATGGACCCATCAGCACGACCGGATTACCGCACCGTGAAGTGGTAAGCGTAAACTCTTCACCTAAAATCACAACACGTCGAATTTTATTAAACAAAATTGTGTTACATTGCCATGGTGCGTACCTCTCAACAAAAATATCGCAAATTCCAGGCTAATAGCGCTATGCACAAATAGCTCTGTATTTGCGTTATTCTGCTGCCCTTGTTCGTAACGTGAACGGGCTTTAAGGCTGAGGCTTTAGGTAACTCTACATAAAACAATACAGGCCAATTTAAACAAACAAATTACTCATCAGACTCAAAAAGGTTTCATTCCAAAAATAGATTATGTTCTAATGATAATTATCTTTTATGGCACTAAAAGTGTGTGAACTTTTATGAGGCACTAAAAATTCAGTAATCACACAATTTTTTCTTCAATGATGTTACTTGTATCTTTTAATTAATACATTTCAAAGTTCAAATGTACGTATCGTCCGCTAAAAGTTAATCATAAAGTGACAAAGAAATATAATACATAATTCGGTGGTGCAGTAGTTATGCCACTAAATGTTGGGCCGAGGGTTGTGGGTTCGATTCCCACATCGGGAAACATTCGTTTGATGAGCACGTTTGTACATATATAATATATTTAAACGTATTTCAAGTGGGAATATTCCCATAGTAATGGGAATCCTAAATTGGGGCTAAACGACAGTGTGTGCCTGGTCTCTCGGTTATTATTATTATTATTATATTACTACATATATACTTACCAAATACATTACATACCCAACACATTCCTATATTATAATAATTAAATCAAATACTGGAACTAGTGATACAAAATCATATAACCACATTTTTTATTCAAAGCTTAAAAAAATATAAATTCTCAATCAATCAATGATTGTGTTCAAATTTTGTATAAATGAGTTCATTATTGAAAGTACTCAGAGAAGCACGACACCCTTTATGTTTCATAGAACAACACCAACGCACTTTCAACGATGTTGTGTGACCACTTGTGCATTTATGGTAACGATATCCACCCTTCAGAATGACAGGTTGGCCGAATCGTGATGTCATGAATATCAATTTCTCTGTAAGTAAAAATATATTATTGACCCAAAAATAAAACTACAATTAATAAAAAATGGTCTGCGTGCAACTTGGTGCACGTGACAGAAGTGAAACATCTTTTGCGGTATGTAGTATTGTGGTTTTCTTAATTTTTCATCGTTAAATCAAGACCTTGTAAGAGGGAATGCTGTGTATAAGAGAAACGACATAGCTCGCTTTGACCTGTCCCTCTCTCCACGGTCGAGTGGTTCGCGAGACACTGTGTCTATTTTCTCACTCTCGCTCTTCCTAAATTGTATCTTTTCTCTCTAGCCGTAACGAAACTGTTGCAAGTTAAATGTTACTCTCAACGCACCTAAAGAAGTTTCACGTCAATAATACTAACTAAAATAAACTGAAACGGAGATTGTCTGGAAAATGATGTCCAATAAAATAAATGGTGTTCCTTGTGACTGACGGTGACAGCCTCAGAATGACGGATTTCTCCAATTTCTGTCTTCCTACTCTACTGGTTTTTTTTATATAACTCTAATTATCGGGATTAATTGATTTGTCTCGCTTAATTTTGAATGATGACAGGGACTAAGAATAACATTTAGTAAAAGACAATATTTTTGATTTGATTAGATTTAATACTAGAAGTAAAATTAAATGAGATGCAAAACAAATAAATAACAGCACTTAATTTTCTGACGATCTAACGGATATCAAGCGTAAAGGTTTTTTAAACTTTGCTAGATAGATACCATTTGCTTATAGTTAAATTTCAATAGCAATTTAATACTTTCTTTTCAATTAATACTTCCCTTAAATATTTTAAGCTGTAAAAGCTAATATTGCCATAAAACTGCTTTACTACATACATACATACGTATTTACATATATTTGTACTAATATGTAATTATTTTAAAACCATTATTGCACAATAATGCAATCCTTTTTTTTTTGTTGGAGCCGATTATTGAAATATATGTACGTATTTAATGCATATTACTAAAGATTTATGAGAACTGTACAATATAATATTGATCTCTTCAGAACTATTATTTCACATTAGATAGTAAGTGACCTTATGCCAACATAACTATCAGGTTGCCAACTTATAACGAAAATTTCACAACATAAAAAAGTATTTCACTACTTTTACTTTTTTAATCTAGGTGAGATGTAATCATAATGTAGTTTCAATTATAATTTCATATTACGTACGCGATACGTGCCCACTATGTCCAACCTTTAGTTTATTGAATCGAGAGGAAGCCGAATCATCAATCCACACGCTGAATTAGGCGAAAGGCCTATCCGAAGTCCATGTTTTTTTTTAATTGTTTTATTGCTTAGATGGGTGGACGAGCTCACAGCCCACCTGGTGTGAAGCGGTTACTGGAGCCCATAGACATCTACGACGTAAATGCGCCACCCACCTTGAGATATAAGTTGTAAGGTCTCAAGTATAGTTACAACATTGTATGTGTATAGTTGTAGACATTATTACTACATGAATTCCCGGATACCCAGTCTATGGACAATCACTCACGCGAGAGGCACTTTCACGAGCTTAATAGGTCACTTTTTACACTTTTACAAAAAAAAGCTTCATATACATTTCCATTCGGATTGTATTCACAATCTCTAGACATACCTTTTTATGTTTCTATAACAATAATTAGTGTGTATGGTAGTTCCTTATCTTAATAATAACATTATCGAAGGTCGAAACGGTAGCCCTGCAGCCGTACTGGTTTTTTATGCAGGTCCAGCGCACTTGAGGCCCCTTGCTGCCACTCCATTTGTTGTATCTATAACGTCCATATATCAGTACCGGATTCCCGAAACGCGTTGTTTCAAATTTTACTAGAAATAATAAACTGTAATTATTATCATTGTGTTATTTCATATGTTTTACGTAGCACGGCATTAAACAGATGGTGAAACAAAATTTGAAATAACGTGATACACTCAAACAATGCGAACTTTTTATTATACATATTCGATATCATAGTTTTTTTTATCGCTTAGATGGGTGGACGAGCTCAAAGCCCACCTGGTGTTAAGTGGTTACTGGAGCCCATAGACATCTACAACGTAAATGCGCCACCCACCTTGAGATAAAAGTTCCAAGGTCTCAAGTATAATTACAACGGTTGCCCCACCCTTCAAACCGAAACGCATTACTGCTTCACGGCAGAAATAGGCAGGGTGGTGGTACCTACCCGTGCGGACTCTCAAGAGGTCCTACCACCAGTAAAACATTTGGGAATGAATATTATCATTACCTTTTAAAGTGTCGATCAGGAATAATCTAGGTCGAATACGCCTAATTAGGTTAAAGTTAAAAATCGGGTTCGAGAATAATAACGTTTCTTAAACTCTTGAAAATGCTCGGAAATACATAAAAATAACATTTTTGTTTCCCTTTGTGGACCTCGTCGGACGGATTCCTTTTGTTTGTTTTAAGTTTATTTTATACAATAGTTTAGGTCTTTTATTTATCGATTGAGGCACAACGAAGTCTGCCGGGTCAGCTAGTCAATAAAAAACAAAATGTGTGCAATTCACACGTGGTAGAAGTGAAACCTTCCAAAATTAAAATACAATTATCCTAAACTTCTTAAGTATATGTAAAATTTTGTCATTAGTAAATAATTGTAAGGTAGCGCCCTCTGTGAATTGATATTTTAATTTCACGTATAATCCTAAATTAAAATTCACTACAAGAGCTTTCATACACACGTTAGTATTAAAAAATCTCACAGATGGCGCTGTATTAAATAGTATGTATATTTCTGTCTCATTCTTTGCTGGCTTCATCCTACACATTTTTGTATTTGTGTCTCTTACCTGTCGTTTTTTCCGTTGCATCCGGTTTGAAATCACAACGATTCTAAAGAAGGTTTCACTTCAATAAAATTTAATATTTCCAAAAAGAAGCGAGGGCGGGTCGCTAGTTAAAAATAAAATTTATTCTCACATGTAGTTCATTAAAACAAGATAAAAAAAAACTATTTATTTAGGAGCACTTCCATTTTCGTTGTCGTTACCTTATTGAAAACTTAAATTACAATATCACAATGTAAACACTGAATGTACCTATCACAATAAATTAAATCTACATTTAAACTTAATCATGTCATGTTCGAATCGGATTACGTGAAAATGTTCTATATGGTTTTTCATTTACAGTAAAAGCTCCTTATTCTTGTTTTCATTATTCGCGGATTAAAAAAAGCGATGCATTTCCTATGTTCGCGGCTAATGATTTCTTTATTCGTGGATCATATCGATAGATCGATACATCGGGACATACACATTGATAAAAATGATTCCAATATGTATGAATTCTATGGAATATCTTTTGTAAGCGCGCTTTTCCATTTTCATAGTTTCTGTATTCGCGGCATATTTATACCCCGCGAATAAAGAGCTTTAACGGTAAATTCAAATTCGACCACAGATTTTTAATAACTTAGACTATACTTAATAACTTTCGGGAAACTTTCAATTTAGATTTAGTTGCACAGTGCCAAATCCGCGAAATTAGGATAAGCTTTAGAATATACATAAGCAAGCTATATATATACTCTAAGGGATAAGCACAAAGGGGAACGTTGTAGCTTCGGCGCATTATTTATTACACACAATTGAAGATATTGGGAGGTTATAATGGGTAGACAAACTATTGATGAATTACCTAACTAATACTTAGGCCATTTCTCCAAACGTAAAATACCTCATACTATCATAATATGATAGTGATTTTTTTATCAAATCACTAAAATTGTATACATTTACTTATTCTTTCACATACCTACTGTGACAATTCCATTTTTGTCCGCCTGTAATATATGTATTTTTACATCAGGGTACCAGAAGAAACTCATAATTCATCAGATGTTAAGAACAGTCTATAGACACCAAAACGAGTGTATGTGAGTGAATTATGACACATCGAACCGGAATAAATGATCGCTTCGCAGTAAAAATAGATAGAACGATGATACGAACCAGAGGGTTCACATCGCGCTATTTCACCAGTATTATGAATCTTATGATAGTGTTTGAGGGAATAGTGAAGTAAAGAAAGTAAGTGTATCCAAAACATGGACGTATTCTGGAAGTTACTTAAATAAAACCACAAAATAATTTTCAACTCTAAGAGTACCTCTATCTACCATGTACGATCCACAGAATATAGTCTCAATGATTATGTTCATGCATCACCTTGATGATAACATCCTCGATCATGATGACAGTGACCTTGCATCTATGTTTGGCCCTCACACAGTTCCACCTGGACTTAGGACCTTTACTTGAGCTATGCTTGTTGAAGCGATATCCGTTTACGTACAATGCTTTGCCTCCTGTCGCTGTATCAACGAAGTACGGCTCTGAAAATTGTAACATGTAAAAAGAACCGTGAGAACCATGGATGCATTGACAATGCAAAACTGTAAAGAAATATCTGAACCTTCGGCAGTATGAAGTGATCATTCATTTCAATATATTTATATTTGAAAAGAAGGCTTATAGACAAAATAGATTTTTATAATATTCATTTTCACAAACCATACGATTTTTAAATACCCTTTAACGTTGACCTAAATTCCAATCTACAATGAATATCCACATAAAACTTTCCTTCTTACAGGGATTGTTTAGCAAGAGCAGTGATTTGCAGAATCTACCACCGGTCAATCGCGACCTACTGAAAAGATCGGGAGGTCCGGAAATTCAGTGGGCTAGAAGTGTTTACCAGAATCCGTAGACTTCGCAGCGTCATCTGGGTTGTGATCTGTGTCAACTACTATTCTTTAACATTAAAAAAAATACAGTGTGAATGCCCTCCTGGAACATACATACATATGAATATTACCGCAAATATCGCAATTTTTTTATAATTGTTCATACATGAAGCCGCTTCATCATTGAGTTGTGATAGTATTTTTTTAAATATTTTATTCAATATAGTGCTGTGATGTGTTATGCAAACCTTGAACAGTAATTTTGAGATTTGAGTTAGTTGGCTTAACGCCAAGGCAAGTCGTTTGAAGAATTAATCAACAGTAGATCTTGAGAATATTTTTTTGTGATTCTTCTTGTGGTATGCATGTATGTGGTCCCTTGTGGGTATAACGGGATTAATTGAATGATAATTTGTAATCTTTTACTGCGAGTTTTTAATTTCTACTTCATTTTAAACTAAATGATGAAAATAAAAAAATTAATACTTTAGAGATCTTTTATTCTACACTATCATTTGTCAAAGATCATTCTGTCTACAGCGAACACTCCATAGACATACGTACATTCTACGATTTCATTTTTATTTTATTTTGGTATACATAATGTACAAGTTTAGTAAGCTACTTTTTAAACAATTCAATGCAATATCATGACGATTTCAGATTACGTATATTTTTAAATGCAGCAATAAATATAATCAATTGCACAATTAATTTACGAAAAATTCGGAACTTAAACCTACAAATCATTAAAAATTCTAAAACAAACTACACTACACAATACACGACTACACAATACCTACATATCGAATGCTATAATTATTTAATAAAAAAACTTTACAACACAATGTACAATAGAATGCAAAGTGCAAGTAAACCGTATCAACCTATAATTGAGGGTATAGAATTCAATTAAAATAAAATTTTACCAAAAGTTTTCGTAACACATCAAAATGATATTCTTTATTGCCCTTGTAGGCAGACGAGCATACGGCCCACCTGATGAGTGGTTACCGTGGCTTATGGCCGTCAGTAATGTCAGTATTCTCTGCTAGCCTCGTTTCAATAGTGACATGTCATAGCGCTCGAGAAACACCGCGGAGGGGAGTTCATTCCAAAGCCGGATGGTACGTGACAGTGAAGATTCCTTGAAAGGTGCTGTGGATAAACGCAGTAGTTCTAGGTAGGTAGTACGGATGAACTGAATCATCTCAAACAATTCCTCAGTCCAATCACTCCTCATGGAACACATATTTCAAAGCCCAAGAAAATCAAAGCTACTCTATACAACCAAAGATTCCAAACGATTCTTGAGATTAGAATTGCGGTAACCTTCAAATGGTTATCGTTACTATACCTGTTGCCCGATTATGTGAACAAATACTTGCATTAGCTAAATGTTAAACTTTCAATGATCCTAATTTAGATTTTGTTCTGTTAAGTGCTCGCCACGCTAAGCTAAGGCTTGACGTACGAAAACGAACAAGTCAACTCAGACTTTATTTATTTATTGCTTAGATGGGTGGACGAGCTCACAGCCCACCTGGTGTTAAGTGATTACTGGAGCCCATAGACATCTACAATATAAATGCGCCACCCACCTTGAGATATAAGTTCTAAGGTCTCAGTATAGTTACAACGGCTGCCCCACCCTTCAAACCGAAACGCATTACTGCTTCACGGCAGAAATAGGCGGGTTGGTGGTACCTACCCGTGCGGACTCACAAGAGGTCCTACCACTAGTAAAAAAACTACGAATGAAAATGTTTTCCTTGGGGATGGAACGACCCGACTGAATCGAACCAGAGCTCCGTGGTGCTGAAGCCAGAGTCACTAACCACTAGAGTTTTCAATTATATGTTGTATTCTTCCAAGTCCTAATTTGATATCCTATATTGCAACTATTTTCTATACGAATTTAAGATCTTTATGGAAGTGAACGAAAACTAATTAAGCATAATTACTTTACGGTATCACTGTTGAAGAAAATGGTGCCGATCCGTGCGATTTCACAATAAGTGATTGTGTGCATGTAAAACGTAGTTGACGCTTCCATCAGAAAAGAGTACGATAGTCATTTTGCAACCCTTTTTACTTTTCGAACAGTACCATCTAGTGTTGTTGTTGAGGCAACGGCTAGCTTTGTGTTTGTAGAAACGGTGGCCATTCCAGACGAGAGCTTCGCCACCAGACGGCAGATTTACGAAATAATAACCTAAAATAACACATTTAACAAATTAGTAATAGCACAGAAAAATAAAAATGATTAGTCTAAAAAAATATGGTAGACATCATATCTTTAAAACTTATATGATTATATTGGAAGTCCTCATTGCAAATAATGGCACTGAAAAATATTAAATTAAAAACAAAACTACTATTATTAAGATAGACATATATTATCAATGATGGTGAGATTGGCAACTGATCCTGAACTACGAGTAAAAAGACCCGAATATTAAATCACTGTTTGCAACGCATTATAATATCACAAGGACAACCTAAAGATTAAGTATTGTTTACTAGCGAACCCGGCGAACTTTGTTCCGCCTTAGAGGCAATAAATGAGCAGACTTTTGATCAAGGTCAATTTTTTATTTGGATAATTAACGTAAATTAAAAAAGCAAGTATTTTAATGATTCTTTATTGGCCATGTATTTTAGTTATTATTATTATATTTTCTTGTTCTTCTTCAGTCCTTTCACTCGCAAAGTTTCCAATCCTAGTTGCATTACGGTTTCGTCGGGAAAGATTTGATCGTGTTGGTCCCGACATGGCTTTCTTAATGATTACCTATCTCGGCACAATAAGCTAACCGAAACTCGAAATAAACACATCAACCGGTCAACTTCTAAATTCTACTATAATTAACCATAAACTACATTACGTTTAGCTGTCAGTTGCGTTTTGTTATTCCATATCTGTTGCGTTTTGTTATACCACATTTTATGTCACATCCTACAGAAACGTGATAAAAATCCTATGTCCTATATATATATCCTATGTCCTTCTCCTGATCCTAAGCTACCTCCCCACTAATTGTCAGCCAAATCAGTTCAGCCGTTCTTGAGTTATAAATAGTGTAACTAACACGACTTTCTTTTATATATATACCTATAGATATTTAACATCACTTCATCTTTCTCACAAATAGTTATATATCGTGATTTATATCGCCGTCGTCTATCTTTTCTTGATATTCCGTCGACTCCCGTATGTTCGCATAACACAGATGCTAGTCTTCAACGTTAACTGCAAATATTTCGAATAACACCGGTTTGATTGTTTGATCAGTTATAACAATAACAATCGCCTTCAATATTTCATACCACTTCTCTCGCAATATTGAATACACTGGCTAGTCGTGCCTAAGTTTTGTTTCGTTTTGTGACTATGCTCGTTATTCACCTTGACTATTTCATCTTCCAGCGTGATGACGCAAGCCTTGCAGTTAACTAAGGTTCGGCGAGTGCATCTCCAGTAAGTTTTTCCGGAATTCTGGTCCTTCCGATGTAAATAAAATTTAAATCCGTTTATGTGCAGATTCCTTTTACCCGAACGGGATGTTGTAAAGAAAGCTACAAAAGACAATCTGACCTTAATCTTTACCGAACTGTGAATACGCCCTGTTAAACATTTTACAAGTCAAATCATAGCCATGGATCGAATTCCGTGGATAAACGGAAATCTAGCTAATCGCTTTACGCAAATAATAAAACTTTAACTTGTTTTTTTTTATGATTGAAAGATTACTGGTGGCCCGAAGGCCTTTCTAGTTTCACCAGGACAGGTGGGCGAGCAAAGGCTCAGCCAGGAGGGGCGGGATTTGCTAACAACTGCCCGAGCGCCTCCGAAGGAGACCTATCGACTCAAGAGCAATTGCTTCGCGAATGAATCTACTACCGGATCGGAATCGCGACCCGCTGAGAAGATCCGGCGAGAAACTCAGCGGGCTTGATGCATGGATTAGGTTGCACGTCGACCTCTTTGTCGAGTTCGACGAGTACGGTTACCGGGGTCCCTAAGCTTTTTTTTGTTTTATTGCTTAGCTGTGTTGACGAGCTCACAGCCCACCTGATGTTAAGTGGTTACTGGAGCCCATAGACATCTACAACGTAAATGCGCCACACACCTTGAGATATAGTTCTAAGGTCTCAGTATAGTCACAACGGCTGCCCCACCCTTCAAACCGAAACGCATTACTGCTTCACGGCAGAAATAGGCGGGGCGGTGGTACCTGTGGCGGGTAGCCATCATACAACGCAAGATAATTGACAGATGCCTGAATCTCGCTTACGACATTTTCAAGATAAAGCGCATATATACAAGTTCCGAACAACAACATTCGGACCGTCGGTCTACTGAGCAATATCACCCGCTCGGTGGAAGATCTTCCCTTTGTCGTATAAGCCTTCCCAAAGTACCTACCCGTGCGGACTCACAAGAGGTCCTACCACCAGTAATTACGCAAATTATAATTTTGCGGGTTTCATTTTTATTACACGATGTTATTCCTTCACCGTGGAAGTCAATCGTGAACATTTGTTGAGTACCTACCCGCGCGGACTCTCAAGAGATCCTACCACCAGTAAAACATTAGGGAATTAACATTATCATTCCCTTTTAAAGTGTCGATCAGGAATAATCTTCGTCGAATTTTTTTTATTGGTTATCCATATAACCAATAAAAAAAACCACCCATGTGGACGAGCTCACAGCCCACCTGGTGTTAAGTGGTTACTGGAGCCCATAGACATCCACAACGTAAATGCGCCACCCACCTTGAGATACAAGTTCTAAGGTCTCAAGTATAGTTACAACGGCTGCCCACCCTTCAAACCGAAACGCATTACTACTTCACGGCAGAAATAGGCAGGGTGGTGGTACCCACCCGCGCGGACTCAAGAGGTCCTACCACCAGTAATGACGCAAATTATAATTTTGCGGGTTTCATTTTTATTACACGATGTTATGCCTTCACCGTGGAAGTCAATCGTGAACATTTGCTGAGTACGTATTTCATTAGAAAAATTGGTACCCGCCTGCGGGACTCGAACACCGGTGCATCGCTTCAACACGAATGCACCGGACGTCTTATCCGTTAGGCCACGACGACTACGCCTAATTAGGTTAAAGGCAAAAATCGGGTTCGAGAATAATAACGTTGCTTAAACAAATTGTAGGAAAACCAGTCCCGAATTCGAAATACGCACTAAGAACATTTAACATTTTATCATTTGGTGTGTTTTACGATGATATCAGAAATCAAATGCACAACACCGATACGAAGTATTTGTTTTCAGAAGCATTCAAACTCAATTTAAAATAAAATTTGTTCTCACAATACATGTAGTTCATTAAAACAAGATAAAAAAAAAACTATTTATTTAGGAGCACTTCCATTTTCGTTGTCGTTACATCACTGAAAACTTAAATTACAATATCACAATGTAAACACTGAATGTACCTATCACAATAAATTAAATCTACATTTAAACTTAATCATGTCATGTTCGAGTCGGATTACGTGAAAATGTTCTATGTGGTTTTTCATTTACAGTAAAGCTCCTTATTCTTGTTTTCATTATTCGCGGATTAAAAAAAGCGATGCATTTCCTATGTTCGCGGCTAATGATTTCTTTATTCGTGGATCATATCGATAGATCGATACATCGGGACATACACATTGATAAAAATGATTCCAATATGTATGAATTCTATGGAATATCTTTTGTAAGCGCGCTTTTCCATTTTCATAGTTTCTGTATTCGCGGCATATTTATACCCCGCGAATAAAGAGCTTTAACGGTAAATTCAAATTCGACCACAGATTTTTAATAACTTAGACTATACTTAATAACTTTCGGGAAACTTTCAATTTAGATTTAGTTGCACAGTGCCAAATCCGCGAAATTAGGATAAGCTTTAGAATATACATAAGCAAGCTATATATATACTCTAAGGGATAAGCACAAAGGGGAACGTTGTAGCTTCGGCGCATTATTTATTACACACAATTGAAGATATTGGGAGGTTATAATGGGTAGACAAACTATTGATGAATTACCTAACTAATACTTAGGCCATTTCTCCAAACGTAAAATACCTCATACTATCATAATATGATAGTGATTTTTTTATCAAATCACTAAAATTGTACACATTTACTTATTCTTTCACATACCTACTGTGACAATTCCATTTTTGTCCGCCTGTAATATATGTATTTTTACATCAGGGTACCAGAAGAAACTCATAATTCATTTGATGTATACTGTTCTTAAACAGTCTATAGACACCAAAACGAGTATATGTGAGTGAATTATGACACATCGAACCGGAATAAATGATCGCTTCGCAGTAAAAATAGATAGTACGATGATACGAACCAGAGAGGGTTCACATCGCGCTATTTCACCAGTATTATGAATCTTATGATAGTGTTTGAGGGAATAGTGAAGTAAATAAAGTAAGTGTATCCAAAACATGGACGTGTTCTGGAAGTTACTTAAATGAAACCACAAAATAATTTTCAACTCTAAGAGTACCTATCTACCATGTACGATCCACAGAATATAGTCTCAATGATTATGTTCATGCATCACCTTGATGATAACATTCTCGATCATGATGACGGTGGCCTTGCATCCATATTTGGCCCTCACACAATTCCACCTGGACTTAGGATCTTTACTTGAGCTGTGCTTGTTGAAGCGATATCGGTTTACGTACAATGCTTTGCCTCCTGTCGCTATATCAACGAAGTACGGCTCTGAAAATTGTAACATGTAAAAAGAACAGTGAGAACCATGGATGCATTGACAATGCGAAACTGTAAAAAAATATCTGAACCTTCGGCAGTATGAAGTGATCATTCGTTTCAATATATTTATATTTGAAAAGAAGGCTTACAGACAAGATACATTTTTATAATATTCATTTTCACAAACCACACGATTTTTAAATACCCTTTAACGTTGACCTAAATTCCCATCTATAATGAATATCCACATAAAACTTTCCTTCTTACAGGGATTGTTAGCAAGAGCAGTACTTTGCAGAATCTACCACCGGATCGGAATCGCGACCTACTGAAAAGATCCTGCGAGAAACTCAGCGGGCTAGAAGTGTTTACCAGAATCCGTAGACCCCGCAGCGTGATTTGTGTCAACTGCTATTCTTTACCGGTCACCGTCCTCGTCGAACCCGTCGCTTGCGACAAAGGGCTCGACGAGCGAATTAACCCATAGACACAGCCCACTGAGTTTCTCGCCGGATTTTCTCAGTGGGTCGCGTTTCCGATCTGGTGGTAGATTCTGCGAAGCACTGCTCTTGCTAGGGTCAGTGTTAGCAACTCTCTGGTTGAGCCCCGCGAGCTCACCTACAAACGTTAGGGTGAAGCGAAAATAGCCTCTCAAGGCTACAGGCGGTTTTTAATTTAACAGCATAGATGGGAAAGAAAGAAAAAAAATTTTTTTGAGATTTGAGTTAGTTGCCTTAACGCCAAGGCAAGTCGTTTGAAGAATTAATCAACAGTAGATCTTGAGAATATTTTTTTATGATTCTTCTTGTGGTATGTACGTGTATATGGTCCCTCGTGGGTATAACGGGATTAATTGAATGATAATTTGTAATCTTTTACTGCGAGTTTTTAATTTCTACTTCATTTTAAACTAAATGATGAAAATAAAAAAATGAATACTTTAGAGATCTTTTATTCTACACTATCATTTGTCAAAGATCATCCTGTCTGCAGCGAACACTCCATAGACATACGTACATTCTACGATTTAATTTTTATTTTATTTTGGTATATATAATGTACAAGTTTAGTAAGCTACTTTTTAAACAATTCAATGCAATATCATGACGATTTCAGATTACGTATATTTTAAATGCAGCAATAAATATAATCAATTGCACAATTTATTTACGAAAAATTCGGAACTTAAGCCTACAAATCATTAAAAATTCTAAAACAAACTACACTACACAATACACGACTACACAATACCTACATATCGAATGCAATAATTATTTAATAAAAAAACTTTACAACACAATGTACAATAGAATGCAAAGTGCAAGTAATAAACCGTATCAACCTATAATTGAGGGTATAAAATTCAATTAAAATAAAATTTTACCAAAAGCTTTCATAACACATTAAAATGATACTCTTTATTGCCCTTGTAGGCAGACGAGCATACGGCCCACCTGATGAGAGGTTACCGTCGCTTATGGGCAGAGCCATCCCTGCCAACCACTGTGACTCTCTGCTAGCCACATTTCAATAGTGACATGTCATAGCGCTCGAGAAACACTGTAGAGGGGAGTTCATTCCAAAGCCGAATGGTACGTGACAGAGAAGATTCCTTGAAAACAATTCCTCAGTCCAATCACTCCTCATGAAACACATGTTACAAAGCCCAAGAAAATCAAAGCTACTCTATACTACCAAAGATTCCAAACGATTCTTGAGATTAGAATTGCGGTTATCTTCAAATGGTTATCATTACTAACCTGTTGCCTGGTTATGTGAACAAATACTTGCATTAGCTAAATGTTAAACATTCAATGATCCTAATCTAGATTTTGTTCTGTTAAGTGCTAGTCACGCTAAGCTAAGGCTTGACGTACGAAAACGAACAACTCCACTCAGACTACAAATAGAAAATGTTTTCCTTAGGGATGGAACGACGTGTTAGTAGCCGTGGCCTAACGGATAAGACGTCCGGTGCATTCGTGTTGAGCGATGCACCGGTGTTCGAATCTCAGACGGGTACCAATTTTTCTAATGAAATAGGTACGTACTCAAAAAATGTTCACGATTGACTTCCACGGTGAAGGAATAACATCGTGTAATAAAAATGAAACCCGCAAAATTATAATTTGCGTGATTACTGGTGGTAGGACCTCTTGTGAGTCCGCGCGGGTGGGTACCACCACTGCCTATTTCTGTCGTGAAGCAGTAATGCGTTTCGGTTTGAAGGGTGGGGCAGCCGTTGTAACTATACTTGAGACCTTAGAACTTATATATCTCAAGGTGGGTGGCGCATTTACGTTGTGGATGTCTATGGGCTCCAGTAACCACACCAGGTGGGCTGTGAGCTCGTCTACTCATCTAAGCAATAAAAATAAAAAAAACCGACCGAATCGAACCAGAGCTCCGCTGTGCTGAAGCCAGGGTCACTAACCACTAGAGGTTTTCTAGAGGTTTCTACTAGATGTTTCAATTATATGTTGTATTCTTCCAAGTCCTAATTTGATATCCTATATTGCAACTATTTTTTATACGAATTTAAGATCTTTCTTGAATATTGAATAATTACTTTACGGTATCACTGTTGAAGACAATGGTGCCGATCCGTGCGATTTCACAATAAGTGATTGTGTGAATGTAAAACGTAGTTGAGGCTTCCGTCACAAAAGAGTACGACAGTCATTTTGCAACCCTTTGTACTTTTCGAACAGTACCATCTAGTGTTGTTGTTGAGGCAACGGCTAGCTTTGTGTTTGTAGAAACGGTAGCCATTCCAGACGAGAGCTTCGCCACCGGACGGCAGATTTACGAAATGATAATCTAAAATAACACATTAAACCAATTAGTAATGGCACAGAAAAATAAAAATTATTAGTCTTAAAAAAATATGATAGACATCATATCTTTAAAACATATATGATTTTTTTATTTATTGCTTTAATGGATGGACGAGCTCACAGACCACCTGGTGTTAAGTGGTTACTGGAGCCCATAGACATCTACAACGTAAATGCGCCACCCAACTTGAAATATGAGTTCTAAGGTCTCAGTATAGTTACAACGGTTACCCCACCCTTCGAACCGAAACGCATTACTGCTTCACGGCGGAAATAGGCGGGGTGGTGGTACCTACCCGTGCGGACTCCCAAGAGGTCCTACCACCAGTGATTATGCAAATTATAATTTTGCGGGTTATATATATTAATTAATATTAATATTAATAATTATATTGGAAGTCCTCGTTGCAAATAATGGCACTGAAAAATATTAAATTAAAAACAAAACTACTATTATTAAGATAGACATATATTATCAATGATGGTGAGATTGGCAACTGATCCTGTACTACGAGTAAAAAGACCCGAATATTAAGTCACTTTTTCTAACGCATTATACTATCACAAGGACAACGTAACGATTAACTATTGTTTATATTTAACATCACTTTATATTTCTCACAAATAGTTATATAACCAAATTTATGTCGCCGTCGTCTATCTTTTCTTGATATTCCGTCGACTCCCGTATGTTCGCATAACACAGATGCTAGTCTTCAACGTTAACTGCAAATATTTCGAATAACACCGGTTTGATTGTTTGATCAGTTATAACAATAACAATCGCCTTCAATATTTCATACCACTTCTCTCGCAATATTGAATACACTGGCTAGTCGTGCCTAAGTTTTGTTTCGTTTTGTGACTATGCTCGTTATTCACCTTGACTATTTCATCTTCCAGCGTGATGACGCAAGCCTTGCAGTTAACTAAGGTTCGGCGAGTGCATCTCCAGTAAGTTTTTCCGGAATTCTTGTCCTTCTGGTGTAAATAAAATTTAAATCCGTTTATGTGCAGATTCCTTTTACCCGAACGGGATGTTGTATAGAAAGCTACAAAAGACAATCTGACCTTAATCTTTACCGAACTGCGAATACGCCCTGTTAAACATTTTACAAGTCAAATCATAGCCATGGATCGAATTCCGTGGATCAACGGAAAGATAGTTGATCTAGGTAATCGCTTTACGCAACTAATAAAACTTTAACTTGTGTTAATACGTGGCGTCCATGAACATGGGAGATTTCTTCGATACTTAAACCATTATGAACCAAAAATAAACTCATCCAGTATTAAAAATAAAATTTTTCATTTCGTGTCTTTAATTAATTACACGTGTCTATAAAACATTAAACTCACTTTGTAGTACTTGACAATTAATATCGATAAAATTACAGATACATATTACTTTAAAAACAAACAATAGTACATTGTGCACCAAGGGAGAAAAGTAACAAACACGCGGGATGAGATGTCCTACTTTTTCCCGCGGCGCACATACAATTTTTTCTCCTACCAGGCCGAAAGTTCGTGGAGTACCGAGCCGGGATCCAGGGGCGAAGCCCCGGCGGGCTCCCGAGGCGAAGCCCGGGCGGGGGTAATGGGGGCGGAGCCCCCCCCATACTCATAAAAAAACAATTAAACTCTTTTTTAATTTTTAAACAAACTACTACTAATTGAATAAGAATTGTCTGATGAACTCATCTTTGTTAAATACTTCACTATTAAATTTTATGGCCTTTTGTTTATTTCACTTTTACACTAAACACAATATTGCAAATTACCCGAGCACAACAATAGCGGAGAATTTTAGGTGCGCGAGAGTAGGCGTAGACACTAACATGCATGCGCACTTGTACCCAGAGAGGAAAAGTTACACTTTCTTCCATGTACAGCGGGAGGAAAACCGAACTTTCGGCGTAGGTAGGAGAAAAAATATATATTCTGTAACCCATGACATCATATGTTTAATATTTTTTATCTATCGAACATATTAATTCTAGTCAATTCTTAAAAATAAATCAATACCTATCTAATTCGTAATTACAATTTGCATCATAAGATATGGATCGAACAATATCACAACGAATACATTCAAAATTTGACCACAGCTATACTGGGGTGATTTGTTGATAGCATTGTCGCTGTTCGCACTCCATATTATTTTGGTCGACTGCTTCATTAAATCGGAATGTGTTCAAGCAAACGCGTATGCTCTCTCATCAATGATAACTTCGTTATTAGAGACGGGAGACAAATGTGAAAGCATCTTTAAGTCTTATTAGAGGATAAGTAACCCTGATTTCATACTAAACTAAGAAATCGGTAACAACTATACCACATTACAATCGGCAATAATAGCCTTGCAAGAAGTACAAATTTACTTTACATATGTATCATGTTATCTAAACATTGATTATATCATGTTTTCCTTATATTTTATAGTAATATAGACATTATATGTATTCTATTTTTAGTTCTATCTAAGACTCAATCACAATTCCGACCGCTGCGTTTACACAGTAGTATAGTATATTAGATAGGCCCAAATGTATAAGAGTAGGTAACGCGCCTTGTGGCTATATAATATTATAATTCTCATGGCATTTTACAGACCCTGTAAGAAACCTTGATCTTTTAACCTAACGTCTTCTTTCTGTTTTTATTGCTTAGATGAGTGGACGAGCTCACAGGCCACCTGGTGTTAAGTGGTTACTGGAGCCCATAGACATCTACGACGTAAATGCGCCACCCACTTTGAGATATAAGTTCTAAGGTTTCAAGTATAGTTACAGCGGCTGCCCCACCCTTCAAACCGAAACGTATTACTGCTTCACGGCAGATATAGGCAGGGTGGTGGTACCTACCCGCGCGAACTTACAAGAGGTCCTACCACCAGTAGTATCTCTACAAAGTCTGCCATAACTAAACATTAGAAAATAAATCTCAAGCTAGCTCACAAATCTTGTAAGTTAGCATGGAAGTTTTTTATAAAAATACAATTCAAGTATTTGCTCTTCGTCTAAATTGTCTATATCTATGAATACTTATAAACTAATGACTTTAAAGTTACTTACTTAGCCATAAGTATTTTAAGATGATCATGACTACTGAGACATGGTGATTAACGAAAAAAGAATCCCTTCACTTTTTTTTTTTAATTGGGATTTCTCCAAAGCACCCAAAATCTTCAAATCAAATTCCAATGTTCCAACTAAATTCTACAAACCCTTGATCATTTCATCGTTTTACGTTCGGAATAGAACCAAATCTTCTACTCGTATTATTCACTACATATTATTTACTACTAGTAATAGGATGTGTTTGCGTAGATAGGTATAAACCATCGTCCTGTTCATTTTGGCCACAAAGCAACCATGCGTTCTGATTTTTAAGGTGGAATGGCCGTAATCAATACCGTTGAGATTCGATCTCATATTATGTCATTTACGATGTGGTGCTCCGATAATTACTTAATACCCGGTATTCAGTCCTTGAAACAGACTGCGTGTTTACAGCGATAAAAGGGAGAAATATCCTTTTCGTGTTACCTTTAATGGAAATGTTTTAGATGTGAAAACTAGCTCATGGTTCAGCTTGTGTTATGAGATTACCGGAACGCCTAAGCATTTGAAACAAAAAGGGCATGATAATTGCATTAGAATTTAAACTCTATGTTAATTAAGGCCTAGAACGCACAATGATACAAATTAGTACGACGTACAAATTAGTAGAATGATGATACCCATCCGCACAGGCCGCCAAAATAAAGTACCATTAAAGAAAATACAAAATTCTTTTGAATTCCTTACGAAATGCAACTGTGAAGGATAATAAACAAACAATTTTCAAAGATTACCGAACTAAAAAATCCTATTCTATAAGAAATGAAATAATAAAATAAACTAATCAACCCTACTTATTATGTATGTTTCACTGACTGCCATCTACTGATGATTGTGTTCACCCTTTGTTTTCACAATGACGTCATTTTCCGTGAACAGAGTCGCCCTACATCCTTTGAAGCTGCAATACCAACGTTTGCGTGTTTGCGTCTTTCTATTGTGAACAGCCCAAAATTTGTATTTTCCAACTAAAATCGTCGGATTACCGAAGCGTGATGTGCCGAATACCGGATCTAAAAGAAGAACAATACTTGTCACAGAAGAAAACGTAGATGCTAGTAGTATTCTTGATAATTTAGATTCCATAAGGAAATAAAAACATTGTTTAATAAGTAGGATTCTTTTATTCTAAAAATTTAAAGACAATCGAAAGCATGTCTTTATCGACACAGGGCGGGTATCTCAGCCGCGAGCATCCGTAAATATTGTATGCTCTTATTATTTTAAACGAGATCAATTCTAACGATTTCCCTTTAACAATACACACGATTATAACTTACATCAATTGGATGATAATTTGGACGACTTATATAATAGCAGTTTTAAGCAGTTACGGTTTTACCGCTAAGCGAAACCGCGCTCCTAGTTAACGACTAAGTTTAATCGATACGACACCACCCTTCTTAGTCAATGCTATACAAAACACTTGAGTGGCTAACTTTTGATATTTTATCATTCCAAAATTAACGTGAAACCTTTCGGAGCCTGACTATCAAAAAATGACCTTGATATTTAAACGATCATGTAGTCTTATTTCTTTGCCATTTCCTTGCACGGCACGTCCATTTCAGGGCCTTTTCTATTTTTTGTGCAGATTTTTAGTGCCGCATGACTTTAAAGTGTATTTAGTACTAATTAGAGCTTCAGAACAATCAATTTAAGTATGGTTTATCAAATAGATCAGACCAAGTCGTACCGCCTCGCTGAGCTGTAGTGCAATTCCCTTTAAAGATAACAAACACTATCTTCTCTAAAGACAAAACTTCAATAAATCAGCAGCCCTTAAGTGTTAAAACTTACAAACATAATTTAATAGAACTATAGCATCAATAATACATAATTGTGCCAACGTTTACAACGTACAATTGGTTTAAAATACTCCATATCTAATTTCAAATAAAGTCTTATATCTATTACTAACAAATAGGAGGTAATGAATACAACTCCGACAGCAAAACAATCTCTTCCATTTCAATAACTAGTCAACTTTTGAAATATTAACTTCCCTGTGTAGTTCTTAATGCTTTCTTTCAATACAAAAATGTAGCTATCGGGTGTTTATGTATATATTTGATTTAGTGTTTGTGTTCGTTAACAGTGCTAACAATGACATTGTCCACGGTAATAATTGTAGCTCGACAGACGATGTCGCTCTTAACGCAGATCCATTTTTTCCGCCTGCCGTCGGATGATTCCGAGTATTTTCTAAATTGATAAGGGCCAATCTCGATGACTTGACTGCCGTTCTTGCTTTCAATAAATATTGGAGCTGTAGATTAAAAAAAACATTTTAATTTGAAGGTATGTTAGAAGGAAATAAAACTAAAAGCTTAAACTATGAAAACAGATAGACCATTTAAAAACTTTGTTTCTTTGTAAATTTTATCTAAAATTAGTTTATATTACAAACTTGATCTAGTACTAGTTAAACTTGGTTTAGATCTTGAAGTCACAGAGTTTATTTTATGCGTTTACACAGGAAAATTTACAAAATGCTTTTATTTCTGTTAGTTGAAAATGATACTCCCTTGCGGAGACACGGAACGGCCCTCGGGGTGAACCCCACTCCCCGGGCATGGGCTCCCAACCACCGAGGGGCAGGGGTGAGGTCATACACTGGCTGAGTATACCTAAAACGGTCTCATTACAACAATATTTATATCTAAATATAATACGTGACATCAAGGATGGTGTGATGTGTGCCGAGAGGTGTGGCGATGGCAGTCTCCATCCGCCAGCTTCGGCTTCACAATCTTCGTCTCCCCACCTTCGCTCTTCCTTCTTTCTGTTTTTTATTACTTATTCTTTACCTATACCAATAGTCTAAACTAGCCTACTTATCACTAAATAAACCAATGTTGTGTGTCATGTCATGGTGTTAAGAATGCAGCAAAGATATAAAACAACAACAAATACCTACTTAACTACTTCCAATCTAAACAGAGCTACCAAGGGAGCCGACTCCTTACAAAATAACAAATACGAGTATAGGGGGGGTAAGTTACATCACATCTGTAGCTCACCCTGCTCCGGCTTCTCTTGCGGAGCAGCCCGGCCACGGTAGAAATGGAAATAGAACAAAGCACTCTCCAAAAGGGAGAGTGGATCGCCCACGGGGGTTCAAAGGTGGGTCCCCTGAAAGGATACCCCAACAGGTGTGAGGGGGCGAGTTTAGAGGCGGGGGGGCGAGTTTAGTGGTGTGGAGGGGAAGCACGGTTTGTAAGTTCCCGTACAACTCCGGTTAAACCACTTACTTCACAATAGTTGGGAGATCCAGGAAGTCCCTGGACAACGTCTTACCAACAGGTGATTTAACGTGCAAAGAAGCTAAGAACTCTTCTACAATAATTTATTATATGTATATAATACACATATATCATATGGGAGAATTAAATGTTTCTTTACAATCGACTACAGACTACACATAAACTCAAACGTTGTTTAGTATTTACCAAGAGGCAAGGTATTGAGTGTACCCCGGGCAAAATTTTGTGTTCAAAAGATTTAATGATCGCAACGCTCTGAGTTGTAGAGCTTTACTTGGCTGCTGCGTCATAGGTAGCGAAGCATACCTAGTCCTTGGAGAGCGCAATTTTGCCCCGACTAAGAGAACAAAATATGTCCAAGTAGAGAAGTCTCGATTGATTCACGACTACATGATCATTATAACTACTGAGTTTATAGTCTCACTACCCCTTGCTATCTCCCAGCTGGTATGAGCGCCGTTATCTAGATGAGCTTCGTATATCGCACTCCGCGCGAAATGCGATAACATGCCCCATCTTGCTTTGGATGAGATCTATCCGAGGCTTGGACGCAGGTTATTGAAAAAATGGGGATTTAAACGATTCAACTCTTACGTGCTCCACCTGCTATCCACAACCCGTTGGCAAAGTCTAGCGATTTCCGTTTGACCAAAAAAGAAAGCCTTGCGATCAAGAATAATAAGAATAGGTCGTGCCCATGAGCGATGTTAATCACTATCAAACAGGCACAGTAGGCTCGCCTATGAAGAAAATTTTCCAAGCCGATATTACTTCCTTAAGCTAATTAACGAGCAGTATGTACACAAAACGTGCCCAGTCTTGAACATGTCACCTCTCACATGAGTAAGACACAAGATATCGCTATTGATACGTACATACATTCATTTATCACATCTAGTCACCGTGTCATGCCAAAGACTTAATTTGTCTTAATGAAAAATATTGACCTAGATGAAGTTCTCAAAAGCCGCCTAGAAAATATTCTTGTTCCCATACCACTGAATTTTTCTTGTTGGATGCAAAGATAATTCAATGATTGTGTTCATTTAGAACCTTAAATATAACATTTTCATAGGTATATATAGCAGCTCGGCATCCGTAAGGGTACTTTATACACGTCCACCGAATCTTCGGTCCTTTGCACTTCGTTTTGCTGACCCGATTGTAACGATAAGGTCCGAGTATAACCACTGGATTCCCGGTGTGCGTCGTTTCGAACACTGCAACTAAAATGGAAGACTTTTTAAACATTGAAATGAAGCTGACGTGTCAAGAAATTTACCGAATTCAACATTGTTCCACTGTGACATAACAAGGTTAGTCATTTTTCTGTACACACTGCTTTCTTGTGTTTTAATGTTTATCTTTAGGTAAGCAATTCGAATTATACCTCAAACGACTGCTTTTCATAATTTATATTTTTTTCGGTTTTGCGCTAATCTTATAATTAAAATAATACTACTTTTATTGTTTAATCTTTTATTTTATTATTCGACGACGGCTTCCAATGCAATTTCATTTCACACATTATTTGTTTTTTGTTTAATGATATTTCTTTTTCATTCTGATATTGTCTAATTGTAGAATTTGTGAAATTACACCACTACATCCAACTTGTAATTTTTATTGCCGTGAAAATTCTATTCTAATATTATGCATAAATACAATTACAGTGTACTAGAATGTCGTTAGACCATTAATTATATTTTATTTACAAAACCTAACAAGCTAATAATACTTTCAATGATTAACCTATATTCATTTCCTATATAGGTATGGTACATAGCCTACCACATAAGAAATATGATATTCAATTTCAACTTGCCAGTTGAAGTGATGCTTAAGAACTT
Source organism: Bombyx mandarina (assembly GCF_030267445.1). Classification (NCBI taxonomy): domain Eukaryota; kingdom Metazoa; phylum Arthropoda; class Insecta; order Lepidoptera; family Bombycidae; genus Bombyx; species Bombyx mandarina. The sequence goes on from NC_143213.1 coordinate 3,735,228, forward strand.
TCATCATACAAATACAGAAATACTTATTATAAAATAAAAGGTTATAAAACAACCCAAACACAATCACTAGGTATAGATATATGTATCGATAATAATTTTTTTATAAATTTGTTTCTCAAAAATTTTCTGTTGACTGATTGCAATGTAAGCAATGTTTGAAATTATAATAATAATTTCATATAGGTTTTTAAGTCCAAACATTTATGCTGGTCATCTTTTTTTTTTCACTAAAAACTTGAATATTTTACTTTTAAAGAGCTGCAACAGTTGTTACGAGTAAAGTACCGAGAATGCTATGACCAGAATACTACACGAGTACTTTGGTTGAAGTCGTCGTGGCCTAAAGGATAAGACGTCCGGTGCATTCGTATCTAGCGATGCAACGGTGTTCGAATCCCGCAGGCGGTTACCAATTTTTGTAATGAAATATGTACTTAACAAATGTTCACGATTGACTTCCACGGTGAAGGAATAACATCGTGTAATAAAAATCAAACCCGCAAAATTATAATTTGCGTAATTACTGGTGGTAGGACCTCTTGTGAGTTCGCACGAGTAAGTAACACCACCCCGCCTATTTCTGCCGTGAAGCAGTAATAGGTTTTGGTTTGAAGGATGGGGCAGCCGTTGTAACTATACTGAGACCTTAAAACTTATATCTAAGGTCGCATTTATGTTGTAGATGTTTATGGGCTCCAGTAACCACTTAACCAATAAATAAAAAGTTAATTCTCCGAAACTATGGTTAATGGTTATGATCAATTTTGGACCTAACGATGTTTCCATAGGACGTAACCAGGAACGCCGTGCATCTAGTTCGCGAGCGAGTGGTGCACTGCCACCTCAGCTTCGATCCAATCCCATAGACCTTCGAGAAACGATAACCATTGCATATTAACATTTGAGTACCTCGGCTCGTTATTATTTCTAAAACTGAAAATAAAACAAACCCCTGTTTAATTAGACCATATTAATAATTATAATGTTACGTTTGTATATTTAACGGACGAAAATGAAACCATTGAATGAATAAAGTATATTATTAAATGTCACAAAAATACGACAACTTTTTTAAATACTACCTGAAATAATAAGAACAATAATTTACTATAGTATAGTAAAATACGACTTGAATGTTAGAAAAGGTACTGATCAAGGAGATGTTGAAATTATACACAAATATATTACATTTTTTGCTAGGGTTTCGTTTCGCTTATACTATTTTATTACACTTTTTTTTTTCCCGGATTAAGTTGCTCTACGTCACTTCCAAAGCTAAAATGAATTTAATGACACGTTGAATCATATGTTGATAGCCGGCAAAAGGTTTACGGTGCAGAGCCTTAGAGAGAAAAACCTTACCTCCTCCTTCGGCTGTAGAGTAAAAAGGTGAATAATAATTTAGAGATTGCAGAGTGCTGATAATGAATACCTTTTTTACCGTACATGACAAGACCAACATTAGTCTGAATTAGTATCTAATGGTTACCCCAACGTTTCCAAATAGAAATAGGCAATACGGTGATACTTACTCATAAACTTACCCTTACCCTCAGAGTACGTAGCCACGCATACTTAAACTAACATGTACATAGTACAAGATACAGAGAATGAAACATGCTTAAAATTTGATATAATTATTCGATTCAATGTGTTTACGGCTTACAACTTAGATGACAAAACTTCGCTATAGTGATTGCAAAAAACTATCTTTGCAGTACTGGTCTATACGTTGTCTTCGCACTGTAAAATTTTGTCATATGTCTATTTCTTAAATACAGGTAGAGGAAGAAACATGAGTTTTACCAATGCTTAATAATTTGCAATTATCATTCTTCGTTAAACGTGCGTTGTGATTAATCAAATAGCATTAGCATTAAAGGTATTCGAAAAAGAAGAAAAAAATGCGTAAATTTTATTTTTATTTCTTAAAAATCGACAAAATATTGCAGCAATAGCATACCGTTGTACACGTTAACGTGAGCTTCGATAGTCACTTAATCGTTACCCGGGTCGTGCGGACTTTGACCCGGGTAGCTCGACAAATTATTATTGACGTTTCGTAGATTCGAATTTAAAAAAAACAATCTGCGTACAAAATGTAGAAAAATATTATTTCCGTATCGGTGAAATCTTTAAAGATTAAAAATAAAAAAAATAGCAAAAATAGTCCAAAAATAGCATCATTTTCTATACATCATTAACTATATTATTATTATCACATTATCTAAATCTATTTTACTATCGACTACAAAATATTCAAAATATACAAATACTTGGTCCCACCAATTAATACCACTTTATAATTTGTATAATAATCTTAAAAATAAATAGTTTATCTCTAAAACTGCTTTAGCAGTTTTCTTCCGCGACGTTACATAATTTATAAGCTCTTCCGCATATTCAATAGTTATAGTCAATAGTCATTACAGCAATATTTACATCATGGTTTTTATTTTCCGATTCCCGTAAAAAATACTAAGAAATACTATCATGATGATGTAAACCATGTCACACCTCGTCTATTAATATATGAGTTCTCTAAAGTTTTGAATACCATCGGGATAACGCCTGCGCCTCATTATAGTAACTTCACAAATACTTTCATTATTTCATCTTACGATTGTAAACACAGTGTTTGTCTATAGAACACAACCGCCGCAGCAATGTTCGTTAATACTAACGACCTACCAACCCTGTGCATTTACGAATACATTAAATATAAACATTGGAGTTTCAGAAGACAATAGGATACATAAAAAGTGTTACGGTCCAGCGCGAAAAACTCTAGTAAAAATCCCAACCTACCACTGCTTCGTACATGGTCGCAAAGATCTTTAAAAATTTCGCATATACTTTCAAACAAATTAAATTACGAATAGGACTCCAAATGTCCTATATCTGTCCTTTCATTTGCAGGCCCATTTACATCGGAGATTGGGAAAGCGATATATTTTCTTTATTCTCTTTTGAACTCAAGCCGGTTTTTTTTATCTTTCACAGTACCCCAAAATAGGTTTGGTACTCTATGATGTACCCAATAAATTTATAACGCTGTCCATAAACGTCCTTGTAGAAAAAAACTATTCCTATATATAGTATATGAATAGACGAACGGGCACACAAGAATGAGCCTAAAGTAATTCCCTGTCATCGGATGTACAGAATCTTACAAAGCGTTCCTGATTTTATGTTTCGTCAACACTGTGATCATTTAATATTAAAATATTATTGTTGTCTCCGTGATTGTGCTGGAGATGACTCTTCACAAGTTTTCCTTCAATTGTGGTCAGAAAGGCTTTGCATTTCGTCCTGGATCTAACCGAACACTGCCATCTTGTCTTCATGCCTACTACCTTCTCCCTGGAAAACCGATATCCCGCGACAACCAGCATCAGGGTGCCTCTACTTGTGATTAATTCAGTCACTGCTGAAAGAAATTGTTTTGTTTAAATGTTAACATCTAAGTCATTTAGATAAAAAAATTGTCTAACTTAGATTCGTTTAAATCTTAGGTATTAAGATTTTTTCTCAAAAAGTTACCACTTGCTATCAGATGGCGAGCATTTCCGTGTATCGGAAAATTTTACCTAAAAAAGTTTTTACTGTTTCATTCTCAGCCGTAATTCCACCAACATTTAAAACTTTCACATTCGATCGTTTGTAAACTTATCATGTACAAACTTTATACTTTATTCGTTTTCATTCAGATATGATTTTTAATACTCTAGCCTTGAGCCAGATGTATATCAACTATTTGCATGATTATCCTTTACATGATGATACTTAAAGGGCGTATAAATTATTAAATAATCAATAAAGTCCCTTTCTATATCTGTAGTCTATTTTAAGAAGTCATTACGCGTCGCAGATCACGGGCCGAGATAACCGAGCAAACATCTAATGTAATTGAATCATATCAGGAGGAAACGGTGACATTCACCTCTCTCACCATTATTCTCTCAATAGGCTCTGGTAACGACATAACATCAGGTAGGCTGTGATCGCAGATGTCTGTTTATGTTCACAAAAAACAAGATTCCAACACTGTCTGATACAAAAGTTACGGGGAACGCAACGTATTATAATAATATATAGTTCAGAAAGTACACTGAAGTCGAAGGCAATTAAAAACTATACACCATAAGAATATCGAATACTCACCCGTAAGAATCCAGATGAGTTTTAGACATCACAAATAAAAATTATGCATGTTTATAAGTACTTCCAATATAATTAATTGTATTAAGGAGAACTGTAGCAGGAAAAAGATTGTATTAAATGAAACAACCAAAGAAAATTGACAAATACAGCAATTCTTCATATCTAATATTTTAAGTATTAAACTATTTAATATAAACATTACTTATGATTAAATACTGAATAAAAGCTTTATAATTTTATCCACCACCGAACCTAAGTAATATTTATGTTAGTAACATTTTCGAGTGCAAGAATATTGTGATATATTGTTGTTTGTTAGTCAATGCTACTCTTGTTGCAAAAACTAGTAACACTTATTCTATGAAACCCACCCTAATAAATAAATTGCTTAATTAATACTTTAAATCTTTAACATGATTCATTTTCCGTAATTTTCTTAAACAATTTGAAGCCTTCAAACTGTAAACTTTTAATGTATTCCAAGCACCTTTTGTCATGATTATATTATAGGAGACAGGTTTATTCGATGGTACATGAAAATTTCACTTTTTGTCGATCAAATATAAAGGCATTCGCGGTATTCCTAACACACTTAACTTAAAAAAAACACGACAGCACTATTATTGTATGAACGTTCCAACTTGGAATGTAATAAATATAAACGTTCTCCGTCACAATAACGATTAAGTGGGCGATTCATTTACAAGACGACAGTCGCGTCAACGTTCGTTCCCGTGTTTATTGCCGTTCCCGAAAGTAAAGTGATGCATCTGAAATACTCCGATCTTAAGCCGAAAGATCAAACTTTAGCTCTTCCTGCATTCTTCAAATCATTGTTTGGAGTATAACAATTGAGCAGACATGCGACTTCTCACAAGCTCATAGGTTAACATTATAAAATCGGTTAATAATTTATTTTATCATTAATACGCTTTTATTAGCTTCAGACGTATGTATGTTAGTATGTAACGGAATCTTTGAACATGATTTTGACGGATTAACTCGAAATTTGGTATACTTATTAAGGACCAATGACAATTCAATATTTAAAAAAATTTAATAAATTGAAATTCAACTAAAAAAATGAAAAATAAATCATAGTTTAAAAAAACTAACAAAATACGCTTTTATAGAAAATCCAACTAAAAAATAGAACATAAATTTTAATAAATTTGAATTAAAAATAGTGCAAGAAAAAGTGATTTTATTGTAAAAAAATGAGTGGGGAGCGTGGTATCAGTAGTTATAAATATTTTATGAACAGATATGAGTAGAAAGGTTATTTTGATAATATCCTGAAAATAACCCTACACTTTTTACAATAAAATCATTTTATCTTACACTATTATTAATTCAAATTTATTAAAATTTATTTTCTATTTTTTAGTTGGATTTTCTATAAAAGCGTATTTTGTTAGTTTTTTTTAACTATTATTTATTTGGTCTCTCCCAGATCTCCCATTTACGATCACCTTAATTTGAGTGATGAACAAACCAAAAAAATCTGCTTTTAGATTTAAATGGGCCAAGTTTGCCTTCTTCCATTCCATCATCTTTGTCTTTGATATTTGATGTAAGCTTATTCAAAAAAATCGAGTATGATTCACATTTACAGGACTCTGTATGACGACGCATGATGAAGGCTACATAAGACTGTGCTGTAGGTCGGCTTTATAAAGGATCGCCCACTTAACGAATAAGTTTCCAGTTTTAAATTAACGATCGGCCAATTCAGTTGTCCATTTAAACTAATTAAATAGTTAAATTTCATAGCTTACTTTAATCTAAGAGTCCGTCGAAGGAGGAATATATTTTTCTATAAATTATTCATCTTTAAGACATAAAATACTGCTAATACAAACAGACAAACATACAAATGGAAAAAAACTGACACGTGATAAAAAAAAATAGTATGCGAATAATAGACTTACAAACAAATGTTTTATGGGAAACGCTTAAAATAATAAGATTGTGTAAGCCTTAGATCTATTTGTTTAAAATATAACGATTATTGTATTCTATGATATCGGTTTCTTAAATAAGCATCTCGGTCATTTTGTTACTGTCCTAAATAGTTCATCTAAAGTTCCCAACACCAGTTTTGCGATTTTTATCTTTAAAATCGATTCGCGGTGGTGTGCGCTAACGGATCATGGAAACCCCATACACGAACTATGGCATTATCCATGGTGTGGAGCGACGCTCTGCATCCAGCCTTTGCTTTAACGCACACCCATCTAATTCTGCTACCATATTTATTAACCCGGTTAAAACGATACTGCCCGATCATGATCACGGGATTTCCACGTTGCGATTGAGCGAAGACTGGACTTAAATCTGAAAAAAATACTCTGTTAGAACCTGATCTTGTAAAATCGAAATGCAATTAATAGAATTTGATCAACAAAGAAAAACCGACTCGTGCAATAACTAAATGAAAAAAATTGATTTAGGGATCAAGCAAATTTTATTACCTCTTAGTCTAAATCAGTCGTTACTCATATGAAATTCATTTATTTACAAAAAATACTTAAAGTAGGAATTAAAATTGACTACAAACGCAAAATTATTTATTATATTGAACTTTCAATAATCTACAACTAATCTACATATGCCTAACGTTTTAACTAAATAGGAAATATTTATTGTTAAAAAAATACAAATTACACGCATTCTAATAAAGTCGTACATGATTTTAATACGCGTGTTTAAATATTCAACGAGCATTTAACAATATATTACGTAGTGAAATTGAAAGTGTCAAGTTTTATAGTTTCACTGTTTTTTTTCCTTTTCGTTCGTTTTTTTTTTATTGCATAGATGGGTGGACGAGCTCACAGCCCACCTGATGTTAAGTGGTTACCGGAGCCCATAGACATCTACAACGTAAATGCGCCACCCACCTTGAGATATAAGTTCTAAGGTCTCAGTATAGTTACAACGGCTGCCCCGCCTTTCAAACCGAAACGCATTACTGCTTCACGGCAGAAATAAGCGGGGTGGTGGTACCTATCCGTGCGGACTCACAAGAGGTCCTACCACCAGTAAGTACCAGCATTTAAGTTGAATGCCAACGCCAGACAGGAGAAGCCGACACACGGCATGAATGGCATTTTAAATCCCAACCCTACAGTCAAAGTAATGTAGACTTCATAGCGATAGTCAGTTTTCTTGTTTTTCGACCACGACATTACCACAATAACATTTAACTACATTAGATCAATGATTGTGTTTTCCTAAAGTCTTTACAATCACGTTATCAACGGTTGTTATTGATGCATTGCATCCGCTCTTCTTTTTAATACACGTCCACCGAACCTTCGAACCCCAGCAGGCGTGTTTGTTGAATCTCCATTGCCCTATCTGCACCACTAGATTACCGCGTTGGGACAGATCGAATTTCGGTTCTGTGAATGAAAACTTCTTAGTCAATACAAAGTTCCATTATTGTGAATAGGAATTAATGTTAAATATTAATAACTATTATTTGAAGAATCCTAAAAATACAATATGTTATGATACAAATGAAAAAAAAAACTTGATTAAAATTTATTATCATTCATAATCAATATCTACTACTAAACATTTATTATATTGGCGCACTATATTATAAAAAGATAATGCAAACAAAAAATAGTTTTAAAATTACATGTTTCATAATGTCTTCATAAATTTCAATTAACAATATTAACAATACGATATAACTAACCTCTGTCATTAAACGTAATAAAGTTGAACTAGAGGTCCCGCAATAGTCGAAATTCGACTATAATTAATTGGAATTGTAAGTTTGTACACTATTATGATTGTATTTTATACTTCTATAATCACAAATTTCGCCAAGACTACACTATAAAAAACATTAATAAAGACAAACAATATTTAATCTATTCTCAATTTGACCAGAATTCAAGAACAAAAGTTTGACAATAAATAGTATGCATGCGTGTGTGTGTCAAATACATGGTATGTAGTGTGTGTAATGTTTTCTTTATTGATTTAATATATTTTTATGCATTATTTAAAAAAAAATTCGCATTGTGCACTTCTTCTCTATATTCTCTATAAGTGTGGAAAATTTCATACTCCTCCGTCTGCGCAATTTTCGTAAAAAGGGATACAAAGTTTTTGCTTCACGTATTAATATATAGATGATAAAGTATCATGTCATTACCAACTCGCTTTTATTGGCTTGACATGTATCTATGTGACGAAATCTCTCATCGTAATTTTCTTCAACAATAAGACGCGCGATTCATTTGAAAATTTGCACACATATATTGTGACTATACTGAGACCTTAAAACTATATCTCAAGGTGTGTGGCGCATTTACGTTGTAGATGTCTATGGGCTCCAGTAACCACCTAACACCAGGTGGGCTGTGAGCTCGTCCACACAAGTAGGCAATAAAAAAAAAAAAAACATATCAAGGATCCTCAAGTTAAAAAAAATTCTATTTGCTTTTTAATTAATTTTTTTATTCTTATTTAATTAATTTAGATCACCACTAAAATTGCTTATTTCTCCTAAGTAATCATTATTGAAGATTTTATTACATTAATTATAACAAAATCAAGCACGAATATCTATACTTAATTACATATATATTTTATATTGCATATTCATTTCTTGTAGGTATCAGGTGTGCAATTTGACTATCAATATGATTAAGATCTCAATATTAATGTCCATTAATTACAACTGACACGATAGTTATATCCGAAGAAGCTAAACATCGTTTTGATGTTGTTATAACAGTGTGATTGCACACCGAAACCCAATTTACATTCAAAAAACAGATACATTGGTACAGTAGGCGGTGTTATCGCCAAAAGCGAGTCGAGTGTAGTCTTACTTATCTGTTATTAAGACTTATGATTATGCCAGCCGTTTAGCTTCATCAATCTACCGTTCACAGTTACAGCTAGGCACCTGCAACCACAGCTCTTCCTCGAAGTGCACTCCCACCAGGTTTTATCTCGTCGCGTCAACTTTTTTATAAATCTATAATTACCCCAATTTATAGTGGGATTTCCAAACTTCGTCATTTCAAATCTCAGACCATTGGGGTTCATTATTCCTAAAACAACAAAAATGTCAGCATTTAATATGTGGTGTAAAGTTAAGTTTTTATTTTATTTGGAATTTAAGCAAACCCTTTTATGGTATATGGTTTATTTCAATTTGTTAATCAAGATACTTTATCCTACGACATTTGTCATTTAAAATTTTTCAGAATGTTAACTGATATAAAAATAAAACAAGCTCCTTCAAATATTAATAAAATATATTTACAGTACCGAACATTAAATATAATCCTTTAGGCACTACGTAACAAGATTCTATCTAAGTGTCAAAGTTTCTGGGCGTACCTGATGGCGAGTTCCGATCGACTTCTTCATCATCCTTTCTTCCCTGTATCGGCTCCCTTAATCTTACAGCACCATTTCTGCCCTTTGCATTTTCCTTTAAAATTATCATCTAGTTTATCAATGATTGTGGTTAAAACTTATTTTAGTGACGTTCGAGTTTTCAGTGACTACAAACGCATTGCACCTTTCCCTTGTTTTAATACATATCCACCTCTCCTTCTTGCCGTCTCTCTTCATTAATTTATAACGATTCCCAGATATCACCAACACAGGATTACCTCTTTTGCTCTTTGAAAAATAATATTCAATAGAAGCATCTGATTCTGAACCTAAAAATATCCAAATATAGATTATCTAAAGATGTTTACTTTTGAAATCCGTGACTGATGTTACTATCCAGGAGGCTTGTCCTCTAAATTTAGTAGCTATGAAATCTTATAGTCTTAAACTTTACAATTGATTTATAAGGATATTTCGTACAATATGTCATATTGGGCCTAATGAGTATGAATAGTTTGTACCCACTGGTAAGATATGCCCTAGGCTTATGCCGAAGTGCGACTCTTGGCGATAAGAATCAATTATTCTAATTAAACACGTACTTTAAAAGTGTTCGCAAAAAAAATCCAGTATGAAGGACTAACATCATGAGATAAAATACCTACGCCAAAATTTATTTGCGTAAATTCTGTCCAACCTATTTCTACTGCAAAGCAGCCTTACTGTTTCGACTTAAAGCATATGCAAACGATTTTACAATAAATACCGTTAAGAGTTCCATCTCATATTTCGAAATGAGTGCGATAGTGTCTCAGAACTCCAGCAGACAATTAGCATCAGCAAACTCAAAATCAGCAGAAACAAAAGTAATTTTATGATTGTCCCTGTTACATATTTTTTTTTGGAAAATACCTAAATAAATAAAACAAAACTGGAATAAGTTAAAATTCAATTTTATTGAAATCGTGTTTTAAATAAGTCTTATTGAATACATTTGCTCACTAATTTACCTTCGCATTGGTGTCATATAATAAAAGTTCTCAGTGATCGTGATGGCATTCTTCATGAACGACAAGATCTCCGATTGTTGTAAGTTTTGCCCGACAGCCCCTCGGTTGTCTGGTGCAGCGCCATTTTATTTTAAGGCCACGCTCAGTAGATTTGCAATACCGGTACCGTCCGAGACACAGTTGTGGCCTACCTAGCCTTGATACGCGAAAACTGGGTTTAATTCCTGAAAAAAAAACTCAAAATGGTAACATATTTATTAACCTTACATTATATTAACGACACCTTTTGGGCGAAATAAAATGTTTCTGATAGAATATTAATTTTCATCTGGTCTTTATTGTGTATTTTGTAGTCTACAACGACCTAATGAGATCACATGAAGCATTTTATGAATAAATTTCATAGATAATTAACACAGCTGACGGACTACTTGATATCATCATACATTATCAAAAATTAGTTTTATTTCTCGGTGTCAATTAAGAGTCGTTTGGATGACAATGTCCGTTTCTGATTCCAATTATGTCATATTTAAAAGTTGTAACCCTTGCATTGCAGCCTACTTTAGTACATTTCCAAGAGGTCTTGTATCCATTCTTGTAGTTCTTCGAGAAACGATTCCCTTTATAAATTAACATTACGGTGCCTTTGGTAGTTTTGATAAATTCACCTGAAAAAAAATTACATTAAAAAACATGATATATTTAAAAAAAAAAATTGTTATTATATTACGCGTATATTACGCATGAGCGTTCTGTCTGATATGGCGACTCGCTCGCTTCTGAGCTCGAGTGTTTTTTTTTTTTTTTTTCTACCTAAGCTGGTAGCCTGGAGCGGCTATTCCAGCGTAACCGTAACAAGTAGGTGAGCTCACGGGGCTCAAACCTGACGACGATGCTAACACGAACCCTAGCAAGAGTCGTGCTTCGCAGCATCTACCACCGGATCGGAATCGCGACCCACTGAGAAGATCCGGCGAGAAACTCAGTGGGCTGTGTCTGAGCTCGAGAGACAACAACGGAGCGTTTTTATAGCAAGATATCGTGGTGGGACGATGTTGTTTACGACTCTTATCTTGCACGTGTTGTTTTCGATGAATGCTTGCACGTGTTGTTTGTCGTCCCATCTTTATTAGTCATGAACTAATGGTTTATAAAAACACGCGCCCACATGCTTGCACGTGTTGTTTGTCGTTCCATCTTTCTTAGTCATGAACTAATGGTTTACAAAAACACGCGCCGACATATATAGTTGATGTTATATTTGCATTAATATCCTATGCAAAGATATCTTACTCGCGCTAAATTTGATATTTAACGTAGCTGACAACACAAGCGGTAATCAGAACGTTAAGTCATAATTGTTTATATAGGATATTAAAATAAACACAAATCTTTCATTTTAATAATAAGAAATCTATATTAAAATAACGTTTTATATACAAACAAAATATTTAAATAATGTCAATAATTAGAACATTTGTGTAGAAATATAGTAAGGCTCATAATTATTAATCTAAAAAATATCACCATATTACGTATCGCGTTTAGAATATCACTGAGAAGCAAAACCTTAATCCTAATATACTGAAATTTACGTCAAATTTAGGAGATCAATAAGTTTAAGAAACATTCGATCGCAATTCTTAACAATAATATTGCTTACAGTTCACTTAATACTACTACTTTTCAAATTTAGGGGTCTTTTTTATCACTAGGATTGGGGGGTCTCAACCATAGGTCTGTTTTAGGAAACAATCTCGGAAAACCAATTGCATGCAGGGCTAATGCCGCCGCCGTGGGAGACGAGATGGGAGACGGGAGGATAGCAGCTGCATTGGCAAGATCAGTGATCTGACTGCGAGGGCGCAACTTAACAAAGGCACCATTACCGCACCGAGCGTAAGTCGGGGCCGCATGGTTGTGAGCGTCGCCTGAAGCGATTAATTTACCAGAAATCAATCTCACTCGAGCCCTGCAGCCCATATGTTTGGAAGAACAATAAAAAAACCGCCCCCCGACTTGTGAGAACGTGTAGCCTCCGAGCACCAATATGTATTTTCCTTTTTCCGTAGGAATAAACTGCACATCTGGAACAGTACTCATATTTAATAAGCGTTCTTAATTTTCAAACCACAGTTCACTATTAGCGCGTACAAGTATTGAGAATAAATAAAACACAGACTGACTATAAGTAGAACTAATATTTATCCAGTTATTTTAGTAGTCCATAACTATAATAACAATGCGTACAAAGCGTTTATGAAATTATTGACACGTGAAATTCAGTTATATCTTCAAGTAGTGTCCGTCTCTGACAAGGTATTTCGGTGGATCGTGTGTATGCGAAGTGTTGACTTTCACGAAGGTGCTATCATAGCGACGCAGCTTCGCCGGACAGCCCGATGCTTTCGACGAGCAAAACCAATGGGGACCATAGTTCATTTGGGAATACGTATACCCGTCTAGCATCAGCAAGCTCTTTTTTGAGCGTGAAGAGGGTATGAAAATAATTTCGGAGTCTGAAAAAAAATAAAAATATTACTGATTTTTTCATGAAATGGCACGAAAAGTCGAGTTTAGTGATAAACCTTACATATGTAATTTACATGCAGAATAACAAAAGCTTTTATAGAAAGGAATCGTTTAATAGTTCATCATACACAAGACAAGCTTGCACATTATTGTAGACTTTTGCTTAAATTGATACATTTTGGACTAAAGCTATAACACTTCGGTTACTAAATCTTAGTAATAAAAATAATAAAATTGAGACTCTAAATTCCCGTGTTTTTTTTTTAATTTTAAACAATTGATTATACAATATATGCAAATACCAATTTATCGAGCAATTTAAATTAAAAGTAAACATGATTTATTTCTCAAATATTGATTTATCACACGATTCTACGACTAGTAGATACACTGTAGTAAACTTTTAAGGCCATCACAACCTACTACTATCATAATATCTATCACAACACGATTAGGAACGATTGATTATTAAATTAACTCTTGATACTATACAAAATTTACTCTAGTACCCATAACACACGTAATCCGAATTTGGGGCCAGTTGAATGTGCGTGATTGTTCCCAGTTATTATAATACCTTACACTTAATACTAATTTTAATGTTCTAATAAGGCCCATGTTATCGTAATACTGGTGGTAGGACCTCTTGTGAGTCCGCACGGGTAGGTACCACCGCCCCGCCTATTTCTGCCGTGAAGCAGTAATGCGTTTCGGTTTGAAGGGTGGGGCAGCCATTGTGACTATACTGAGACCTTAGAACTATATCTCAAGGTGTGTGGCGTATTTACGTTGTAGATGTCTATGGGCTCCAGTAACCACTTAGCATCGGGTGGGCTGTGAGCTCGTCCACACAGCTAAGCAATAAAAAAAAAATTAAAAAAATAAAAAATAATAGAAACAAAACCATTTACGCAGAAATTTCAGCTTAATTCTGTTTGTATTTATTGTTTCCTATATATTGCGAAATTTTATATCATAATAATATAAGTTGCTGCGCAACATAACAAAGACAATAAGCTAAAGTAATGAGAACTTGAAGGGCAGTGTGCGGTCGATTCGTCGGCGGGCACAGTTGATTCTATCACAGTCGATATCTTTCAGACAACCATTGAGCATAAGAAATACGTAAGAGCAAACGTAGTTACATCGTAAATATTAATCATTAGAACAATTATGCAACGCCATTTCCAGGTCGAAGAAAGAAAACGAGCGATTTTTGTACTGTATCCGATTTCCTTCTGCAATAAAAAATAAATAAAAAAAAGATGTGTGGTGTCCTGGGACTCCGGATAGGAACGAAGTTCCTTATTATAAAAAATTTAATTTTAAGTTCTATTCGAGGTATAAAGAAAATAATTATTCGGGTATACATTTTTCATTATGATTTTTTATTGATAAAAAAAAACTACTTTAAGTTATCAACTTTATTTTATTCACAATGATTTAAAAAAAATATATAATAATTATATGTTATTTTTTGTACGTTATTACAAAGTTAAGTCGTGCACTGTGTGTATTACTAATAAAAATCTTACGTTACGGACGTTTTTTCCCGGTTAGGGTAAATCTCCGCATCGTCCCATAAGGAACTTCGTTCCAAAAACTACATTACATTTCGAAAAGGAGCCACATTTGTTAGTTTAAATGAAGCACCGTACTGCCGTATTTGAAATACTCGTAATAATATTTAGACATGGTTCGGTCCATGTTTTTTTTTCTCTAAAAACGGATCTAATTCTATAATGCATTTTCTTCATTTTTCGTGAATCATAGACAACAGACATTCTATAAATCAATCAGACCTCATTTTATTTGTTAGCTATAAATAACTTTCTAAATACAATTTACGTATAGAGCCTTCAAATTTAGTTACTTAAAGGGTAATTGTCGAGTGTTTTCTGGTTTTCTGGATGAAACATTTTTCCAAACCTCTGGGCATATTGGAAAAAACAATTTTTCGTATTTCATTGCCGTAGCACAATTATTATCTTCACGACCTCACGTATACCAGATCGTCCCGCAGTCCCATAAATTGTGGTAAGTTTAGAGAGAAAGAAATAAAAAATATGTTTTGTTTTCGTTAAAATATTTAATTTTATAAAATACTAGCGACCCGCCCTCGCTTCGCTTCGGAAACATTAAAACACACATGAAACAAAAAAAAAAAAAAAAAAAAGTAGCCTATGTTCATCAGGGACAATGTCGGCTTCTAATGGAAAAAGAATTTTTCAAATCGGTCCAGTAGTTTCGGAGCCTATTCGAAACAAACAAACAAACAAATCTTTCCTCTTTATAATATTATTAATTAATAATAATAGTATAGTATAGAAATTCCGTAAAGATTAATATTTTCCGCGGATAATTTTACAAAACGTTATATAAAGAGCTATGATAAATTAAATTGACTATTATCGAAATTTCGTCTCTACTCGTTTCCATTTCAACCTGTCATTTTTTTATTGTTAGTAGTAATTTCATTACATCAATTTTCCCATTTATCAAAATCTAAGAAAAAAGGCATACATTACTTCATTCTGAAATTTCCGTTACATACGTGTACTTTTAGCAATTGTATAAAAAGCACATTTTTGGTCACCACAAGAAGCGTGTTAAATATTCTGAACTAGCGTAGTTTGAGATAACGGTTATTTTCTTAGTACCTACTAATAATTCTGAGATAAGCCCTGACACATAACTCCAAGATTCTATGATCCATAATTAAACAGTTATTCGTAAATGTTTTCCTCAAATCAAGAACTAAATGAAATACATAGAAATTAAGATTTTCTCGAAATAAATATAGCACTGGTAGTAATTTGCGGCATAACGGCAGAGAGTAGGTAGACATAACCGTGTCGTGCATGCTTATATCCACATGCATCCACATTACAGTATTTATATATTTTTGTCGCTTTTTTTTCAATATACAAACTATACCGAGCTCCATTACTTTATTACATCTATGTTATATTATATACTACATGTATTAAATACAATTTATTTTAAACTAATTAAAATTGTTAAATACCGCTACGCAGTTAGTGTACAGATATTCTTTGTATTTTTCCTGTAGCTCTACCCAAGCTTAAATTCTACGTCGCGTCTTGTGGAAATTACTTTTATTTACCGTTTATAACAAACAGTTGATTGTCTTTAATGCTCTCGATTTTTATCGATATTTTTATCGATATTTAATCACTTTATTTTCACTTAATTTTACCAGCCTTCCATACAACATGAATAAATTTGTTTAATAATTACGTAAAAAATCTCATATAGATAACAAACAACAGTAGATGCCAATGAAGTTCCAATGTTAACAATACGTTGATAATGTATTATCCTGGTTGTTTTAAATGAATAACCATAGAATAATAAAACTAAAACTGAGTATTTTCATATCACACAACACGTAATTTTGAAATATTTAACTATCATAATTTGTCGTATGTAATTTTAATGGAATGTCTTTTTGTATATTTAGATTAAAATCCAGTTTATTGTAGTTGATACATGTCAGAAATGATTATGAACTCCTTGTACTTTAACAACTTGGAAGTCAATAGTCATGAGTCGCGCTTGACACTGGAGTCGCCGTTTCCTGCCACACACCCAGTAGACCCGATGACCTCCGTACGTTCTTTCCTTGATGAAGTTCATCCCTTTGTAGACTATCATCGGATTACCCTGACGTGATCGCACTATCACTGCACCTATGACATAATTGTTTTATCTTAAATTATATTTTACCTGTAAACTGTGTAAACGGAACTTCAGAAATTTTCATAATTTGCCTGGCTAATTAGATTAAACGCTGCTTCTTATTTTATTGTATTTTTTTTCTATCTAGCTACATTAAATAAGTGCATATTGAATCAATTATTCTTAGAATTACATCGCAAAACTCTCATCAACTCACTTTCAAATCAATAGTTTATTAATCAATTTGCTTCTTAGAAACATAGCAGTTTTAAACCAGTAACGCCATCTACTATGCGGAGTAAACAACTAAACGACTTTTTTATTGTTTTTTTTTGTCTTCCAAGCATATTAAGTTTTATAATTTAATAGAATTCGGTGAAATTAGTTTTCGATATTTGACATGCACGAATTAACAACGATAGTATTATCAAAATGCCCCTCTAAAAATACAAGCGGCGCCATCTACCAGCGCCCGTATGCTAACTTGACAGCATCAACAAATCTCGAATGAACCGGTTTTATGACGTGTCCAAATATCTGCTACGTCACTTCGAGCGAGGGCGCTGTTTCGAGATATTCAGTTATTTTTATGGTGTATTGTAACATCGTATCGGGACCTCCCATTGTCGATGAATATGTTAAACTGGGACTCGATCTCTCGGAACTGTATTTATAATGAGCACGGTTATACGTGGACTGTGTTATCGAATGCGCCAAACTTAGCGGAGAACGGAACGACACACACAAAAATGCAGTTTACCGTTAACACGATTATCTTAGTAGTCATGCTCAGCTTGACTCCGAAATTTATTACCATTTTTAGTAGGCACTTTTATGCGTTCGTATTGCTTTTGATGAAAATTTCCAATGCTGATAGCAATACAGAAAAGTACGTACAAGCTTAATGATTTTAGGTTTCAAATAAAAATGTACCTGCTATGTAGTTTTTGTTCGTCTCAAAAATGAAATTCCAGTATTGATTGGACCTTTTTTTTTTATTGCTTAGATCGGTGGACGAGCTCACAGCCCACCTGGTGTTAAGTGGTTACTGGAGCCCATAGACATCTACAACGTAAATGCGCCACCACCTTGAGATAATAATATAAGTTCTAAGGTCTCAAGTATAGTTACAACGGCTGCCCCACCCTTCAAACCGAAACGCATTACTGCTTCACGGCAGAAATAGGCAGGGTGGTGGTACCTACCCGTGCGGACTCACAGGAGGTCCTACCACCAGTAAAAAAGTAAAGTAAAGTAAGTAGTTCTTACGTAACAAGCAAATGGTCTCTACGAATCTGAGCACCTACAGGGAAATATCAGATTATAAATTCAAAGTCGGTCGAGATGGATCCGTGCAGGTAAAGACAATAAGTAACGGATTCCTTCATGTGAATGAGCTAGCCACAATCTACATACATTAATAGCTCAGCGGCATTCTCACGGAACGATACGCATCTCTGCATGTTTTATTCTTCGATTTTCCTTCGATATTACGATGAAATCTATTCGTAATTATTATGGATCATGGCAGTTGGGTGGCCCTCATGACACACTTTACTTTGCATCAACGATTTCCTGGAAGTACACTGATATTAAATCTAATTTTCTTGTTAAAACTAAAAATTCATATATTCAACAATTTCGATTTGTAGCATATATTTTTTCTTGATAGAAAACCTAAAAAAAGTTTAAGATCCAAGAAGACATCGGGCAACATTTAAACATTAATACCTAGGTACGTTATATTCCAGTTTTAATTCAATAGTCCACGTAATTTAATGACTTTATTTTCGTTTGATGCGTACTTTGGCAATAATATTCAGGTATTTGTGTTAGTTATGCATCTTTCTCATCCATAACAAATCTTTTGAGAATCAGAAGGCAGGATTAGGGTTAGTGACAGACACAATGAATAGATTATACCATCCTTTCCTAAAGTGGGCGATAACGCCCCCTTGTGGGCGCTGTAGTCCCAAAGGGGGGCGGTAAGAGATCCAGAAAAAAGGGAGCGTTGTGTAGAGGCTTGGAAGGCAATTTCTAACTTCATCTGGGAGGACTCTTAGACACCGACTGAGTTCTCGCTAAAGTGGTTTTTGAAGTAGGTGAAAAAATGCAGGCGCTAAAAAATCATTTATTCTCAAAGTGGGCAGTAGACAAAATAAGTTTGGAAACCTCTGGATTATACGAACAAAAGACAACGGATTACAGTCTCCTAGGATACCGAACAAAGGTCCAAGTCTCATTGAAAAGAAATTCGATACATGTAGGTGAATATAACTCATACACCTACATACATATCACGAGTAGGGAGATCAAGTATTTGTATAAGAGAAGAAAGGCGGAAGATTATATCGAATAATTTCAAAAGAAACACACGAGTATATCTCCGTGTTCATCGAGCATATTATTATGTTCATCTTCATTACACCCCCCTATTTACTCACAATAGTCGTTGCGTTGCTCGGGTAACGGTAACCGTGGCACCCGTGATGACCCGCGGAGTCGGATAACTTCGTTCTCCTAACAAATATAAAACCGATGAAAGAAAACAAAATTATACCCGTGATCATAATTTTATTGGCAATTATTTTGGTTTACATACATTTCCACAATACGTTTAGTTTGATCTATAACGTGTAATCATCGTACACGTGTCACAGCCGGATATACAATTTACATAGTCGAAGAAAATTACATTCAGATCGATTTTATTAAACATTTTACATGCGTAAGATGAAGGAGCAGTGTCTGAATACTGTAAATGAGAACCGACGAGTAGTAATTAAGATATCCAGTTTGTTCGACGTAACGGTACGTGTAATGCCTGCGTATAGCCAGGTGTTTACTACTAGTTCAACGAGCAATAGGGCCATGTCGAAACGCACAGTTGCCCTTCACTATTCAGCTTGCGGGCTGACGACGAATACGATAAAATACTTGCCCGAATCTTTATTTTATTTTTTTGACATGCAAACAGTACTCAACATTTTAAATTAATCTTTCAACTATTCTTGAATTCGGAGAGAATTACTCAAACACTTCTTCGTTCCGTAAACACCGTGACACGTGGATGTAATAAATATTTTATAAGATCTGCTCCTACACCTTTCGTCTACAAAATTTCGATCTTGGAATCTTTCCAAGAACTGCTCAAATTCGTTGATACTTTATAATGTTCTATCAACTATTCAATGTAATGTACGAATATTACACTGCATAAAAAAAAACTGAAACAGCTATTAAAGTAAGAAGCACGGCATTACCAGTGTCGTGAAAACGAAAATATATCTTTGTACCTAAATCATAAAGTACTATTTAAAAATTACGGAGCTGAGACTACCTGCCCTTGACTAGACCAATGAAATGCATCAAAATGCGTAAAGACATTTTAAATAGAAAAAGCTTTTAGAGGCAGGGCGTCTAGACGTTTTTTTTTGTTCGCTTCCCAGAACGATACAGGTAGAAATCTATACAATAGTGGATACCAAGCCCCGGATTTAGGGCGGCTCAGAACCGGGACATTGACTAGAAGCACGTTTCAAGTGTTTTTAAAACTTTGGCACATCTGAAGATTTTTATAAACTAAGTTTTAGAAACTGTCTTTGTACTTTACGTTAATAGTCTTAATTGAATCAATGGGCACAATTGTCAAACTTCGTCGCGCTAACCTTGTTGCTATTGTATTCAGAACAATAGCATATAATATACTTTTCTAATATGTTTATACTAAATTACTAATAGCTATTGAAACCCGATATATGTAACTCTAAATAAGTAATTTATAAATATGACACATTTCTCTTAACCAAATTTACATGTACATTAAAAGTATTGGCACGAACAAATTAATGAAGTTCAACATTTTTAAATTATAAAACTTTGCAATTTATTTTATTAATTAATTATTTAATAAGTATGCTTATCAACTTTAAAAACGTTTTTTATACTAAGTAGATTAGAAACCCGAATCTACATTACTTCTTTATGTTTTTTTTATAAATGACATGAATCCACTAGCGTGATTTATTAAATTTCCTACTCACTAAATTAAAAGTAGATTTTTGGATCTAAAAGCATTTTTACATTTCTTTAATGTTAAAATATGCTGTGAGGAATGACGCAAAGATACTTCTTCAAGCGTAAACAAAACCAACTCCACACTAATTGCAAACGATCATTTACCCATTTTTTTTTTGTTTATGAAATCCAAACTTCTTTTTTGTCATCCAACTCAATCATGATAATAATCGAGTTCTTCTTCTTTGGTTTTATGGGTGCTCGACATTTTCGGAGGGTGCGTATGCACTGGAGGCTGGCCGAGGACTCTGTCGTTGAAAGTGAGTATAGAAGCCGGACAACACCTGGATTTTCGCGAGGAGCAGTACCAAAGAAGGCGGGACTTGTCATGGTTCTTTCTAGAGTTGACGAAATACGTGTTGCCTTGATAGAGAAGCAACCTCGAGCCCCGTGTCGTCGAGATGTACCGAGCTACGAATACCATTCAAATGTTAGAGTATTTATCATATAGAAACATCTAAATTAATGTTTATTGAAGCTTGTGGCATTCTCAAAATAATAACCAGATTTTTAAATGCAAAAAACTATGAAACATACAAATTGTTTTAGTGACTCTAACTCCGTCTTTAATTTTTAAAGAAA
Organism: Bombyx mandarina; assembly: GCF_030267445.1. Classification (NCBI taxonomy): domain Eukaryota; kingdom Metazoa; phylum Arthropoda; class Insecta; order Lepidoptera; family Bombycidae; genus Bombyx; species Bombyx mandarina. The sequence continues at coordinate 3,756,671 of NC_143213.1, forward strand.
AAAGTGCATTATGGAAGAAAGAAATAACGCTATGTTTTAAACATTCAAATATTTATTAGCCTTTAACAAAATTTCATATTGCAACATTTTGTGTATTGACATCTAAAGTATCGGGTCAAATTGTACAAAAACGTTTTGTTCGAAAAAGAATCTAACATCGGACAATTTCTAAATATTTTCCTGTTTAAATTGTGACAAACGCGACAAGCGTTTTGTTACTATTCATTATTTCACATTATTGTGTATCAACATATCTTCTCAGTTTGTCTTTTTCTTCATAACTAAAGGTTATTGATCCTTCCAGATACCGTTTACGGGGTTTTGGTGTAAATTTATTTACTTGACGAATCAATCGAAATGCAGCATTTTACTCAGTTTTGTTTATGTATTATTTGATTTTCGAACATTTTGAATTAAAAGCTTTTTGTCAATTGATATTTTAGTCACATCTTTTAATCATTATGAAATATGGTAAGATAACATTTTGTGACAAATTTGTGTGCTCATCATAATTAAAATTAAATACCACAAATTTAAAATTTTTGTTTTGCTAGAAGGATAATAGGGTGGTATAATAATTTGCAAAGGAGTTATTCGAGACAGCATCGTGTGATTTTTGCCGCTGCTAGCGGTTTGACTGTCTCTAACATTGCCAAAGTCCATGAGCAAAAACAACTTTCAATTAGACGTACTTCTGCGCCTACAAAGGCATTAAAAACCCCAATATTTACACTGAAGTATATCATCACATCGCAACTGTTACAACCCTGCGCAAATCACAATTTGTTTTACTAGTAAATTATCTCATTGATAGAAAGACATGCGCAGTACGCCCCTTCTATAAATGGAATGTTTTTACTCTTGTACTAAATATAGAACACTGGTTCCGAAACACCGAGATCTATTCTAATAATACTTTTTATCTTGAGAGAACTATTACAACACACGATATGCTATGAGATAAGTTGCGTTTCTTATACTTAAATTTAAACAGTTTCCTGTGAATATTAAGTGATAGGTCAAAGTTTTGTATAATATGTATTTACATTATTCTTTTTTCTGGCGCTCAAATTGCGTAATACCGCGCGTTTGTGTTTCTTCTAAACAAATTTCCAAAATACATAATTTGTCTGATGTAACGGTATGTTAATTTCTTTGTGACATTTTGGTTCTTGATTTATATCAAAATCAAATACGTAGATTACAAATGTGCGCGTATACGGTTATAGGTTTGATCGAAAACAAAATAATAAAACACTTGAAATAAAAAGTAGACCTTCGGTGCGACCGAGATAGCAGATCTAAAATTTTGAGATGGGTTATAACACGCATGAATATCGTAATATAGATACTATATTTAAAAAAAATACATTGCTTTTGTATATTTTTTTATCTCTTTTAACTGGTTTCCTAATAGCGGCATTTATTCATACTAGAGGTCCCGCAGTAGTCGAAATTCGACTATAATTAATTGGAATTGTAAGTTTGTACACTATTATGATTGTATTTTATGCTTCTATAATCACAAATTTCGCCAAGACTACACTATAAAATATATTAATAAAGACAAACAATATTTAATCTATTCTCAATTTGACCACAGACGTCAAGAACAAAAGTTTGACAATAAATAGTATGCATGCGTGTGTGCGTCTAATACACGGTATGTAGTGTGTGTAATGTTTTCTTTATTGATTTAATGTATCTATTATGCATTATTTAAAAAAAAATTTGGCATTGTGCACTTCTTCTCTATATTCTCTATAAGTGTGGAAAATTTCATACTCCTCCGTCCGCGCAATTTTCGTAAAAAGGGATACAAAGTTTTTGCTTCACGTATTAATATATAGATTACAAATACAATCACTACAAAGTTTAGATCGCTTATAGTACTTTCCTCGCTTTTCACGAGTCGTAGACATATTGAAAGCTGCTTTTACTCGATATTCAAACGTTCACGAATAAGTAGATATTTGAATATTGTACATTCCATGACCACGACAATTAAATATTACCTTTTGAATAGAATAAATGCAGTACCGTAAATACAATATTACTTAGATTACTTGTTTCCTTAAAAAAAATGGCAAATACAGATATGCTAGCTCACGATTCACTTGGAGTTGCCAGAGCTATTTATAAACAGCGAATTGTTTCATTTCTTAGGATTCTACCGCAATCCATTTATAAGGTACGATTTGATTTAAGTAAACGAATTTAAAAAAATTGGAACAGCTCGATACAGTTTAAATGACATTGCATGGATTATGAGTCCATTTTTTTTTAAATTCGATATCGTGAAAATTATCTAACGTTATGTATGTTATTTCTTTTTTCTGTATTTTGTGAGCATACAATTGCAACTTTTCAAGTCGCGCACAGTGACACCGCAGGTTGGAGCATGGACCACAGACCTCACCCGGCACCGCCACACGAACCAACGAACTCTTATCTGCCACGAAGACATCTCGCAGCCGATCGCTACAACGATTCAATTCTTAAGCATCGTCCTCTTTTAGCGTTAATTTTTCTCGGCTTCGCTTACGTTTTATTATAATACTTTAATCAAATGTGTGCGTGTCTAAATCATGAAAATAAAAAAAACTGTCGAAATTATCTATATTATTAGGATTGTAGGATCGCACTCCTTAATGTTATTATTCTGCCTATTCCTGTCGCGAAGCAATCGTGCCTTCCGGTTTGAAGGATAGTTGGTAAAGTCGTTGTATTGATATCAAAGTTCGACCTCTTGTCAAAGGTGGGTGTTATCATTCACGTTACGAAGATGGGCTCCGGTCACCACTTAACTCTCGGTGAATCGTGAGAGCTGTTCACGCTACAATTTAAAAACCAACCACAAATAACTCAACTCTAAAACGCAAGGCAATGTGACCGTGTCAAAAATCCGACCGTGTCAGAAATATTTTAATTATTTTATCATATTTATTGTTTTTTGTCTTCAAACCTACTAAATATGAACAAGAAACCATTTGAATGTGCTTAAATCATAAAACATTAACAAACGCATTCATCCATTACAAATGCTGAAACAAAAAATAGTCTGCATCAAAATATTTTATAGAGGCCATTAAGCATAATAGAAACATTTCGCGGGACAGCGAATGTAAAAACGACCTTATTACTACATTGGGATGTTATAATTTGACAGGCATGGAAGCTAGGGCATAGGGAGAGGAGAGAGGGGCACTCGGGAGTGAGATTCTGGGGCATTATCGATTGGGGCCACCATCACCAGGATGAGAATGGCGCCACGCGCATGTCTCGCCGCCGGAGCGCGTGGTATCGCGTGCCCCGCGTGCCCGCCTCCTCGAGACCTGTGCAGCGACCAAAATACAAACACCCGCGACTCCCATTCATACCATTGCATTACGGGGATCAACTGAAATTAGATATTGCATGACTCCCTGGAATGGAATATTACCAACTACACCGAACTAATATTTTGATCAATACAAAATATTATTATGTTTCACATAAACATGTTTAGTTTATATAATAAATTATCAAGTAGGACATGTTGGTAGTTGTCCAAATATTGCAAATCGACAACATAGTAACGAAGTCTTTTGTTTCAAAAAGATATATTATAGACTTCGTACGGTCACATGAATCTAGGTGATCATAGGTATGTTGTTTGCTATACACGAAAATTAAAAAATATTATATTATATGTATATATTTTGAGATTTCTCAACTAGTGACCTGGGCTGTAGAGACCGTTACCAGCAGCAATCTAGTTTTGTAGTATTTAAAAAATGTATGTGAATGGTAATCAAAACAAAAAAAAAGAGTTTTGATACATGCGTCTAGTAGAATTGGGAAATTATTTAAGCACTGCCAAGTTTCATGATGACTTTTACCATGAATAAATTTTTTTAGACTGAAAATTAGACTGAAAATAACATTGTGCGTACCTACTGAGTTACTCTACACTCTACAGTAAATTCGAACGATCAAATCCTTGTAAATTTGATTTTAAAAAGGACAGTCTAAAATTCATAAATATGATAATAGTGGACGACTTGTGTGTCAAACGTATTACCAAGGTACCTACCTACTCAATGTGTTCATGGAAGAGACATTCCAAGAAACCAGTAAAATAAATTCAACGATTATTCCGATTATTGGCATTGAATAACGAAGCTAAACCTTTAGAAATTTACATTACACAGATGACATCAACATTTTTTAATGTCCACTTACTAATTGAGAAAGGACGGAATAGTAAAAAATCGTACTTGAAAAATCTTGTTTTTTTTACCTAATACATAAAGTTCATCAGAAAATCCTTCACCGTCCAACAGTGTTGGATACGGGTACAACGAGTAGCTACTCGAAACAATATAGCTTCGTGCAGCAACTGATCATCGACTTTCGGAAGAAAAGCAATCTTTGTTCGTAAGATTACATCCTAGTATACATTTTCAAATCTCAAGTCAATAACCTACCGACCTAAATGTGCCGGGGTTAAGCACAATTAGATACTCACTGCAGTGTAATGATAGTGACTATTGCACTCGTAAGCGTATATGTAATTCTCGTGACATACATTCTACGTGAAGATAAACGGCAATAAAAAATTCTACCTACAAATTCTACAAAATCTAATAAAATAAAATGAAATATGAACATAATAACAGAGGAAATATTAGTATTTGTGTGCTCAGAACGTAAACAATGTAAATTAAAATCAAAGTTCAATATTATTGTGAGTCGTTTCACATTACGTTCCGTTTTGCGGGATTTCCGGGGAGACGTAGGCATCAGAGATATCAAAACAAATAAGCACGTCACGGCCCGATTGCGTAACTACAAGTGGGAAGCGGGGTACGCGAGTTCCCGCACCCCCTGCCGCCCTACAAAGAAAGGCCGATGCGTACTATGTCAAAATTAGGGCATACAGGGCGTAACTAGGCTATACCGCGGGATGGAAGGGCACGCCCATACGATTCCCCGTGCCCTGCCGAACTTTCTTCTTTCATAACTTTGTAGGTTGTATCGATCCGACTCAACTGCGCAATTCATGTTTTCTTGTACGAGTACACCCGATTCAATATCTTTGCATTATTTCTTATACTTGAGTGATCCAAACAGAATTCGCAAGTAAATATTTTTTTCCGTAACTCGGGTCATTAATTAACAAAATTAGGCACGAAATTTATGCCGCGACGTTTGTGTTGTTTACAAGTTTTATAACTGCGTCGTTTCGAATCTGTTTGTTTTTCGCTACTGAAAATTCTAATTCGTGACCTTCACAGTTAGTACTGATATTTCGGTCTGGTTTGTTTTGATAACAACAAAAAAACCGCTCTTTTATTATAATAACTTGTCGTAAACAGGTTCACGAGTCGTGGACGACACTTGAGCGAGTTTAGGTTCAACTGTTTTGTTTATTTGTAAGTGCGTAAAACGTGATCGGGCAGCCACCCCGTTTACGGCAGGCTTTTGACACTGGTTTACGTAAGAGCGGCCCACCACGCCACCGCCCGCCTACGCTCCGTACTACGCGTTATTGCGTAGTACGTTACAAATTTGGGAAAGGGAAACTCCGTTCATTCATTCGTATCCTTTAATACTGTATTCAGAGCACAAACTTGTAATTCAAACTTAAAAAAACGTAGAGTAATTCTGAGTATTGCTACGATTTTAGGCACAAAGAGATACAACGTAAAATTACATTACACATCGTAATAATATAATTATAGTGAACATTTAAGTCGCTTTCAATTTTAACACGTTAACAATGCGAATTAGTTTAAGTACGCGTAGTTATTTGTAAATTTTCATTATAGGAACTTACTGTCCGAGCATGCTCGTAAAAAAAAATACATAAAAAATACAAAAAAATATAAAATAAACAGGTGATTGAAAACACAAAAAAAAACTGTACAGTGATTAGTGCCGCTACCTGTACCTATGATAAATATCCTTCCGTCTGACATATTTACCGTCAGGGGTGAAATAGTAGCTGGGGGGCGCGTGTATGTGGCGGCCGCGAACCAGGAACAAGATGTCCCCGGCCCCCGCGCTGGCGGGAGCGGTGATGACGTCAGCGCGACACCCGGCCATGTCCCGAGACGAGCAGTACCACTGCTTCCGACCGTGCGCCTGAAGGTTCTTCAAGTAGAACGTATATCCGTCGTGGACCAACAATGACTTCCCGGACCTCGACGGCACGTAAACAGCCGGCGCCTCTGTACCAAAATCCACAATCACAAATAATCGTTTCCAATTAATTAGTCACATAATTATTCTTTTTAAAGTACAGACATCACTCATTTGAAAAGTGATCATGTGGAAATATTTAATTTTTTTTCTTTCAAATAATAATTTATTTATAATCTAAGTTGCTACTGTATGCCGATCTTATCAAATTTACAACCAATTATCATACGTCACATAGGTTATTGATAATTTGAGTTTTTACGAAAAATGTCTCATAATTATTGTTTGTTATACGTCAATTTATGTACAATGTATATATTGAAAAAGAAACCTTTCGCCTTCCTGGAAAAATGAAAACTGTTTACAACGTACTTCTATCTTTTTTATTTAATGGCACTACATAAATTATATAAATTTTTGACGACTTCCAAATATAGGCTAAACTAAAATCAACAATAATATTATTAAATATTTTACATTTAATATACTGCCCAATTTATTACTCCTAATCGAACTAACAATACCCTTTAGGTCTTATACACTTAAAATATAAAATAGACATCATGATAACATTTGAAACTTCAACATTTATACAGAACATTGAATGTACATATTCTAACGGAATGTGCAAAACATGTAACAACTACAGATACTTATGTTTTTTATTTATTTATAGTACATAGTTTAATAATAAAGAAAATGACTTCGTAAGGTATCCTCTTAATTATTGGTCCTAGCAGTATTATTGACACTCAAAGCTAATCTTTCACCATAAAGTCGGAACATTTCATGCAGCTGTAATATGTACACATCGCGCATGCACTGCAGGGGGTCAGCGCGGTGCGGCTGTGGTCAGCGACCGTGGTTATGTTGCCCAGCGACCGCCACAAGCTCGCTCTTGTAGGTCCGGAGCGTGGCGTTACACTGGTACTTTGTACGACCGACACAGTACCACAACACGTTCGGCTGGTTCCGATACGCGTTGTGCGGCCGGTAATAGTAACCGTTGAGAACCATTTTCGGGTACCCGCTTTTACTGTAGATCATTTTCACTGAAATTCAAATTGTACGAAATCAAATTTTATTAAATATTATATCAAAGACAGCATTTGGCCCGAGTTCTCGAGGATTTCAAATGAAACGACAGTATATTTTTAACAAAAATTTTATGCGTTCGTAATACGGTGGGATTTATACAATCAAAGTATACAGTTATTAAATTAATGTTATGTTCGTCAAATATTAAATGAATTACTCGTAGTAGAGTCAAAATAAAAAAGAACCTCGATTAAAATGTCATGTTTTGAGAGATTCGTTTTGAGTCAAACGGTGTTATATAGGTCGTTTTTGCATTTATGTCTGATTTCCGAGAAGACGACCTTCTTTCCAGCTGTGTGGATACGGGCACCGCAATCTCGCGCGCACATCCATCTCCTCTTGTTGCGGTAACAGGCGTCCAGCTTGTACCAATATCCGCTGATCTTTAACAACTGTCCGTCGTCATTGCTCAGGCGAGCCGCTTGCACTGACGCTGTCCAAACATGCACACAAATCTTATTTCAATATCAAACTGCAGTATATCTCAAAAGTTCAACAAAAATATGATTTTGTATATATCGACGCTTGAAAGGCAAACGTGACTAAAAGCGACAATAACTGCTTTGTACATAAATGATAGGCAATAACCATATTCGATTCACAAAAAAAAATATTTCTAGGTCTATTAAAATCATTTCAATCCTACAGCCAGATTCGTTAAAATAGATTTTTTTTCAGGTATTTCAACATTAAATTAGTCTACTGTAAAGTTCACGCATTGTCGCTTAGTCACATTTGCCTTTCAAGCGCCGATATCGATATTTTTGGGTACATAATTAAAAAAAATGGCGACAACGTCGCAAGGGCGTAATAAAATAACGTCAATTCTCAGCATTTTGCTTTATAAAATTAAATACTGACATCATAAACATAAAACGAAACAATGATATCTTGACAGAAATTTTAACATCAACACAACAAACTACGATTACTAATATAATACTAAACAAGATCATTACGATTTCAAAACGTTAATAATACAGCAATTATTTAAAACTCAAATTACATAAAACACTACCTTATATTTATTGTTATTCTATGGAATACATTTTAATACATGATGGGCAATAAAACCGGTTACACTGTTGGATAATATCGCCTCGTTTTTAGATTCAGCGCTACTGGTAAAAGATAATATTCTAAAGATTATAAATGCAATACAATAGTATTTGAATAAATATTTCTAATATAAAACTATCGCTCGTATAATTCTGTTCATAAGCTGGTATAACGGTATACCTATAGTACCTACGCTAACTCTACGGCTAAATACAAACCATAAATATTGGAGTATTTCGTAACATTGTCTATCAGTCGTTACCGCGTCCTAAATCGCGGTCAATAAATAGAATTTCATAAAAAGCATCAACAAGACGTCTACACTAGTATTAAAGCTATACAGTTGTATGTGTACATAATATCTAAATAATTTGGTATGAGAATATTGCACATTCACGTTATACAAATGTATATTGTTATTTATTTTGTATCCTATACACAATAAGAGCCGTTAAGGCATTATAAGGCGATCGTGACGATCTTCTGCAGCCGCAGACATAATACTAATTCTGATTCCAAATAACTGTCCATGATTGCGGATACTTCGAAACGCTTAATTATCACATAACGGGGATGATTGTTTGTGTTCTATCTCATATTGGAAGATTAGTAAACGGCTATTTGGTAGAATAAATTGATGATCTACAATCAAGCCCGATAACTAAACTAGAAAGTGTTCCGTTCCGAATAGTTCGTTTTGTATTGATCACCCGACAAATGCCAGTATCAAAGTAAACGTCTCTAAATCTTAAATTATGTACCCTAACCCCTATGTTAAGGAAGTCGAATTTGGCATTTTCTTTTTGTATAAATGTCATACAAAGTTTCGGATTTTATTGCATTAAATTAAATTCACGGTGAACACTAGCAGTTTTTGATATCATGTTTTTAGCTACACTAGGACACATATCGCCTTCTCGCATTAAAACTGTATAATCGCAAAACTTACTAATTTTACAGGAGAGTGTTTTAATGGTTCAACGTGTGATATTTTTAATATGAATCATCTTTGCAACATTTTTTTTACTAGTTACATAGTGTACTGTTTTTTGAGGTAAGATAAAATTATGTATTAATTTTGTTAATAATAGTCAAAACTAAAAAAAATACTAAAACTAAAACTAAACTACGCTCTTTTGACAGTATTTATGAGAAAAATACTGGTGATACCAAATGATTCCGCATATTAACTCAATTTCGAATATTTTAGGAAATTGTATACTTTTAATGCGAAAAGACGATATGTGCCAAATGCTTATCACGAAGGTGCCGGAGATCGCGACACTCCAGGTCAGTGCCCACCGTCGAGGAGGCCCCGAACAAGGAGGTCGCGCCAGGCCTAAAAGAGCAGAGCTGCATGAGGGGCAGCCGGCGTGACAGGCGCGGCGGGTACAAGAGGCACTACCACCTCGACAGGCCGCGATGGCGCACTAGCTACAATCTTATACTTGCCCATAGGATCTACTTGGAACTTCCTGGATTCGTGTTTGGAGGGGTTGTACGTAGCTGGATGGTTATGGGAGCCGCGGAAGTATACTAGACGACCGTCTCTCAAACATAAGGCAACTTGACAGCGTTCAGCTTTCTGGTAGGATCTAGCACAACGCCACGTGACGCGACGAGGATGTGAGCCTCCGTCTTCGTAAAATATATGTCCGTTGGCGACCAAGTGCAGACCGCCGCGAGCTGATCTGATGTAGAACCAACCTGCAAAGAAAAGATCGTCAAATACATGTCGGCTATTTAAAGTTAATCTACAACAATAAATTTACTTACGAACTTTATGAATATTCGACAAATTGAAATAATTAGCAGACTTTTATCGTTCGAAATCCATAATCACGTTCATTTACTAATCAACTTATAAATCTAGACAGCCAAGTTCATAGATTAGTCTAGTTGGCCTTCAGTTATGTTTTCTTTTTAATTATAGAAAACATAAGTCAGTCCGAATGTCGTGTTTCTGATATCAGAGCACCTACCTCTTTGGCGGTTCAGTTCAATTTATACAACAGGCCTGTGTTTGCGAAAATGTCAATACCAATTAAAGTTATCAGATAGCTACATGCGGCGTTTGCTTGGATCAAAGGCTTCAGTAAATGAAAATTCACGTTTAGTTTAGCGCAATATAATCATCTCTTTGTACTTAGATACACGAGAATATCTCCCTACCGAACCTACACATAGTAAACACCGACATCGCGAGTGTAGACTTTCGTCTGCGAAACTTGTCAAGCTTTGACGTCTATCGCAACTAGATTTTGTATCGCACTTTTCGAACAGACTTACTCGTAACTGGAATTAAAAACCGCGTAAATAAGCTATTTTGACACGAATACCTTTCCATGGGAATTTCTTTTACAGTGCAACAACATTCCATACGTCACAAAAATACAATACAAAAATCGCATGTACTTATAATTTGTAATTTTTTTTATATATTTATATTATTTTTAATTGATTTCGTTTTGTAGTTTTTATCACTCATTTTATTATTAAAAAAAATCTCGGCTACTTTTTTCGTAGTACCGACGTGTAACATCTAATCTTGGTAGTTATATTTTCAAGTGACACAGGGAGCCTCTGCTTATGAGTAGTTCAGTACACGTCCAATTCAAAAATACGTACAGACGTACGTACATTCAAAAACAAATATTATATGTAATTACAAATAATTACAATAAATTTTCATTAATAAATCATGGATATACTCTCATTCTCCTAACTCCTCTTTTTATATTTTTTTTATTGCCCTTGTAGGCAGACGAGCATACGGCCAATCTGATGGTAAGTGGTTACCGTCGCCCATGGACTTCAGCAATGCCAGGGACAGAGCCAAGCCGCTACCTACCATTAAACGCATGCCAACACAATACATGCTGCTATTCAAAACTTGGGCTCCGACAACGAGCTATGTGCTTTATTAAAATAGTGATTGCCGTCTAAAGACCGCTGTGTATTTAATATCTATTATGGTTACTTAAATGGTGCGCAGTTCTTCCTATCTCCTATAACACATTTCCCTATGTCGGTCTAACCAAGTTATGATGTTACACTTCAAAAATTATTTCGCAGATCTGCTAATTGATTAGTGAACCATTGCAACGGAAGATCTATCCTATCCGTGTTTTAATCGCATAGTATAATGTAACAAGCCATAAATATTATAACTAAGTCGGGTACCGTTACCATGAATGTAATAAATTATACATTTTAAACCTGCCATTTACTCACTCGGTCTCTTATCAGTGCAAATCCAATCAATTAATAAGTCTACTTATATGTAATGATTAAATTCAATATTTTTATAATTTTCGCAGACGAAAACCATAAATGCACCACTAGCCAGGTCCAAGTCCGACCCTTACTTATATTCATAATACTTTCACATAAGTTTCACATTTAAAAAAACATAAATCGAATAAAATATCTTATCACAAATAATAATACTTCAAAGGTTAACAAAAGGTATAAAAGGTTAACTTGGGTTGACTTTTCAATTATCAGATAAAAGTTATTGACATCAAAAATACGATGTAAAAAAGTGGTTTCATGAATTAAAAAAATAAATTATGCAAAGCTCTCCCTCTTTAAGAACGGTTAACTGGTAGATAACTCAATTGTTGAGTTAAGCTTGGCATTTTATAACTTTTCACAATTATTGTATTGTACATATTAACTGTGTGTACAATAAAGAATAAAGAATAAATTTTCTTTGTCAGTAAATTCGGACAGGTTATAATTTTCTCTGAGGATAACTTTTATCAGATGAACGAAAAATCAGTTCTTATAAATCGTATACATCGCTTATTGGTACCAGAACGATCTTATTTAAAATGGTATATATTTTCAGTCGGTTAACATTGTGGCGGCGACAAATTAAATTCTCACTTACTACTGCCATATTGTTAATTTTATAATTTTTTCTAACAAGTAACACAGAACAAAAATATAAAATGTTACAAAGTCGAACTTTAAGTCGTTATGTTGAAATTGAAACAAATTAAACATTATAATATAATACTAACTTAGACTGCGTGACGTCAGAGATCAGTAAATAATATTCTTAAACAAATAATATTATGCGTAGCCGCCGTGAAATATACATCGTAGATTTCCAACAAGAGTAGAGACGATCGAAAAAACGAAACAACTACAATTAAGTACGAAAGCGAATATGAAAAATCATATAAAGTAAAATTTAAAAGTAATACATCTCACTAAAGAAATACTTATCGCTAAAACCGTATACATGAGTATTATTACGAATTCAATCAATAAATGCATTTTCCTAATTTAACAAGTTGTTAACATTACAAACTAATCGTATACTTGTCATGACTTTGTTTGTTAAACGTTCCGTTCAGAGTCTAAGCTTTCACCGAACAACAGTGTGCTCAATGCGAGTTTTTTAACGTTCTCGATAGCGTAAAAGTTAGCTCATATTTGTATGGAATGACATCGTTTACGTACGTTTGCCGCTAGAGGCGCTGTTCCAACCGCATACAAAATTGGCTTAACTTTTACGCTATCGATAACGTTAAGAAACTCGCAATAAGCACACGAAACGCGCGACATCCGAGCGATCGCAAACGAAACCAACTCCGGCGAAGATTACCCTTCGCTCTCAACATGCTTTCTATTTTATGTACATACCGTGGATAAATTTGTTAAAAAAATAATGTAAAAGAATGTATAAAAATACGTATTACCGTAGAACTATCACTTTGTACAATAACTACCATTAGACCGTTGCGAGCGGAAAAGGAAAGACAACATTTCGAACTGTAAGTTACATCTCGAACCTATACACTTATTATCAGTTCAAACTGTGAGAATAACAATTCAGAAATATCGAACAAACAACCAACTTAACGAAACTATTTTGATTATTCTTGTTTCAGATCAATAATAAATAACAAAAAATTAATACTGATCAATTTCCGCAATTCGAAACGGTTATAAAATGTCGCTACTACATAAATCCTATAAAATATTCGTATACTTTACACAGCTCAAAAATATCTAGCAATAAATGCATCTACTCAATACAATACTCGTATACAACATCTCTTTGGAGAGTCAGGGAGACAAGTGCTACTTCAACAAACTAAAGTTTGCCAAGTCTAACTTTGTCTGAACATATTTAAAAGCGTATTTATTTTGGAGTAAGTTTGTCAACCACCGGCACGAAGGCACAAGAGCAAGATTTAACGTTCCCTTGAAAAAATCAACTCCCTCATTAATATTCATTCAATTTCCAATATCTGATCAATAAATATATAATTCGCGATCAAATTCTGTGCCGGAGACCAACATCATACTGGGAGCCGGTGGTTACGGATGACAAATAATTCAATTGACTTTTAGACTCGTCGTATAGGGGCGGTACAGTCAACGTGCTTAAAACATGGGTCTGAGCGGCGTGGCCCTCACTCCACAGGTGTGCGCACTATTCATTTGTACAACCCTCAAACCGAACGTATGAACGGCAGCCCTGCAACGCGGATTGCGAGAACATCGCCACCAGACTTTCCCGCTAGCGGCCCTGCCATTAAAGCAAAATCTGTGCGCACCAACTTCTATCGCAGGCTTCCCTCTCTTGCTTAGACAGTACCGGAACTGACCGGGAAAGCATGGAAACGGAAATGGTAATCCCAGCGTCGGTGTAGCCTCGGGAACGTTGCAAGCACCTGCAACTAAACTAAACGGTCAATACCCATCGAAAAAGCAAACTAAGTCTTAGTTAACGTTTTTATAAAACATAGCATAATTTACGTATATTTAAATAGGAAGGTGAATTTACATTTTAGTAAATGCATCATATGAAAATAAAATTAATTTCTTCTTAAAAGACTAGAATTTTATTGCTTCTCGTCAACAATCACGTTCAAATTTTTTTTGTTTTCAAAACATATTTAAATACAATATTCTGATGGAAGATTAAAATGAGCTCTTATAGTATAAAAATAAAAACGTATAGACTACGACAGATACCGTTACAGAGGTGTAACCAATTAACACTAAAGACATGAATAAGGATCGCTTCACATTGATAGTCCTTTAAGAGAATAATTCTATAATTCTGTCCGCCAAATAATGTCTATTTTTAATAATTTTGTGAAAGCGTTTTGTAAGGTAAAAATCGCTAAATGAACAATTATATGTATATATTACATACATTGTAGAGATACATACAGAGATACTTTGTAACCAATTATTCTTACACTGTAGACTAAGATACATTGGTTAAACGAAAATAACATCGTAATGATTTACCTAAACTAAGAGAATATATTGATATTTCCTGTGGACAGCGGACCCGTGTTATCAAGAACCTTCCGCCACGATACATATTACATTGCTTACCATTGCATTCAAAGAAACAAAACACTAAAGATATTTTGGATGTGGTAGTTGATGACAAAGACTAAAATTTCAATTAAATCCGTTACACAATAAAAAATTATTATGACAATTAAAAAAGTATTAGTTTTCAATTAACAAAGTTTTTATTAATATTGTGTCGATGTAGAATAACGCAATGAAATCTTAAAACTTTTCCAAAAAATATCAGGACACAAACATCATCCAATTATTGGCGAACATTTTTGAAATCTATAAAGAGAATGATATATGCAGCGTTGTACTGTAATTGCCATGATTTTATTTACCACAATACAATGAAAACCAAAACTATAAATCATATAGGCTCATCTACGCACGAATTTATTTTGCATCAGAATCATCTTTTAAAGTGTTTTCAGTTAAAGATATCTATCCGTCTAGACAAAAATCCCATTCGAATGTGTTTTTATTCGGTTCTTACATTTCTTCTTCTGCTTTTGTTTAGTTTTACTGGCGTATGTTTGTTTTTTACGTATGCGTTTTCTTTTAAAATGCTCGTGGTTGTGGCCCGAACCGATAATCTTGTTGCACTGTGTCACGACGTAGCACTTGCAACCCGTGTCGGATTTGATGCAGAGCCAGGTATACTTGTTGCCGACTGGCTTTCCAGACTTCCGAAACCGGTGCTCCCCCACTACTAGCACCGGATTCCCGAATCGAGAGATGCTCCAGTGCACTGTAAACATAATGCAGCTACTACTAAAAAAAATTGTAACTAATAAATAGTTCGTCTAAAACTTCTGGTTTTGAGCCCGCAGGAGTTAAATTCATTGCTCTGCATTTCTATAGCGAATCAATCATGCGTTTGGTTTGAAGAATATGCGACCTTATCAAGTTACGAAGACTGTTATAAAGACTTTCATGTCTCGCGGTGGCATTCTGCGTGTGATATCTATTGGATCCGGTAACCGCTTAACACCGCGTGGACCATGAGCTCTTCGTCTACCTATGCTAAATAAACAACGTTTTATCAAAATAATTTATATTGTAAAAGTACAAATATCTATCACACACAAAAACATAAGCTCTGCGTTATCGTCCATTATACAATTTTAGAATAAGATTAAGTTGAATCCATTAAAAATGTCTTTTGCATGTTACACAGATGTGTTTTCCTACGAGCTAACAATATTTTTTATCGTTCATATATAAAATAAAAACGAGGGGCGAAAGGGTATTCGGTTTAAGCGACATTTCGCTTAATCCGTGACATTTATCTTTGTAATTAAAGATCTGTTTTATATGGTATCAGCATCAACAATTCTATGTTTAATCGAACTTCAATTAAGTTTGCACCATTCAAATAACTGAAGAAGACATTTTTGCGTGAGATTTTACCCAAATTTTAAAATTCAAATGGCTCTCCTGTAATATTTAAAAAATGTCGCTAAAACCTTTCACCGCTCGATATGAGAAACGTAACATATTTTACATGTTTTTGTGATTACAAGCGATGAAGAGCATTTTAGCCTATGTTACACAGCGACGTAAATATCATGTTCTTACTCACAGCCGTCCGTTATGGCTTACTTTAATTAGTATACTACACGTACAGAGACAAACTGTTTTTAGTTAATCCTAATATTATAGTGAGTCGTACAACAAGTGAAAGAGTAATATATAAATTAATAAGGCCGATCCGACTGCCGACATGTTTATTAAATGTGTTAAAACCGTAATTTAAAATGTTTTAACATATTTTATACCTAGAGGTGTAATGGAATATTTACCAGCATTTATTGGATACCTAAATTATTACACAGCAAAATACACATTTTATTCCCCTCTCTATTTTGATCCACAAACGCCATTTTTATTAATTAAGTTTGACATATTCCACTCCTATAATTAAGATGAATATAACGAAACATCAGTGTTAATATAGGTCAAATTGTTGAGACTATACTTTATAAAAAAATAGACGTACAACATGAATAAATTATTAAAATACGGTAGGTCAGAGTTATACTTAAAACAAATACATATTAGATGTAAATAATACAAAACATAGTGATTTTAAAATTTGTGCACTTATGATCATAGTAGATTCAAAATAATCGTTTTTGTTTTTAAATTACATTATCATTTAACGAGAAAGTCGACAAAGTCGAAGTAGGAATATTATGTAATAAAAACAAAAATTGTGACCTCGATGGGCGCCTAATAAAGCTACATTCGGAATGATTACAAATTGTAATTAAGAAACGTCTTATTAACAAAAACATTACATTTTCCAATCGCAGCCAACCGAGACAGCTGCTAATGATTTTTCTTCAATTTTTTTTTCGGAAGCGATGAAAGTGTCTGGAGCGAAATTAGGTACATGATTATGACTTCCACGTAGCCTTATGAATCTTCCTTCCATCGTTGTTTGAACTCTACACAAACAGCCCGTAGTATCCTTATCTTTGCAAGCCCAATTTAATTTCTCCCTGTACTGATTGTTTACCCAGAATTTATTGTTTTGGAAAATGAGCACCGACTTTCCAGCTCTGGATGGCAAGTAAAAAACTGGAAATTAAAATTTGAAAATTATTAATAATCTCTCTTTGTTTCTGTAAGCTAATCTAAGGACGCCGTTATTAAAAGTATATATTGTGTTAACGAAAAATTGTATTGTTTATGCTTTCTATACACCAATAATATTCTTGCCAGCAACCATTACATGGCCAAGAATCCTGGAAATTATATCGCTATATAATACTTACAAATTTCAATATTTTAAGAGATAAAGTCAAATATTGCATGGAATTCTAAACACATTCAATTACTCAGTTATTACATAGGTATATGTTTAAATAAATATATAAAATTATTACATAAGCATTCCTGGTATTTCAAAAAAACGGTTGTTACTCGCTTTAAAGTAACAAAAATAGAATGACCAATTAAGAAGTCACACTATTATGTGAAAAGTATTCGTAAAATTATTTATTTCGGTAAAGAAATGAACAAATAAACAAGATTTTCTATAATGTTAAACATAAGTAGTATAACGCAATGCAAATTGCAAATGCAAACCCTCAGACACTGCCCACTGAGTTTCTCGCCGGATCTTCTCAGTGGGTCGCGTTTCCGATCCGGTGGTAGATTCTGCGAAGCACGGCTCTTGCTAGGGTTCGTGTTAGCAACGTCGTCAGGCTTGAGTCCTGTGAGCTCACCTACTAGTTAAGGTTATGCTGAAATAGCCTCTCAAGGCTCTCAGCTTAGATAGGAAAAAAAGCAAATGCAATGTATTTCATACATACAGCATACATTACAACGTACAACTGTGCGAATGGCTCGCTTCCGTCATTCTGTTTCGCACACTATTCACAAGAACCCTTTTTTTTTTTTTAAATTAGGCCTTTTTAGTCTTGACATAATTAACGCTTTTATTTAATAACATTGAAAATTGACCAACTTAATAAGGGCTTTATATCTGAAAATTTCGCAGTGTACAAAGTAGAAAAACCCTTTTCAATTGAATAGTAAAAATAAAACAAAACCTTGTGTTTATAACGCGCTGTTTAATTATTTCATAATTGTATAACGTTTTTAGTAGTTTTTTCGCAGAACTTCGGCTTGCTATGATTATGTACGTTATAATAATGAATAAGTTCTCCTCGTTCGTTGGTTCGCGCTTTTGCCGAACATGATTTGCTCCTGCGTTTCGAACAACGCCATTGTCGGGGCGCGTTCTCTGCGAAAACAAATCCATCCAGAACTAAGTGCATTTTACCCTTTCCGGTTGGTATATACACAGCTGAAATATTTCCTGTGAAAATTATACGAATCTAAATTTGAGCTGTATATTTTGTTTAAAAAGAATGTAAAGTTAAACAATTATTCACATTCAGATTTTATTTAATCGTTATAAGTAATTACATCAAAGGTTAAATAAATATTGGTTGTTGATCTATATCAAAGGTAATATGTATTACGTACGGCTTTGGTACACAGAGAGTTAAATACAGTAACTATGTAAGAAAGTACATATCTAATCATCTAAAGTAACTAAGCCTGTGGGTTCACAGACAATGCATTATTATAGTGGAACAAATCTCTGGAATCCTGATATGTAATTTAGGGAATTCGAACATATTTACTTATTTTTTTTACATTACAAGGATCATGTTAAATTTGTTTATCGCCTTTCTTTCTATAGTAAATGAGAAGTGGCAAAGTCAATGACACTACAGGCTCTTAGCAATATCCATTACACACATAATAAATTCATTACGATTATGAAAAACTAACTACTAAGTTACAATCCGATTCGGAAAATCAGTCACATCTACGACTTTGTCGCTCCCTATATATTACACCATTCGTATATCCAGCCATTATTAAAAACTATAAATTCAGATAAGATATAAGATTCATAATGCAAGTTTCATGTCGACACATAATATTTAAAGTTTCTTCCTTACATGACGTCACGCACAACCACTAGATTGTTACTAAATCCCGCTTGTTTATAAAAAGTTCATTCACAAAATAATCTTTTTGTTATAAAAGACGAAAAACTCATTCTATGACAAAAATGTCACATCCTACTTGGCTTTAGTTTTTCGCCTTTTTCGCCTTTCTCAATCATGATTATGCTTATCATAAAACAGAACAACATCGGTATCAATGGTGTAAATGTTGGCCGGGCAGTTGGTCGAGACGTGGGAGCACTTCCAGCGGGTGCGCCCATTCGGGAACTCCTGGTCCTTGACGAATGAGAACTTGCCTGTCGTGATGATGGGACCCTGGCGACGAGAGCTGCGCCCGAATCTGAACTGTGACATCCCCGAGGACCGGGGACCTATCGAACAACAATTATCAATATTCGCTCCGGAGAAATCACACTTTTAATACTAAAACATCAAACTACTTGTTTAAATATGGGATTTAATTTTTACGACTTCCGTTATGAGCTAAGAAAACAAACTACACGTTACAAGAACATAATATTTTAATTAAATACTAAGGAGTTAATACTCTTTATAAAATGTAACTTTTTTACCAATATTCATAAAAATAAACATTACAATACTACGTAAATACCTAATTTAACAATTCAATAAGGAATGTTCAGTGCATAAATTCTCTTGATTGACAATTTATTGGTCCCATTGTTTCACATAAGGCACTTTTTTCTTACAATTAAAAGTGATGGAATGGAATACCATCAGGGAATAAAAACGTTAAATTTACAACTTTAATATCATAAGTACAATATAAAAAAATATGGGTGATTTTGATAGATTTATCAAAATCATTTTATCACAAATCGAGATATCCAATGCTGTGCGTATGAATCCACTTTCAACAAGTTAACAAACAAAATTTCCATGTGTCTTTTACCCATGTAATCTTTTCTCCGAAGTCAATTGATTTCACAGTAATTAGTACTATACGAACTAAATACAATATAGACAGTACAAAGCACCACAAACAGTAAAAAGGGTGTTTTCAATCGGAATAAAACGTTTTTAGCGTTTCTCTTATAAACTAACTTCAATATTTACAACCTAAATTATTGTCTGGTTTTCTTCCTAAATACATTTCGGTTCGTAAATCAGTGAACGAAAAATATAAAATACGTGAGCATTTGTCATTATATTATTCTAGTTTCGGTGTTTGCATCCCAAGCTCGGTCAGAGCTGAAGTTACATTTGTAGAGGCGGTGACGGGCGCTCCTACGTCGAGAGAAGCCTTTGGATTTTGTCTTTTAGGCGGAATGCACATGGCTCTCGGAGGATGGTTATGCATTCCTTTCACAGCAACAACGTTCTGTCCCACCATGTGTATCCTAGCTTTACAATTTGTTTTCTTAGATGTACAACGCCAGATGACTTTATCTCGAAGCTTAGATTCCTCGCAGAAGGGAAAAGTATTCACCATCATTATGACTTTCCCTCGACGAGATTGTGTAAACTTAATACCTGTTAGGAAAAAACATCAGTCAGATAACTGCACACAGATTTATTCACCGTAATTTCCACCATAAAATTTAAAAACGGGTTTCATAGATGAAATTTTACAAATAAAACGAGCGGTTATTTATTTATAAGTACAATTTAATAATATGATTTCACAAAACATACCCCGTAAATGAACTAAAAAAAAAAACCTTACGACAATGGTATAAGTATAAAATTACACTAAGAATTATGAATAAGTCTTGTATAATATGAGTAATCATAAATGAGGTAGATAGTTTTATATAGCAGAAACTGGTTAGTACATAAGAGAAGCCGCGGTGATCCCGAGAACAAACACAGCGAACGTCCACTACCCAAGAGATTCACAATAATTATGTAACGTGAGCAATTCGGCGTACCATCCGATCGAAATTCATTACCTAAACCAATCATTAATATTTTCGTATCTGACACATTAATATTTACACAAAACTTGTCGCATTGTCTTAGCATTGATTCCTTTTATTTCAATCCAACAGCTCCTTGATCGTATATTATAATTGACGTATATTGTCAAATTGCTCTATATATAATACACATAAACCTAAATACATTAAACTTATAGTTACATTAAATTACAACTCGTAATCGTCACGGCTTCACTTTTTTTATGTTTTTATTTAAGAGTCCGTTTTTTTTTTGGTTTAGCATTTTAAACATCAGGTACAAGATCGTGCCAAACATTTGACAGGAAATATGTTAAACTATTGTTTGGTATGAATAAAATTCAGTGCTCATAACATTTCAAATGAGGCCTTCCCGGTGCCTCATCGTTGATACCTTGCAGCCGGATTAAGGTCTCATCTGAATGTGTCGTTTCATATTGTCAGTCACTTCAGTAAACTCCAAAGAATTCGACACGGTCTATTACCACATCTAGATAAAATAACGTCATACACATAATTACTTAGACCCCATAGAATTAAATCACCTAAATAACAATTTAAAAATTAGTAAAATTTGTACTTAAATCAGAATTAAGACAATAGGTACATACAAAAGCATTTCGACGAGAACGTTATGAGTCCCGTCGAATATCATACGTCTCGATTAGCAACAAAGCAAAACAATTAATAAAATATATCCAGACAAGTCTCAAAACGGACTTACATTTATTATTTATAATTCAAGTCGTCAACAGCGAATGTTCACAATCAAGTTAAAACTAAGTAAAGAGGTAGTTGAGTTTCGATAATAACTAGAGGTAGTAAGAAGGCGCGCCGGACCCTGCGCGGCGAACCACCCCGGTGCGCCTTTTCTAGCCTAGCCTAACCTATGCACCTAAATTAAAACACCTTACTCGAGTAAAGCTTCTGAGTATTCATTCTTGTATATAAAAATTGTATAATTAAACTAATCTGTAAACCCGTATAAAAGTGAAAGAGGTAGATGATTGAGCTTTAGTACTTAAAACCAATCGTAAAGAGCACAACATCGAGTGCAGCCCGCGCGACATGATCGACGTCGTAGCGCCGGTCTGGTGCGCCTCATCGGAGACGCCGTCCGACATTCGTAACTACTGTAAATTCTTAGATTAAAGAGGCGGACGTCTATAAGTCGCAATAAGTATCTGAAAATTGTAAAGTATAAAATTCACAAAATAAATTAAGTAATTCTAAGTACAGTCCAGGGGACACCGTATTGCTTTGTCTCGAACGAATTTCTCAATCAGTCACCTACAACGTAGTCGACGGCTCATTACCGCCGAACCCGACCTGAACACACGAATCAAATGCTGACTTGTTTCCACTGACCTGATGGTTCCTTATACTGACCAGCCTCTCCGCCTAGCGTTACACGTTCAAAGACGATGCTGCGCGGGTCCAATATCAAACCAAACGCTAAAAGCGGCCCTTATCCAGATAACAACCAACTGCTTTAATCTGACATCGATACGATTTAACACCATCACACACCATATAGTTCTTACATACTTAACATCCTTAATATTCCTATTCGATTCGTTAAATAGACCACACCTATACGATACGCATTACATTAGATGACAACGCCTAACCTACAACGAACACGTAACATTCAATCGTATTCTATAAGTGGATGTCTCTCGTGTTTCCTTCACTGGTCATCGCAACACTCAGAACACCTACAGAAACGTCGACATTACTTTCCTTACCCACACTTAATAACCAACAATAGCCATCGCTGAATCCTAAGTAAACGATACCTATCCCCTCATAACTTATATGATAAATTACCCTAAATAAATTAAACTATTATGCATGCCAAAAGGCTTTCGCAAAATATCAATCGACTAACGATTGAAATCGTCATTGTTATGATTATATCGCTTAGTACAATTCGTAAAACATTTCTCATTAATGGGTCCATTACCGGCATCAAATGTACATACATGAACCATGTAATTTAATCCTCCTCGTTGCATGGAGTGTCAACAAGTAAAGGTTTAGCCGCATTCGTGTGTTGCGCTGGAGGTGGTAAAGCGCTTGGAGATGGTTGAGGCGCAGTCCCTGTAGAGGCCGAGACGGCAGCAGTCGCATTAGCAGTTGCATTGGCGGTGGCGGTAGCGTTTGCATGAGCCGCATAAAGAGCCAGTGCATGCTGCAACTGAAGCAGCTGATGATGAGGGTCGAGTGGAGCATTTGCCCGGTGGCCGCTCTGGTGTGGAGTGCGAACGACATACCGGCCGTCAGCGAAACGACGTACATTAGGGGGCGCGTGGTTGTGGGCATAGCGAGAGCGAACTATACGTTCGTGGCCCTCGGGTCCTTCTGTGTTCACGTCGGCGAGGCAACGGGAGGTAAGACGTGACGAGCAATACCATTGTTTGCGACCATGAGCCAGGTTGTTCTTCAAGCGGAAAGTGTAGCCTCGGTGCAGCAGGAGTCTCCCCTTACCGGCACGGATGAAACGTGCTGCAAACATACACACAAATTAATTATCGATTCAAAAACGTTTTTTAAATCTTACATTATGTTCCACGTAATGCTAGTTTGAACTTATCTACGAGCCTTAAGTGGAACAAAAAAGCTAACATGCATTATTATCTAACTACTTAGTTGCTAACAGACAATGGACTTGAGTACAGAAGGATTCAATAAAACGAAGTTCAATTAAACCGTATATTTGTATAAAGCGATGAAATTAATAAAACACAATCGAAATGAGCATTTTGTATTTCACACAATTACACCGCTACTATTCAACACACCACTAGCCACAGTCAGAGTCAACAGAATTATGTTCACAATTAAACTTATTCTTCTCTATGAGAAACATAAAATGAGCAAATCATTTGGCACATGTAAATGTATTAGTAGTTTTTAAACAATAAAAATATTATTACAATAACGAAGAGTAGTAAGATCATAATTTAACAATGTTGAAAAAAATAAGAGGAAGACCGATTTCGTGGTTTATGTTTATCGACTACAATTTTCTACAAGATTTGACCATACCGATCATAAGAATATTTAAACTAAGAAAATATCTACTTCCTAATAACTACCTAGTAAAATTTCTTTTTGGCACTCATATAATAAAACTATAACTACATTGAGAGTATAGTATATGAGCTTCATATCACACAGTACCTAAAGCTTGTACTTTGATTTGCAACTAGAATATATTTACCTAAGAACAAAATTATATTATGGCACATTTAAATTGCAATAATCTTATATAATTACCAGTAATTAAACTATAAATACAAATCATTTGATTGAAAAATTTTTTTCATTTTCTTTCAATTTAGTCACTGGAAATCGCTAAATTTCTTTTAACGTTTTGTACCTGTGTTATATTCATATAAATATTCGTTTTTGACAAATTATATTAAACAGAATCTCGTATTCCGTCCGTTTCATCGTCTGTATTTCAAAACCAGTTAAAAATTGATACAGAACTAATTTCGTACCATCCAAGCGTTTGGATCGAAATTATCAATGTCCAAATGTCGTATTCTGGACAGCAGTAATGGCGTGGGAGGTGATGACGCACGAACATTTATCATGGGATTGGATTGTTTCGCCGCACGTCTGCCCCCACGGTTGACGTGGTTGTGTTCGCCAACCAACTTGTGTAAGGTACCCTTCTGTGTGTAGGCCTTACAACCACAACCTCCCATAGTACAACGCCAGCGAACCACTCCGGATCTCATGGTGTGAGCCGCATAAAAACTTCGCCCTCGAACCCAGAGGCGCGGGCGTCCTCCGGGGCCCACTGACAGCCGCACAAATTCATCTAAGGAAACAACAAAAATCAATTACATTAGAAAGTCCCTATTTCATACAACTTCTCTATAACATAAAATAAATCATCAACAACATGCAACCGCAAGCTCCCCAACATTATTCACCGAACCGAAAGTAATACCATAAAATACATACAATGATACGAGAGTTAGTAAAGATGAATATGAATGTGCACAATATCGATAAAAAGGTATAGAGCTACGTTACAGGATCCGCGTATCATTAACAGAAACTACATTTAAATTTTGTAATTCAAATAAACAATTTGCTTGAAAAAAAGACCTTTATACATCTATTTAAAATAAATATCGAATAACTTCTTAATATGTTCTTTTTTATTTTGTAAATAAATTCCTGATCAGTAAGTAACCTATAAAAATCACCATTTGTTGAAATAGAGAATATCTATACTAATATTATAAAGAGGAAAGATTTGTTTGTTTGTTTGTTTCGAATAGGCTCCGAAACTACTGGACCGATTTGAAAAATTCTTTTTCCATTAGAAGCCGACATTGTCCCTGATGAACATAGGCTACTTTTTTTTCATTTTTTTTAATTATTTTTTTTTGGTTTCATGTGTGTTTTAATGTTTCCGAAGCGAAGCGAGGGCGGGTCGCTAGTGTAATGATAAAATAAAATAAAAAAGATATTTCTCTTTTCACATTTTCTTAAAAATACGCCATTCAATCTTGAAAACATCAAATAAGCAATAAATACCAGATCGTTCAATACTAATACTTTTTTTTGCTGTTTCGAAGCACTACTTTAGTTAAAAATCAGGTACTTGTCAAATGTTATTATTAACTACTTATTAACTCTCTTATTTTGCTTTCTCACCTTATTTTCTAACTTAATTCTCCCACTAGTTTATACCGTGACTTGCCAACCGTAGGACCATTCCCAAAAAGAGTTGTTATAAGTCTTTTGTAATCTATTATAAAATTATACACCAAACAGCTTCGCCTACTTGTCAAGAAAAGAAAACCTATTTCTAAGTTTACGCAAAATTTTTGGATTTGGTATACCATGACTAGATTGATTCACTAACTTAATTATTACTTAGGCGATGTTTTGTGCAAATATATTTTTCACTTAATCAATATCTTACTCAACCTAAATCAAATTTTCATGTGTTAATCACAATTCAATTAATATGGCAATATGCGAGTAAAACGACACAACATTACTATTATTATTGGTAAAGACAACATTAACATTTCGACGTAACGACCGCTTCGAATATCATTCCGTTGATGTTAGTGTCTCCAAAAATTACTATTTAAAAAACAATGCATTTGATATCAGTAGCTGTCGTTACGATTTTAATAAGCGTTCAAACGTAGCAATACAATCTAAGGCTAGCCTTGCGTTAATGGTTAGTTAGTAATAATTATTCATCGAAAGTAGGCTTCGCTTGAGTAGCGAGTGCCGCATGCGTTAAAATACGTTGAACCAACGCCGGCGGTTCATGTGAATGTACGTTACTTAGAGCGAAGATTTTGTCGTGAAGCGTGTGAGCATAAGCCCGACAAGTTCGCCGCGTGCACCGCCATCGCACCTTGCTTTTTTCCGGGAAAACTTTTTCAGCGTAAAATGAAAATCCCCCAAGCCTCATGTGCCGTCGACCGCGATTAGAAATCACGAACTCAACTGCAAAACACCAACCTTATCAGTGTATCGTCCGCAACCAATATAATATATACATAAATAGTAACAATGATATAGAAGCTACTAAACTTTTGACGAACACCAAGAGTACATTTAAAATGTAAAAGACATAGGCTTATACTCGCAGTTACGTAATTATCATGCGCCTTATGCGAGAATCAAACAAATTTTGAGGAAGCAGACATTTATGTGCCTGGGATAACAGGTACAATTTCAATAAGACTTTCAATTCGTGCATGTTGGGTTACGAAAGGATCGTGTGGAGTGTGGTTATGGTGCAGTTTATGACTGACCAGCTTCCCATTGTAAGTAAGTGCTTTTGCAGCGCATCCGTGGCGACGACTTTTACAAGACCAGTAAACTCGAGATCCGCGTCTTTTGCGTGCAATGAAACCAAAACCATCTAACACAAGAGACGGAGCACCGCGTTTCGTTATTGTATAACTTATTTGCTTCTCAGCCAAACCTAAATGGAAACAGTTATTAACCCTTTTAGTGCTGAGCTTTTCACATAATTTCCAGAAACCGCTAAAGGATTTTTGAAAAAAGTACCCTATTAATTAAGTATACACAGAATCTTAATTATTTCCCTCAACTGTAGATGAATATTCGTAACTCTTTCTGTTATGTGTAAGGAACATATCAAACTACTCACATGAAACATATTTTTATTTAATTAAAAGAAAAGGAAACAAACAAGGATATAAAAAGAATTATTGACAAAAATGTTTCCCCACACAAACCCCATGGACTCCCTTTTTACAGCGCACACAAACTAGCGAAGATCGAGTCACTCCTTTTCCTCCTTTATTACTACACACCACACAACGGCGAAGCTTCGTCCCTGGTAACTTCTCTAAACCAAAATTTTGATTGAATCTGGTTGGTGTCTCTAGGAAAACTTCAACTTAAAAAAAATACAAAAATCAATGCTAAATTCACAGCAAAATAATTTTAAATGGTTATTTACAAAACTTATTAAAAACGTTATAAATGCGCGCGCTAAGACAAGTCCGTACAGGTCGAGGTACTTATAATCAAACCGCGCAGTAGTCGGTATTTCGACGCTCCGCACTTATATGCATTAATAGAGAGTCGATCTATTGACGGTTCGCGCTCTAATGGTTAACGAAACACATCAAATATACTTTTTCTATAATTTAATAAATAAAACAAAATAATTTTTGTTTTCTTTATTGTTTATCTTAAATTTATTCAACCTTAATTTCTACTGATCACATTATTGTAACACATTTTCATAATCCATTTAATTAAATTCAATAATATTTGCAGTCATGTCACTAATATGTTGTTATTACTAATTGAATGAAAATACTAATTATTTATTTAAGGCTAACCGATCTAACTTAAAGAGTCTCTGGGATAAGCTCTTTATTTATATGCCTTGAAGACTTCCAAACCTGAGGAAGGGATCAATTGTCTAATCTATTAATTATTTCTTGAGTAGCCATATTTAATCATCATCACGTTTTAATTTATTTGTACGCAACTATAACATAAGTAATAAAAATAGTTTATGTTGCACTTTATGTCGTGAACAATTTCTTTGCATTAATGGGTGTCCGAGCTGGCCCTCCTAAGTGGTTATCGGCATCCGTGGAATCCAGGCCATCACAAAATGAATGCCATCATCGACCTTGAAATATGAGGTCATAGTCTCATTTATATTGTGTAGGTAACAGTGGTCTCAAGCTTCAAGCCAGATAGCATGACTGCTTCAAAGCAGAACTAAGCAGGAGGACCTACCCGTGCGGGGTAACTAAATGCTCTAACACCACCCTTACCTTTATCTCATATTAAAAAATCAGCCTACATGTCTCTAATTCCCATTCATCATTTGCAATATTATTTATATCGCAATTCAGATACGTAAGTGATTTATACAAAAAGAATTGTTTGTATGTATTTTGCCTAAACACTGACGACATTAAAAGACAAAATACTGGTAGGTATCTACAGTTTCACATGTCAAACAGATGGGCACGTTACAACTTCTCCCAATTCATATTTCCTAGCTATTTTCTGCATATGATCTTCCAAATGATTGTGTACAGGATTAGTTATTCGTAAAACATTATTTTTAGACGTGATCCTGGCTCGACACCGTTTTCCGTACTCCATGCATCTCCAGAATGTTCGTCCACTCCGAACACTGTCCGTCACGAAAATATACGGTTCATATATTAACTGTAAATGGCCGCTTTTTGTTTGTATGAAATGCAGGTCCCCTTTAGTGTTACTGGCCAAGGCACCTAAAACTGGAAGCATGGTAAAATTAGTATGTGGCACTAGAATCTGTGAAGAATAATGATATAATTAAAAATAAAACACAAATTTAAGTCGTAAGTATTATTTATTCATAATTATATAACAAAATGCTTAGTATTTAGTATTTTTATACTATTCGTTGATAATAGCATGATAAGTAGATAGTCATATAGAAAATGACATATTCATTTGAGGTCGTCATTGCCTCAAGGATAAGACTCCCGGCGTGCTTGTGTCGAACGATATGATGTCAGTGTTTGATTCCCATAGGCCGGTGCCAAATGTTATAATGAAATACGTACTCGGCAGATGTAAGCGCTGGGTAAGCAGCGGCTTAGCTCTGCCCCAGGCATTGCTGAAGTCCATGGGCGACGGTAACCACTCATCATAAAGTGGGCCGTATGCTCGGCAGCCTACAAGGGCAATTAATTTTTTTTTTGCGTTTTTGTGTTTTTTGGTTTCTCAGTCCAGTCAACGTGTAATCGGTGCCGGCTGACTTTCAAGTTTGTAAAGCAGTTCTTGTTTTTAGATACAAAGACTAGGAATATTTCCCATTGACCTCATTAATTGTTTTTTATTCTCTTCACTTAAGTTTGTATTGTATAAAGTGTAACAAACAATGTTGCTGTGGGTGTGTGTGTGTTTATTTGGTAAAGTTGGTTGAGACGATTTAAAACGGCCTGTGAAGGTCTACTTAAACATAGCATGTTTTCATTTTATGAATGTTGGCAATGGTGTTACTGTACTTTGATTAACATATTTAAGGGACTATGTCTACTCTACTACACACACTCATCAGTTTTTATTATTACTTCCAGAATCGTCTCACAGGTCTGTTAGGAAAGATTTCTTAAAGAAATAAGCAGTGCCTTTCTACAATATTTCCTTTACTCCCTATTAGTATTGTTTTTCTATGTCGAAAAAAAAAGTAATTATTCATTCCAGTTCATCCATCGAAGAACATATAACCATCATACAACAAGGAAGGTTGTACCATCAATAGGACCTCTCAACAGTGTACCGCTATGCAAGTTATGGTTCAGGTTAGTGTGGAATAATGGCTGAAAGTTAGAATCCACAGAAAACATTAGGCAATTTTTTTTTTTTTTTTAGCTATCTAATCCGTTATTCTAATATGTGAGTTATTTAGATTATTTCTATGTTTAAATCTACTAAACCATCCTCTGCTCGTAACGAAAGTTTCACTTGTGTCACTTTGTTTTCGGGCCAGGGGCCGAACCTCATACGAGGTCCACGCGTCTAGGGGGCGCGCGGGATATGTGGGACTTGACGATCTGCAGGTATTGAGCAGACCATGAGCCCTTCCTCCTACCGCACTAAACGACTCCCCTGCACTCTTATACCCGACGTCCGATCTCCAGACACGCGTCGAACGGTGCCACCCCGAGGACGTCCGACCGACTAGTTGTCGAGGCGATAGTTCTCACAGGGGTCGGAACCGGACAAACGCCCTCCTCCGACCCCTGACTCGGCGGCGGCGGCACGGCGCCGAGAGGAAAGAAGAGCTCTCCCTCTCCCGTTCCGCCGCCTCCTTCTGCGAGATGGTGGACTCGCAGAAGTCGAGCATCGCCTGCCAGGACTCGTCGCTGCCGAGCATCGTAGCCACGCCGGTCGGAAGCTACAAGTCCAGTCCTATCTTTGCAACGAGGACGCAACGCTTTCGCGGAGCAGCGCCGAGCACACGAGCGTGTGCTCCGCCGTATCCTCGTTTCCTCGTTGCACTGCAGCCACTGCAGTGGTGGCACTTGTGCCACTTTTTTTTTTCGGGCTGGGTTCCAAACCTCTTACGAGATACCCGCGCCTAGGGGGCGCGCGGGGTATGTGGGATTTGACGATCTGCAAGGTGTTAGGGGCAATTGTAAGTCATTATATTAATTTCAGGTCATTCATTCTCTTCTGCATTTCCAGTTTTTCTACCTTATTATCAAAAAGGTATCTAATGTAATTTGTGTTTTCCTTTTTAAGATTATTTCTATGTTTAGATCTATTAAGCCTCGATTTAGAACGAAAGTTTCACTTGGGTCACTTGCCTCAACCAGAATGTAATTAAAAATACTTCTAGCTTTTTCCATTATAATAGATTGGATTAACGGCATATTGCGTTCAATTTCGTCATCTATCCATATAGAAAGTTGTTTTTCCATTTCCTCTATTGTATTATTTTTAGAGCGGGTAATTCTAGTTGCAGAGCTTGTCGTACTTGCCGTTGCCGATAACAATTTTTTTTTAATTCTTAAGAATACTCCTTATCGTTGAGGTTGCCAAATTCAATACAGCACCAATTTGAGATTGACGTTCACCAGTATCTAATCTTCTAAGCATTTGCATTTTAGTTTCTAGCAAAATCCTTTTTCTTATTATTTTCTTTTCGTATTTTTACTATATTACCCATGATACAAACAAAAAATTATAATAATTGTTACTATCAATCGTTATATTACATAAATTTATACTTACAATAACGTCAAGAAATATTTGTAACGAAAAAAATACGTTTGTATAACACCCCGCAAGAAAGAAGAAACGCAATCTAATCTATCTTTCTAACTAATCTTCTTCGAATATTGAGAATGCTCCCATAGAGACAGCCCACTGAGTTTCTCGGCGGATTTTTTTTATTCCCCTTATAGGCAGATGAGCACACGGCCCACCTAATGATGAGTGGTTACTATCTTCGCCTATCTTCTGAGCGGGTTGCGATACTGGTCCGGTGGTAGATTCTGCGAAACACTGCTCTTGCTAGGGCTAGTGTTGGCAAATTCTCTCAGGTTGACCCCTGAGCTCACCTACTCATCCAGGCGTAGCTAGAATAGTCCCTTAAGCTACCAGCGAACAAGAAGAGAAAAAAATTGAGAAGACTAACGCTGCATGCAATTACGCAGAACCCCACAATTAAATTGAATAAGCATTGAACAGAAACAGCGCTAATTGAAACCGCATTAAGTGGTGTCTTACTATAGCTTGTAGTAGATAAGTAAAATTTAAGAATTAGCTCTGAAATACACAAATTATTTTGTCACTCTTCTTGACTCCAAACCGGGAGTCGTCGTCGCCACAATAACTGACTTACCCAGTCAGTAGAATGTGTGAGGCTCAGAACAAAATTTCGAAAAGTATACTATGTACGATAACAAAAAAGCAAAAAATTCACATTAAAACTTCAGATTCCAAAGTACACCAAATTCTCAATTAGGTTTCTTTGCAATTGAATCTACAAATATATTTTTTATTTCGGAACCATTGGTTAGTATTTTATATCGATTTTTAGATTTCCTTTTACTTTACCTTTTACTATTTACCCAAGGTTCAAATTTTGTCTATAATTATTCGAAGTCTAAGACTGTCGACTCTGCAAACCCAGAGTGAACATTCAAGCGTAATGCAAATTAATTTGAAAACATACAATATCACTATTATGAAGATGGATACGTTTACGTGTAGTAGTAATCACTTCTCGTCAAATCGGCTGCATACATTATCTGCATAAAAAAATCTCCTTTGATACAAATGTATAGACATATAAATTCCAAAACAAAGTCTACATTAGTCCATTCATTACCCATATATAAATGTTTATAAAGCTAATCAGTAACAAGCAATAATTACTTTAATTAAATAAAAACATCCAATAAGTTAATATTTGGAAATAATAATAAAAATTTTGTAAGAACTAGGGTATTCATTGAGGTGGCGTTTGTCCCTGTTTATTATCATTGGTTTTTAGTATTTTCAACTCGATATCTCTAACTGTTATTGAGAAAAACAGTGAGAAAAGTGTCGGAGAGAGAAAGAAGCACAACAATGTGACACTTTAATGGTTCAGTTTTGAGGACCAAAGCTATGAAAACTTCCTACACTGAAATTAAATATTCGTCAGTGCAAATATGCACAATTCTTAATAAACCACCATTATTACACATTTAAACATGAAGAAACCCTAAATGGGCAAAATAAAACAAATCACACAACTTCACTCCTCACATTCCCGCCAAAAAGTCAAAAACAGACTCTTCACAATAACCAAACTAATTTTAATATACTTGTGATTTACCCAAATGCAGCATTACTAAGTACTACCTAGTAGGCACTGCGCTCATTCATAGCTAATTTTATATTTCGATATATCTCAAGCTCAAATCACAGAGACTAATGCCTAATAAAAAAAAAGAAATAACAGGATACAATAAAAAGCAAATCAGATAAATTGCATAAAGAGCCATTAATTACATGAGCTGTTTTTTTTTCAATTTAGACTCCTCCTTCAGCAAGATTCAGTCAGTAGAACCTACAGGTCAGTACAAGTGATTTACAGTGTAATTGTTAAGAAACTTGATAACAAAGCTAAGGGACTTGATTTTTTTATCTTCACATTAATTTATATTCTTGCAAGGTTGATATTTTCACATATCGTCTTTTCGCAATAAAAGTGTACAATTTCCAAAAATATTCGAAATTGAGTTAATATGCGGAATCATTTGGTATCAACAGTATTCTCATAAATACTGTCAAAAGAGCATAGTTTAGTTTCAGTTTTTTTTTAGTTTATATGTTTGTTTTGACTACTATTAACAAAATTAATACATAATTTTATCTTACTTTAAAAGACAGATAATGTAACTGATAAAAAATAAAAAATTAATGTTGCAAAGATGATTAATATCTCATCATTAATATCTCAATCCCAGAGCGGCTGGCATGCTTTACATTATAATTTCTATGGGATTCAGAACTACTAAACACAATTTGAGCTGTGAGGTCATTTACTTATCTATATATGTTTCAAAAACATTAAAAAAACAGTAGAACAGAATCCTCTCTTGAGGTTCCTTATTTTAAGATATACTTTATGGAGATGTGAAAAATATAACAAATTTATTTAAAATTAACTACTGCCTTTCAAATGATTTCCATTTTCCATTAAACTAACCGATGTAAGAAGTGTGATATCCAGTTAAAATCATATAGAGGTGAAATAAACATCAGTCTAAATGTAAATGACATTTACAACAGAAACTAGTTACAAAAATCCCAGACATTTACTTAAATTTATAAATACAAGCGTGCGAATAAAGAGATAAATATTGCATTGATATACACTATATTATCGTGCTTATTACTAGACTATGAGCCTCAAAAAAACTCTTTTTTTTTTGTAGGTTATGTTTACAAGCTGATGGAAATTATAAAACTACTAAAAATTCTGCAACAGAATTCACTTTTATCAGACTAAAACAAAATAATGATTTAATTTTAAACTACTATTTACCAATGTTCTATTCGTTTTAACAAAAACGTAATTCTTGCAACGTACTGTTTGACAACTTCCTTCTGCTGGTTGTGTTACTTTCCCCATTTCCCCTAGACAAGAATAATCTTTATACCAAATCTTTACATACCAAATAAATATTTAGTAGAAATTGTCATTCCTTGCAGTATATGAATAGTAAAATCACACATTCACAACACTTTTCCACTGAAAATCTCACGTAAACACGTTTAGTCATGAAATCATAACAGAGCACCGCATTTAAAGTTATCTACTAACAGTTACAAATATACACTACCAGACACTTTTTTTCTTCAAAACGTTCAATAAACACTTAAAGAACTGCAGATTTACAATCTAATGAACGAGAATTAGTAAACAATCCTGTAGTGACACAAAATATGCACATAGATACACAGCGTTTAGTTTAGATGAACAACCACAAATAACGGATACACGTTTCATTTCACGCAATTCGAAAACATCCCGTTGATGTTAAATCTAAAAATTCAATAAACAATTAAATTTTTAGCACATGATTAATTATAAGGAATACTTTCAACGTCAATATGAAATTAATTTCGAATAGAATATTAAGTAAGTAAGTAAGATGCAGAATTTCATAATTAGTCACTAGGTGGCAGTAAAAGATTTTGAAACATAGGCATTCATTCACATTCGTATAATCTGAATTCATTTCCGTGTTTTACATTCAAATTTTATTTTGTGTTATTGGACCCATAATTAGAACCTTTTTTAGATTTTGTGGCTTGTTTCTAAAATGACATAGTAGAAACCCATAGATTTAAAAAAAATGTCTGCTTTAATAGGCAAAGGAAATACAATTCATAATACTGTCTTGCGTAGTTGGGTTAAATATCACCACCTTCAAATCAATGTGGACTATCAAAAAAGGAATCGATATCAGCTTGAATATTTTGATATGTGTGCATTTCATTTTATGTTTTGCGTAAGTAGATTTTTATAATACATTTAAATACATTTTACATGGATGCCTTTTATTATTGATCGTTCGTGTCAGCATCGCTTGTTATATCATAGTGCTTCTGAAAGAACTATGGTTCAAAAATTGCTTCTGGAATTTTATCTATTAATCATTTATCATTTATCGCAAGTGATTCAGAGGCAGAATTCTTTTCAGTCGAATCGAGAGCGAGAGAGTTATATGAATATGCATTTTCTGCATATTCATATAATTATTTTATTCTATTTTACATTTAAGTTGTTGAGCATATTGCCTTTTCCTCTAATCTTTGTCTATCAGAAAATCCTGAATGTATAGTGCAAAAAGGACACTTAAGAAAGCTTGTGCTATCTTGAAATACGTAATTATGTACCTCCCATTCTCATGATAGGAAGGGGATTTCGTATCTTAAGTATCGTATTCGTATACTAAGTAATTATTATCAATATAGAAAATACTTTAAAAATGAAGTTAAGTTAAAACTTTAAATTTAAAAATGTCTACGTTTGCTTGAAGTTATACCATCAAATCGTTTTTACCATCCTACCGCCTGCCACCAGACTAGAGTTCATCCATACTACCTAAAATGACTACGTTAATCTACAGTGTGTTTTCAGAGATATTTTCTGCCACGGACCAAACAGCTTTAGAGTGAGCTCCCCTCTAGTGTTTCCCGAGCGCTATGACATGTTCTTCTTCAAACGAGGCTTATGTAGAATACTTAGCGATAGGTAGCGCCCTGGCTGTACCCCTGCCATTGCCGACGTCCATGAATGTCGGTAACCACTCACCATCAGGTGGGCTGTATGCCCGTCTACCGACAAAGGCAATAAAAAATAAAATCTCCTCCATACGAAAATTTTGTATAAGCTATTGAAATAGAAGAATAGTATTAATCCTGTTTCAACAGACGAAAAATAGTTCAATGTAAATCATACACTAAATACCTACTGTAAACAAAATAATACGTAACTTCAGCATATCGTCGTCAGGAATCCTCCATACCACTGTCAATACATTGCCGGTGAACTCATCTGCCGGACACAAGTCCTGTCCACCAAGTCCAAGTTAATTTGCTAAAAACTACCAAATGTACTTACTCTTTCACTATAAAGAAAAACACAATTTTTTTTAATGCTTATTGTTAAGTGGTTACCGGGGCCCATAGATATCTACAACGTAAATTCCGCCACCCACCTTGAGGTATAAGTTCTAAGGTCTCAGTATTGTTACAACGGCTGCTCCACCCTTCAAACCGAAACGCATTACTGCTTCACGGCAGAAATAGGCATGGTGGTGGTACCTACACGTACGGACTGACAAGAAGTCCACCAGTAATTACGCAAATTATAATTTTGCGGGTTTGATTTTTATTACACGATGTTATTCCTTCACCGTGGAAGTCAATCGTGAACATTTGTTATGTAAGATTTCATTAAAAAAATTGGTACCCGCCAGCGGGATTCGAACACCGATGCATTGCA
This sequence comes from Bombyx mandarina, assembly GCF_030267445.1. Taxonomy (NCBI): domain Eukaryota; kingdom Metazoa; phylum Arthropoda; class Insecta; order Lepidoptera; family Bombycidae; genus Bombyx; species Bombyx mandarina. The sequence goes on from NC_143213.1 coordinate 3,793,321, forward strand.
AGATACGAATGCACCGAACGTCTTATTCTTTAGGCCACGAAAACAATTAAGAGAAATGTAACACAATTGCAGGACACTATCTTTGAAGTCTATTAAGACCTCTGTAAATTCTCGCTATTTTGACTCAAACGATCAAGTCTGTTTTATTTCACTTCTTGCCGTCAAAAACATGACTTCGACTTGAAAATATTATCTTGGCTGTATGGGCTACGTTCCCTTTATCTAAATAGAATAGAACTAAAAAATGTGAAATTCCAGGTCGCTTTTTGTTAGAATAAGTTTGTCAGGCATGGTGCCATACAGTAATTACTAGATACCTACATCATAATTAATATAGATTTTGATATTAGTTTAAACTAATTTCAATTCTTCAATTTCATTATCGTATTTAAATATTTACTAGCTGTGGTGTCGGTTTCACCTGAGTTAAATTAAGAATCAAAGCCATACGATAATACCTAACATTTTTGATAGATGAATGATCTCACGGCCCATCTGGTATTAAGTGGTTACCAGAACCCATAGACAACGTGGAGGCTGCTACCCATAGGGCGAAGTCTTAATTACATTGTATTACAACTGCAGGTAGGTATTCATCGGAAAGTGCACGTAAGGCTGTTCTATGGCAAAAATAAGATGGTAATAAAGACCGCCCTACCTGTTGATAGATGTGTATGGTATACTGATTGAAGAAGCATCAAACCCCTCTCTAAATGTTCCCTATTAATAACTAGAATAATAGAACTTATTCGATAAATAGAATTTATTTTTTCATTGACACTGTAGACATACGAACCTACCTACCACTCACAGTGGACCGGAGAGTCACTCGTGGAGGTCAGAACAGCAAGGCACACTAGTTATATGCTATGCACGAGTGTTTTTATTTAAGTTTTCTTTATTATAGCCATGAAATATGTGACGCACTGAAATAATTGTCGATTTCTGTTACTAAGCGCCTGGATTGACTAACTTTGTCTTCTGTTTTAAATGCATGTTTGAGTTTTCTAAGTCTCTTAGAAATAGATTGATTCTCAGTAACTTCAGATTTGTCTTTCCCAGAGTCTACGAGATATTTCGACGCCTTAGGCGCAAAAGGGGCACATACCACAGCCACTGATGCCCAGCAACAGCAACTTAACTCGTCGGGTCTCGGGGCAACCCCCTCTGCCCTGGCTTAGGCACTCTGCCTAATGAAACAGGTATGATGTTTCTGCTGGTTTCGTTAGTAATAAGAATGGAGGTGAATATGGTAAAATTTGTGATGTACGATGATAATGATTTGTATGTATGATAATGATTTGTATTTGATTGTGATGTACGATGATGATGATTTGTAGGCAGCGGCTTGGCTCTGCCCCTGGCATTGCTGACGTCCATGAGCGACGGTGACCACTTACCATCAGGTGGGCCGTATGCTCGTCTGCCTACAAAGGCAATAAAAAAAATATATATAAAAAAAAGCACCATATGATTGCTAGTATAGTCGTCGATAGTATTGTATTGGCACCTCCTTAACTATTCCTCCTCAATTATATAATTTTGGTTGTCATACTATCCTTGAGTAGGTGAAGATGAGTCGGCCCCCAGCCCCAGCACGTGAGAGCTGTCTTCTTCAGCTCTTCTGCTCTCTTTTTCTCGCCGTCGACGCTACCCTGTAGTCCCTGTTGGAGTGCTGTTTTGTCCGACTTAACAGATTTATCATATATTTAATACAGACGCGCCGCACACTTGTAGCCGGTGGCAGCCACTCGCTAAAGCAGTGTCCGCGACTAGCCACTTGAGCTTGCTACAGGCTTGTTACACACAAGACGCAGGCACCGCCACTGTCACACAGTTGCGCCACTCAAGCAGTTAAGGGTCAGATTTTCTACGTATCGTACGCTACCATACGTTACCATACGTTACGTTACCATAGAGCACGACATCTTACCCAACATAGGCAGCCCTAGCGTTGTTTACGTCGTCTGCGTATTACCACTTAACTTGGCAGTTTTTTTATAATTTTTTTTTAAATATCAAAATAATAATCATACCGCAATACGACCCGTAGATGTCTAAAAAAAAATTAGAATTCAAATGTAAGAAAATTATTGTAACCATCATGTGAAATATGCAGTTGGCCTTAGAACAGAATCGGCTTTTTTAAATAGTTGCTGTTTCCCAGAATGGGAAAGTTCTTGTAAGTATGATGCCGAAACTTCTTTAAGCTTAATCGATTTACATTATTCACTGCAATAGTCTGCGATATAAAATCCAGTTATTATTCACACACATATCTTAAATTTGAGGAAACATGGGCAAGTACCATCGGTGGCTTTCCATCACACTTTTTTTCCCTGCCTATTTGCTGGTAGCCTAAGAAGCTATTCCAGCTAAGTCCGGACGGGTAGGTGAGCTCACGGGCTCAACCTGAGAGAGTTTGCAAGAGCAGTTCTTCGTCGAATCTACTACCGGATCGGAATTGCGACCCACTGAGAAGATTCGGCGAGAAACTCTGTGGGCTTTGTCTATGGATTAGTTCGCTCGTCGAACTCTTCGTCGTAATCGACGAGTTCGACGTGGATGGTGACTGGTGCTTGAGAATCACCAAGAGTAAATACGGGGGATCTGACATGACATGTTTCGGGCAACGGCAGCTTTGCTTGCCCGGTCACGGTCGGATAAGGGGGTCTGTACCATCATAATAGGTTTTCATATTTATACAAGGGAGATATGGGGAGAAAGTCTTTTCACATTACAGTATGTAGGAACTTGTTGTATTTGCATCTGGCAGGTTTTGATATTATTTAAATTTTAAAGAAGATTATTCCAAATTCAAATTAGGTAAATGTGTGAATTTGTTTATTTTTCGTACTGTCAAGATAAGTAATCTAATGACGAAATTCGATACATTTTAAAATTTTACTAAAAAAAAGGTAAAAATGCAACGCAAGCCGCGAAAAAAATTTGCGATGTTTATAGACCTAGTGCAGTGTCTGTGAGAATAGCACAAATTTGGTTTAAGCGTTTTCAATCCGGAAATTTTCATATCAAAGATGCACGTCGCTCTGGTCGCCCTATTACGGATAAAATGGATGCCATTTTTGAAAAAGTGGAGCAAGGTCGGGATATCAGTAGTTACGACGTAGCTGAAGAACTGGTAGTTGATCACAAAACAGTTTTAGCGCATTTGAAAAAAACTGGGCACACAAAAAAGCTCGATATTTGGGTACCTCACGAGCTCACTGAAAGAAACCTAATGAACCGTGTACTCATTTGTGATTCTTTATTACGACGTAATGAAACCGAGCCATTTTTGAAGAAGCTGATAACTGGTGATGAAAAGTGGATCACGTATGACAAGAACGTGCGAAAAAGGTCGTGGTCAAAGGCCTTTACCGACTGTGGCGAAATCCGGGTTAACTCGCAACAAGGTTATGCTGTGTGTGTGATGGGATTGGAAGGCCATTATTCATTATGAGCTGTTACCACCAGGCAGGGCCATCGATTCTGAACTCTACTACGAACAACTAATGAGATTAAAGCAAGAAGCTGAGAGAAAGCGGCCGGAATTAATAAACAGAAGGGGTGTAGTTTTTCATCATGATATCACACACGTTGAATCACTCAGCAAAAAGTAAGCGAGCTTGGCTGGGAGATGTTAATGCATCCACCGTATGTATACTCCTCACCTTGCACCTTCAGATTTCCACCTGTTTCGGTCTCTTCAGAATTCTTTAGGCAGTGTCAGGTTAACATCACGAGAGGACTGCT